>NW_020838042.1:446927-512594 GCF_003676395.1 Aethalodelphis obliquidens
ACACACACACACACACACACACACACACACACACACACACACACACAATGGGCTATAGACTTCTATGGGTTATAGATAATACGAATTATTGGAGGGGAATTTTTGCCATGTCTCTAGTGTGTATATGTGTTCACGAGAGCCAGCAGGTGCCCCTTCCCTCCTTCTCAGAAAGAGGCACCCATGTGTGCCAGGCCTGCCCGGGACCATGCCTCTAACACACAGGGCTTAGTATGCTCTGAAGCCTGTTGCTGCTTATTACTGTTTTCCTAATTAACTTTGATCAGTGTGTTTGGCTAATTGAACTGCACTCACTGGTAATTGCATGGGCCTCCCAGAAAGAATGTTGCCTTTCAGGACTAAGGCAAGAAAATCCCCATTCCCAGATTCTTGGCTTGAGCCAAACAACTGTGTAGTTGAAGCCAAGGATTTGTGTCCCACAACTAGTAGAAGAACTGGTGAAGGTACAAGTGTTAACGTGGGTTTCTTTAATCTGGTTATAGTAGACAGGATTTCAAACGTAATGTTGTGGGGTTTTTTTCCATTGAGTTACACTTTGGACACTGTAATGCCAATATTAAGTGATTATAACATGGATGGATGCTGAGCCATTTCTGCTGAAAAGCCTCAGATATCCAATCACAATGTGTACCATACAAGATTCCCCTATGTTTCCAAAGTCCATCACTTGTAGTCTAAATTTTTTTATCGGCTTCCTAGAGGTCATGTGGAATAGAATCTAGTGACTGATTGATTACCTTTTGAAAAGCTGGCTTGTTATAAACAAATTCACCTCCTAGGTGGCGCTGTTTTCAACACTCAGGCTTTTTGTCTTCTCAAGTAGCCTTCCTTTCCATCAGCGTATACTGCAGAAGTGGCTGGGGTACTTGTTTTGGGTAATCATAATTACATGAAAGCATCGTAGTGATCATAGGAGATGTCCAGGATGCCTTCATGCTAGGATCATAAAAGCCAAAGGCTTAAGTGAAGCCATCAATCCATTTATACTTTCCTGCAGCTCTGATTTTTCTTAGAATTTTCAGCTCATGAAAAAACTCAGATTTGTAGATAATTTTTTTATCATCTATAGTTTAACATTTAACAATTTAAAAACTGAAATATCACTGCTAATTATACATTATATACTGTCCTAAATTTATTCAGTCATAAAGATCTTCATAGTTAGCCTATTTTCTTAAAAAAGCCTTTTTAGAATACCTCTCTTCATAGTTGACTCTTGGGATGACATAGTAGAATCAGCCAATTCCAAGGCAATATTGTGCATCCATTATTTTCCCTGATACCAACCAGATTATTTTTCATTCTTCCTTATTTTATTGTTTCTGCTTCACCTATGCAGTTCTAGAAAATTATAAAGAAATAATCTCTTTATAACAATCCACAAATATGACCAAATCAAGGCAAAATTGTGTTAATTGTACCTTATGTTGATACCATCGTTATTGTCTCAATACCAAGCAGGTTTCTTAAAACTCTATTAATCATTGTCATTAGCTTCTTACATATTGAGTTTTACAGTTATTAAGAAAATATTCTTTATTGCTACAGTCCTTCAGCATGTTGATCATATATCCACTATAAGCACTTGAGCATCCAAATATAACAAAACACGGGACTTCCCTGGTGGCCCAGTGGGTAAGAATCCGCCTGCCAATGCAGGAGACATGGGTTCGAGCCCTGGTCTGGGAAGATCCCACATGCCGCAGAGCAACTAAGCCCGTGAGCTACAACTACTGAGCCTGCGCTCTACAGCCCGTGCTCTGCAACAAGAGAAGCCACCGCAATGAGAAGCCTGCGCATCGCAATGAAGAGTAGCCCCGGCTCACCGCAGCTAGAGAAAGCCCACGCACAGCAACAAAGACCCGACACAGACAAAAATAAATTAATTTAAAATATATATATAACAAAACATAACTAATCTGGAAAATGGTGAATAATCTAATTTACATAATAATTTGTAAACATTTTCCACATACAATTGTATGAGATAAAGGGTATACTTTGAAAAAAACGATCACTCATATCAATGTTAGTAAACTACAAATAGGATTAAGTTCCTTTCATCATAAAACAGTTGTTGAATCAACAATTTGAACAATTTATTCCTTAGGTATCTTTTGGGTAAACTGTATTTTAAATGGAATTCTTTTTCTATAAAATAAAATATATTTTCCAAGAAATTTTGTTGAATACACCACTCTGAAAAGAATCATAAACAACTTCGGAATTGAGTAATCCAAATTAATTTTTATCTAAGAGAAGTAATGCTATTCTGCTTTGCATTGTACTATGAGTAAGAAATTTAGTTGTAGATGTATAGATGCTAAAAATACATAAGCAGGAAGATGTAGTGAAAGATTCTTTTGCTCCCGAAATTCTTTTCGGAGCTTTGCTGTAGAAAGACATTAAAAATGCTTTTATCCAAAACACATGAGTAGGATGTTAACTTGAAACGAAGTGAATGGCCTTAGAGTTACATTATTCCCTTCTCTACACTCAGGTTTCTAGGTTAAAAGTGATTCAGTTATATATATATGTGTGTATATATATATATATGTGTGTGTGTGTGTATATATATATATATATATATTCTTTTTCATATTCTTTTCCATTATGGTCTGTTACAGGATACTGAATATAGTTCCCTGTGCTATACAGTAGGACCTTGTTGTTTATCCATCCTATATATATTAGTTTGCATCTGCTAATCCCAAACTCCCAATCCTTCCCTCCCCCACCTCTCCCTTGGCAACCACAAGTCTGTTCTCTATGTCTGTGAGTCTGTTTCTGTTTCATAGATAGGTTCGTTTGTGTCGTATTTTAGATTCCACATATAAGTGATCTCATATGGTATTTATGTCTCTCTTTCTGACTGACTTTGCTTAGTATGATAATCTCTAGGTCCAGTGAGTTTTGTTTTTAAAATTGCTTTCAGTGGAGCTAATTTTAGTGCACTTGGGGAAGGGATTGGAGAAAGGAAGGTAGAGTTCTTCTTTTCATGTTTTATTGATCAGTTGGCTTTAGTATATCCAAATGGACTTGGCTATTCTAATCATGTATGCTTAGAGATTTTCTGGAATCAAAAGGAAAAAGATTAAAATCCAATTCTGCCATCAAATATTTGGTTACTAAAGTAGAATATACTTAGATTATTAACAAATTTTGCATAAATATCATCTCAAAATAATAAAATTAAGTTAGTGACGTTGTTAGCATTAAAATTTCAGTTTAGAGTAGTTGTAATTTTTAATAACTTGTGAGCTGGGTGTGTCAGTTATCTATTGCTGCATAGGAGACTGCCCCAAAACTTTGTGGTTTAAAACAACGACAATTTTATTGATCACAATTCTGTGGACCATCAGTTTGGCCTGTGCTCATTCGGGGCAGTTCTGTTGATCTTGCTTGGATCATTCATGGGCCTGCAATCAGATGACAAGTTGGCTGGGAGCTGGCTGGCCCCAGTTGACCCTAGTCACACATCTGACAGTTAGCTAAGACTGTCAGCCAGAGCACCTAAGTTGCTCTTAATTCTTCTCGTGGTGGCTGGGTTCCATGAGGACAGGAGTGGAAGTTGTAGGGCCTCTTGAGGCCTTGGCTTGGAAGTCCTACAATGTCACTTCCACTGCTTTCTGTTGGTCAAAGAAAATCATAAGGCCAGCCTGAATTCAAGGGAAGGGAAAATAGTTTCCATCTCTTGATAGAAAGAGCTGCAGATAGTTTGTGGCCCTATTTGTCTATCACAGTAGGTTATTTGGATCAACCTTCTCATTGAAAATGTTGAAATAATACCTTAAAAGTATTGAAGAGCTAAGAAAACAATAGTGAACTCTCAGGTTAATGTTTAATTTGGGGATGTTAGCCTGTAATCCGAGGTATAAGCTATCAGAGCACCAAAGATGAATTGGCTTTACACTTCGGATCCAGATGTCCAGGACCAGGACACTTCAAAATAAAGGGAGTCTTACAGGTGATCCCGCAGCATTATGGAAGGACCCGGGAAGATTGCACCTCCAGGATAAGGACTAACCCTTATTCCCTATCGCAGGAGCCTACAGAGAAGGCTGCCTTGGCTCTGAGCACAACTAGAGAAGAAGAAAGAGAAGGAAAAGAGTCCCTGAGAAGTTGGCACATGCCTGTCTCATGCAGATTTGTACCCCCAGAACTCATAGCTTCAATGAGCTGGGTCCCTCAAGGCCTGAACTTAGTTGATGCAGTCTGAACAGGAAGTGCTGCAAGGTGTCTGACCTAATCAAACCACAGAGCCTCTCCATCCTAGGCCTCTGGAGGCCACCAGAAATAATTTTCCTCAGGCATCAAGCAGCGTGGAGTCCACGGTGCCACTAGAAGACAGGACATCATGAAAAAGAACCTGCTAAAACAACAGCAGAAAGAGATTTTTATAATTTCAGATATTATCAAACAGGTTTAAAGAAATCAATGACAAACTTGAAAACATCTGCAAAGCAGGTTTGAAAAAGAATCCATCTGAAATTCTAGGAAAGAAAAATTCATAATCAAAATTAAGAATGCCATGAATGTATTGAGGATTGGACACCTCAGAAGAGAGAATGAGTAAACTGGAAGACAGATCAGGACAAATTATCCAGCATCGAGCACAGAAAGAAAAAGTGGAAAACCTCTGCCAGCCCAACAGGGAGTTCTGGAGGGCAGATTGACTGTTAAAGGAGCCCCGCATTGGGCAGAAATGGCCAGACCTGAGACCACCACCTGCTCAGTCGTTGGCCAGCAGCCACCCCAAAAAGCATGAGCCCAGTTCAGAAACTGAGAAGGAACCCAAAGGAGCCAACAGCTACTAACCGCACTCCTCTCAGGTGAGCAGAGCCCCTTCCACGCCTGTCACAGACATCGTAAGAAGTGAAAATGCTAGTCAGGGAGAGGACAGATATTTGCATCATACATGACCAAGAACTTGTATCCAGAATCGAAAAGAACTTCTCTAAATCAATAAGAAAATGGGAGACAGCCCAATTTAGAAAAATGGCTAGAGGAATGGAGCGAGCATCTCACTAAAGAGGAAATCCCAAAGGCTATACTATCTTTTTTAGGGAGGCACATGTAGGTAGTAAAACTATTAAAAATGCAAGGGAGTGATTAATGTGCAAGTCAGAATAGTGGTTACCTCTGGAAGTCTGTGGAGGGTATTGTGGTTAGGCCATGTTTTAGTCCATTCAGGTTGCAATAACAAAAATACCGTATAGACTAGTGGCTTAAACAACAGATATTTATTTTTCACAGTTCTGGAGACTGGGAAGTCCAAGAGCAAGGCACCAGCAGATTCAATGTCAGGAGAGGGCCTGCTTCCCAGTACATAAGCCATCTTTTCACTCTGTCCTCACAAAGTAGAAGGGACAAGGGAGCTCTTTGGGGTCTCTCTTACAAGGCCAGTAATGGCATTCATGAGGGCTTCACCCTCATGACCTAATCATCTCCAAAGACTCAACCCCAACCACCATCACCTTGGGGATTAGGCTTCAACAATATGAATTTTGGGGGGGACACAACATTCAGTGTATAGCAGACAGTAACGTGGGAAGCATGTAGGATGACAGCCATTGTATCTCATGAGTGGAGTGGTGGGTACATGGGTGTTCACCTTATAATAATACATCATTTATTTAATTGCATATTTACATTTTATGTACTTTTCTGTATGTAAATTCCATCTCACAATAAAAAGCCAAAATATTTAAAACAGCTGAGACCATAGAAGAAAATATCTTAAATGAGAAGCAACATGAGTAAAACCTGAAGCCTATCCAACCCTCTTTACTCTGATATTTTTCCTCCATAATACTTAGCGCCTTCTGACACATTATGTATTTTATTAAATGACTTTGCTTTGTTGTCTTTTTCTCTTACCCTCCTCTGGAATGTATGCTCCATGAAGGCAGGGAGTTTTTTTCTGATTTGTCTATTTCTTAATCCTAAGTACCTAGGAGTGTGTAGCACGTGGTAGGTGCTGAATATATATGTGTAGAATGAATGAATGAATGAATTGCATTCTAAGAATTTACCTTTAGCTGCTAAAGAGATTGTTCTGGTGGTTTGGGAATGGCCGTTTTAGGATGCCACTTTATGAATGATGGAACTCCTGGTGGCTTGGATAATAATTTTTCATCATGTATATGGTGATTGGTCACTGGAGTGTTCAGCTTCCCACAGAGTTTGGTCTGAAGGAGGGCTCATGGGCCGTTTTATCTCCTAGGAGCTGCCTCTGGAGTCACTTTTCTACTTCTAAATTCTCCTTAAAGGTTGAGGTAAAGTGAAGAAAGTTTAACAAAAATAATCAGAACTCAGAAAGCAATTCTGGACATAGTTCCTGCATATTATAGTCATGCTATTAGAAACTCCATGATACTGGTTTTCTCCTACTATGGCCATTGTGATGTCAGTAGAGAATGCTATTGAGATTCATAAGAAAGATCTACACTGAACAATTAATGGTGCTTTCCTAGTGAGGTATGGGGAAGGGGACTTCACTTTTACTGTATAGACATCTGTATTGTTTGACTTTTTTTAAAAGGTTTAGTAAGAATTGCAACTGTATAGATGACAAACTGAAAGCAAATCACAACTTGTAAGAATCCTGAAGGAAAAGAAAATATGTTTTTAAAACAGAGGAAAACTGGGCTTCCCTGGTGGCGCAGAGGTTGAGAGTCCGCCTGCTGATGCGGGGGACATGGGTTCGTGCCCCGGTCTTGGAGGATCCCGCATGCCGCAGAGCGGCTGGGCCCATGGGCCGTGGCCGCTGGGCCTGTGCGTCCGGAGCCTGTGCTCCGCAGCGGGAGAGGCCGCAGCAGTCAGAGGCCCGCGTACCCAAAAAAAAAAAAAAAAAAAAGAGGAAAACTAAGGGGAAAAAGAATGTAGTGGTTAAGATCTTGGGCTCTCTGCCTGGATTTGACACACAATAATTAGTTGTGTGGCCTTTGTCTCGTTCAGTTTGTTTGCATCATTCCCCCGTCTAGAAAATAAGGACAGTAACAATCCCCAACTCTTAGAGTTGTCAGGATTAAAAGAAATAATACATACAAATTGCTTAGAACAGGGGTGTCACAGAGCAACTGCTCAATAAATGTTAACTATTATTATCTTTTAATAGGAAAAATGGTAATGATAAGGTGTTACAAAAGGAAGAGGGTCTATACTGAGTTTTTTCTCCTTTCTTTTGCTTCCTTCTGGTGCCTTTATGCCTTGTGCCCATGTTAAAATGTCAAGTGCCCCCAGAGGCCAGACAGGAAACTTAAAAAGGGAAGAGAGAAAGTAAAGAAAACAGGGAGAGACAGAGCTCTAGAAACAGAGGCCACACACCCTGTGTTGTTGCTATGGGCGAATTCAGGCCCCTGTTGCCTATCTTAATTAGCATAATGCTACTCATAGAAAGTAGACATTTGGGAAGTAAGAGTAGACAACCTCAAATTCGGAAGCTCTTGGAAGATAGAAGAGGTTACCAAAGCCTGAAAAATATTGCCTATCCTTAAAAAGGGGGAGCCAGAATTTGAATTTAGACCTGTCTGTCTTCAAGGCGAAATGCCCAAGAGGTTCAATATCAAGCACTGACCCTCTGGTTTATGAAATGTTGCTCCTGTGAGGTAGACAATAGTAATAATATTTACTGAGATGTTATTATATATCCACATTAAGTGCTTTTATATACTTTACCATATATTATCACATTGAATTCTCATCAATACCCTTAAAATTAGTTAGTACTATTTCACTCTGACTAGATAATTTATTGAGCTATTAGAATGTGTTTTGTTTCTGCTGTACGTTTTTTTTTTCCTTTTAGCGATTGGAGGGTTTTATGCTTGGCTGGGCGTAGGCGGGTACAAAGATAAATGCTTATAAGGGCAGTGAATGAGGAAAGAAAGGACACAGAGCCCCATGTCTCCACCAGAGGGGAGACTCAGGTTCTTCTCCCTACAGAAACCCCAGGAGGGAAATTTAGAGGCCTCGTGGGTGGGCAGGGGTGGGGAGGGGCAGATGGTGGAGTGGTGCTCAAGGAGGCTGATTTTAGGACTAGAATCTTCCCCAGGACAGACAAGCTCCCTGAATCCCTAGCGGTGGCTCAGGAATGTTGAGTGATTTGCCCAAGGTCAAAGAGCAAGTGAATAACAGAACTGAGATTCAGGCCCAAGTATGTCAGACTCCAGAGTCAGTGCTCTTAACCACACTACCAGATTTCTTAGCACTACTGACTCTCTTCTAATCATGACTGACTGTTGTCCTGCCATATGCATTTCTGGGGCCAAAATCTGGGTGATGTACACATTCAGAAGTGTTACCAAGAAATGATGGTGGGAGAGTAGATGGTCATGTGCAATTCAGCCACATGCCCTGAAATCCTACTGGGTGAGCTTTGATTCCATATTCTAGTCTATGACACGGCCTTGCTTCCTAGAAATGTGGGTCACTGTCATTCAGTAAAGTTACCATGATGAATATTTGCAGGTGTATTTACTTGCAAGCCTTCATTTTCTACTTCCATAACTTCTGCCATTAATGTTTATGATTAATCCATAAAGCATACGTAATCGTACCTAAGTAGGTGACCCTAAATTAGCAAATTCCTATCCCATCAACCACAGAAGATTTATTCATTCTAGGAGTAATTTATTTTTTCATCACTGATTCTCTGGGCGAGATTTCAGAGCTGCTTTTCATGGCCATTGCTTCTCCGATAACTGGCAAAATAGCCTGAGAAGCCTCTGAAAGTGCTAGGTGTTTGATAAATGTCTAGCTAGAACTTTCATTGAAAATTAAGGACAGGGGCTTCCCTGGTGGCGCAGTGGTTGAGAGTCCGCCTGCTGATGCAGGGGACACGGGTTCGTGCCCCGGTCCGGGAAGATCCCACATGCCGCGGAGTGGCTGGGTCTGTGAGCCATGGCCGCTGAGCCTGCGCGTCCGGAGCCTGGGCTCCGCAACGGGAGAGGCCACAACAGTGAGAGGCCCGCGTACCGCAAAAAAATAAAAAAATAAAGTTAAGGACAGAAAATGATCCTTCCTCTGTGAATAATACCAGAAAAGGAAAGAATGTGTTGATATAGTTGGAATAAAAAGGGCACAGTGAGTGATACACTTGATATCTTAGTTTAGTGAACAAATTTCTTACCCACCTATTCTGGCAATTGACAGGTGTAGAAACAATAGACAAACTAAAATGTCTCTATGAATTTCAGGAATAAAGTGGATCAAAGAAAAGGCATCTTTTAAAAATCATTTTAAAAATTAGAAATAAAAAGTCAAAGAAACCAGCTACTGTGTCTTAAAACCTTCTAAAAACTGCATTTTAAACACGGATGAGTGGGGTGAGGGGGGAGGGAGAGGGAAGGGGAGAGAGTGGCAAATTAGAAAACTAACAAGCAAACCAACCAACCGGGGAACTCAGTGTGGCCAGTAGATTCAAAAGATAAGTCATTACTGAAAAATCCTTATTACCTAACCCTGTGGATTGAGGACAATAAGATATACCTGGAGCTGACTCAGATGAGCTGAGATCAGCAGACTCCCCAGCTGGCCCACAGACATGTGAGCAAAATCAGTGTTTACTGTATGCAACAGATTTTGTTTTGTCACTTATATACTAATAGCTGACTGATACAATCATTGTGTCTGTTAGGAAATGGAAAGCTAACATAAGCAAATGTATAGCGATCCCAGAAACACTTTAAGTCAAGTACAAGAGAATATGGAGACCAAAAAATAATTCCAAGTTTCCTCATTAGAAGCACAAAACCAACAGGGGCTGATACTGCAGGGGCCGGAGAGCTTGCTGGGAATCAGTGCATTAGAGCTGTGGTGATCCAGGAGGAGAGTATCCATGGGATGAGCGTCAATTAATTCTATGCTCTGACCTTGACTACTGAGGACACACATTATGTCAGCACAGCTAGCACCAGGTTTTTAGGCTTGCCACCTGTACTTATGTATCTTCTCACTATTTTGCCCATTAGGTGAGTTTGTTCTTATAAACTGTTCATAAGGAGCTCGTGTGGTTTCGGGGTGTTTAACTTAAGTTCTCTTTGTTAAAGTTTTCTAGTTAAATCATTATACAAAAGGTAAAAGGGGTAAGCTTTGCTTTTTGCTGCTTTCAGTGCTTCATTTAATTTACTTTTAATAGTTGAGCTTGGTGGGAAGTTTGGGCTAGTTTTAGTTCCAAATGTTCGTACAGTATGAGATCTCCTGGGTGTAAACTAGGTGCTTTTGTTTAAGCCACACTTTTTGATTCATCCAAACACGTTTGGTACTTGTTAATAGGTTATAAGAAGTTTTCGATATTTGGGGAGGGTGAAGGGCGGTGCCTGTGTGCCTCCAGGGCTGATTCAAGTAAGCATTTGATTCTTAATTTACTACTAAGTCATCCTTTGGCTTTTAATTTCATAAAAACTGTCTTATAAAATATTTTATCTTCTTGAGGTAGAAGGTGTAGACCATTTCTTCCCACCCCATAGGTTACAGCTTGACCTAATATTTTTATGACTGATCATTATGCTTACTATTATTCCTTTTCAGGGTTTGTTGAAGACGGCAGCATATAGACTGTATTAACAAAGGTTGGTGAGGTTTATCAGGGTTTATTGATTATAGAACAGGCTCCTCTAGAGGGATATTAAGCACTGCCAAGTCCTTTGAGTTTTAGCCTATTGCCAGTAGTACTCTGGTGAATAATTTTGTTTTTAGAATTATTTGGGTTTAGGGCTAAACATAGTGGGATATCTAACCCCAGTTTGGATCTTAGCTGTTGTGTAATCAGAAATGTTAAAGTCACTTTTGTAGCTTATTTTTATTTTAGCTATGGCTTATGGCAGCTTAGCTAGGACTTTATTTGGGGGTACTCTTTGACACGCTTTACACTGGATTTCTATTAATTTGGGTTACTTGTATGACTGCCGTGGCTGGTGTGAATTTACCAACCCTGTTTAGTTAATGTAACTCAAACTTTCGCTTACAGCTTACTTTTTATCACTGCTGTTTCCCATGGGGGTATGATTAAGCAAGATGTTGTGAGCTACTTTTTAGTGTGCTTGATGCCTGCGCCTTTTAATCTTTTAGGATTTAGAGGGCGTTCTCACTGGGATGAAGCTACTTGGATGAGTCATTTTATTAGAAATTAACAGAAAGGCTGGGACCATACCTATGTGTTTTCGGAGTTAGTAAACTCATCTAGGCATTTTTCAGTGCCGTGCTTTAATTATTAAGCTACATTAACAGGTTGAGTTGCATTTTATATATATAAGAATTATGTATTTAAGTGATATATTGGTAGTCGGTGTGGTAGTTTGGATTGTGTGTTAAAATTAGTATCGAAAGTTTCTTCTTTTGGAGATTATTAAAATGTACTTTAATTTTGATTTTGTTGGAGGTAAATGGCAGATCTAGGGGGATGTCTGTCTATATGAGCTTTACATATCTAAGTAATGCATTGATATAGTTAGGAGGCTAGTTTTTGATAATACCAACTTTGGTGTGGTGAAATAAGGGTAATGTTTGTTAGGTGACTTAGTTCAATCTTGTATATTTTATATATTTTGCCTCGTTTTGAGGGTATAGCAGGGCAATAATAGACATACAAAGTATGAGATTTAGCAGGGGATAAGGGGTGTTTGACTAAGCAAACTATTTACTTGATACACCTGTGTGTGTGATGCTAGCTCGAGAACACCAGGTCAAGTAGTAGTTGCACCTAGATAATGTTGAATGAAATAAAAACATACAACGTGGGAGCTGTGAGTTCCAGTTTTATTTGGGGACTTACTGAGGACTGTAGCCCAGGAGACAGCCGTTCAGATAGCTCTGGGGAATTGCGCCAAAGAGCAGGGTTTTGTGATTATGTTGATTTTGGAGAAGGGCTCCGTGCAGTCATGCACACATCTTGGTAGAAGGTAACTGCTGGTCCTGAAAAACAGGCACCTTAGTTAATGATTTTAGTGCTTTTCTAAGTATGGGAAGATGCAAGAAATTGGCTTCATAAAAATTTCTCCTGAAAATATCTATTTGAATTCCTGTTCTGCCAGTTTTCCAAGAGCACAGAGTACCTCATTCCTGATCTCCGCCCTGAACTCCTTTCAGGGTGTGTTGAAGGTGAGCGACTGTAGTGGCTAATGACTGAATCCTTGCAGAGCCAGATAGCGAGTTGTCGTGGTCCGAGCGCGGGTTGGAAAAGAATTTCCAGACACAAGGCAGAATGTAAAGAAGATAGGGTTTATTAGAGGGAAGGGGGTCGCTGCCAGAACAGCGGGCCGACTTCCTAGTAGTCTGGGAGAGTCGACCCCGAACATGTGCCATTGATCAATTTTTATAGCCAGAAAAAAAGGAATGCTCTGAGGTGAAAATTTCATTTACTGATTGGTCGAGGCACATACACCTTCCTTCTACAGGGTGGGAGTGGGACAGGCCAGATGCCTTTTCTCATTTGGGACAGGTCCCATAGCCCAGGTGGGCTTAGGAATTTCGTAACCATCGCAACATGGCAGGGAGGGCGATTAAGAGTCCTGTAGGGGGTGTAACGCTGATACTTTTTGAAGCAGGGTCGCCCTTTGTCCTTGTAGCACCATTGTCCTTGGAGCACCACACGAGTGACATTCCTTAGTTGGCGGTAACATTGTTTTGGTTCTACATAAGCGTAAATAAATCCCTGAGATCATAGAAAATCCTCCCAGTTTTCAAGTCATTCATAGTTAAAACAATGAAACCATGTGTGGCAGATGTTTCAGTAATTTGCCCCCATTTGGTCACATCTCCCTATATCCATGCCCCTTAGTGATCCTCTTGTACAATGACTCTGGGCTTCACTATGTGACTTGTATTATCCAGTGGGTCAAAAGTAAATGAAGTGCAAGCAAAAAGCTTGACAAGTGATAGCCCTTTGGGAATAGCTTCTCATTATTCTTTGGAGCCCCGAGACCACCATGTAAAGAAGCCAGGCTTGCCTTCTGGAAGATGAGATCAGGTGGAACAGCTAATAGGTCATCTCAGCTGAGAGCTCTTAGTCAGCTAAACTTCCAGCTGACTGCATTCACCAGCCTGAGCCCAGAGGCCAGCAGTAAAGGAACCACTCATGAGCGCAGCTCGAATTGCCAAACCTCAAAATTGTAAGTAAATGATTGTTGTTTTAAGCCATTACATTTTGGGAGTGGTTTATGACACAGTAGAAAGTGATATATCTTGTGGACGACCTCATGGATATTCTCTGCAATTCTTACGCAAAAGAAAGTGTGTTGTTTCCATCTCTAACAAGTTGGTAATGTGATAGTGTGATTTATAATAAGAAATACAGTATATATATGTTTGGTCTTTGTCCTTGTTTCTGGCACAGAGCTCCTAAAGCCCTTGGAATTTCCTGTGAGGAGAGTAATCAAGGTGTCTTTTGTTATGTTAATGAGGTCATTTGGAAAGCACCTAAGCAGGGGGGCTGGTTGCCAGGGGAACCAACCACGTGATTAGAGGGTTGGAAGTTTCAGTCCCATCCCCAGATCGCTCTGGGAGAGGGGCGCTGGAGGTTGAGGTCTATCACTAGTGGCCAATGTAATGAAGCCTCCAGAAAAATTCAAAGGGACTGGGTTCGGACAGGCTTCAGGTTGGTGAAGACTGAGTAGAGTGGCGCACCTGGAGAAGGCATGGACGCTCTGCACCCCTTTCCACACGCCTTACAACCTCTTCTCTCCGGCTCTTCCTGAGTTATGCTCTTCTATCGTATACCCATGACCAAGTAAGTAAAATGTTTCTCTGAGTGCTGTGAGCTGCTCTAGCAAGTTAATCAAACCCGAGGAGGGGGTCATGATCTGATGTATAGCCAGTGGGGTCAGAAGCACAGGTAACAACCTGGACTTGTGATTGGTGTCTGAAGGGGGTCAGTTTTGTGGGACTGAGCCCTTAACCTGTGGCATCTTAACGCTGTCTCCGGGTAGATAGTGTCAGAATTGAGTTGACTTATACGGTACCCAGCTGTTGTCAGAGAATGTTTGCTGGTGCGGGCAAAAGACACAGATTGGAATTGGGTATAGTTATAGGCAGAAACCTTGCTTAAGGTATTATTGAACCATTTGGGTACCTTGGAGTCAGCTTTGATACCTCCCTCTCCTTCAGCCCGACCACCCCCATCACCAGTCTGTTGTTTTTACCAGCTATAATTCAGAAATCCATCTCCTTTTCTCCATTTACACTGGTACCACCCTCATCAAGGCTCCCACCTGGACTACTAAACAGGGATTTCTCATTTTCCTGCATCCACCCAGCCCCACACCAATCTCTGCTCCAACATGACAGTCAGAGCAGTCACTTCAAAAACAAATCTGACAGTGTCCCCCTCCCACTTAAAATCCTTCAGCTTCTCTCGTTTAAGATAAAAGCCCATGTAGTTACCATGACCCACAGCCCTTCACGGTGTGACCGAACGCAAGTTTGTGTGCCCAACGCACAGTGAGGCCAAACAAACCAAACTGTCGAAGTTGGGAGCAGAGAAAGGTTTACTGCAGGGCTATGCAAGGAGAACGCGAGGCTTACGCTCAGAAATGCACGAACTCTCCCATGGTTTGGGGGGAGAAGTTTTTATAGGCAGTATTTGGGGTGAGAGCTGCAGAGCGTGTGACTTTCTTCTGATTGGTTGGTGGTGAGGTAACAGTGGGGTGTTTCAGGACTCTTGTGCTCAGCCTGAAGTTACCATCCTCCACGTGGAAGGGGGGCCTTAGTCACAGTAGAAGAACTGAAAGATATACTGTTAAGTGTATTCCTTGAGGAGGAACCAAGGTCACTGCCCCGTCTCTGCACTATTGTTTCTTTTTTTCAGGCAAGGCTTAATTGGGACTCATGGAGGGAGGGAAAACAAGTAACAGGTGCCCTTGCTTGCTCCCGGGTTGGGGGGTGGTAAGTTGGTTCCTTATATGGGGTGAGTGAGGTTTGGGGGGAGGGTAGAGGAGGATGAAAAGATGAAGCACAGGAAATCGTGGGGGTCATGAAGCTATTCTGTATGATACCATAATGGTGGCCGCATGTCTTTTATTTGTCATTATTGTTTCGTGACTGCTCCTCCTTTGTTTCTGCGTTCCGTCCCTTCCCTGATTAGCAACTGTTTGCACCTGCCCTTTGAAGCGCAGGGAAGGTCTAGGGGGCTGAAGCCCTTTTCCTGCAAATAAGAAATGGGGAACACAGAAAAGCTTTTTGTACCCAGGAGGGTCCCACAGGATCCTTCTCAGTTTCAACAGCAGGAGCCATCTCCCATCAGCCACCTCGAGTCTCATCTCCACAACTTCTCACCTCAGTCTCTCTACCCCTGCCTTCCTTCAGTTCTGGTCACTCCAGCCGCTGAGGCTTTTCGTGTGCTGTGGCTTTTGCCCTGGATTCTTCTTCTCTTGTTCCCCCACTGGCTCTTCCCAGACCTCTAATCTCAGCTCAGGCATCACTTAGGAAAGCCTTCTGTGGCTCCCTAGTGCAGGCTTTTCTTTTCCTTTATTGTGCTTTTCTTATGTCATTTTGTGATTGAATATACTGGCGTTTGTGTGATTTTTCAGATTAATGTCTGTATTCCCAAGTCCACTGTAAACTACAGAAAGTAAAGAGTGCTGAGCTTTGCTCACCCTTGGAGCTCTGTCTAGCATAGTGCCTGGCACGTAACTGACAGTACATATTTGTTGATTGAATGTGTGAGTTTGATATGCAGTTATAATTGCGTTTGACATATAAAAGATACTCAGTAGATATTTGCTGAATGAATAAGCCTGGGATAGGGAGGGGATAGCAAATGGGAAAACCATATCTTACATGGCACTGTGTTCCTTGCACATAATAAGCTAAGTAACTATTTTTGGAATGAATGAATAATTAGAGCACTTTGAAGAGATAAAAATATTGACCAAAAGAACAAGAATTTGTTTCTTTTATACTTGAAATAATTGATTAAGTGGTCTCCTTAATGTAGAGAACTAACCTGTAAACCAAAAAATAAATTTAAATGGGTACTTCTCTGGTTGTAGATCTATAAACAGCGTGAGGTTCTAGGGGATCATACATTGTGATCATGATTACTTTATAGAAATATTAAGTCTACAGGATGAATTCTCTTGGTTTGTAAAACACTGAACTCTTCCCAGTGGAAAAATGAGCATACATTGAAGTCAATTTAAACATAAATAGAAATCAAAACAGAACATACATACTTTCCTGTCCCCTGATTACCCTTCTCATGAGCCTTGTTTAAAGCCTCATCATCTCTCACATTAAAAAAAAAAAATCACCAGGGCCATAGAAAATCCATCCACAAGTTTTGAAGGAACTCACAGATGAAATAATGAACCCCTCTGCAGTAGATGGCTGCAGCAACGGTCCCCAGTTTGTATCCACACCTTTCACTGGTCCCTACGTGCACGGGCTCAGGGTTTGGCCATGTGCTTTGCTTTGCCCACAGAATCATGAGCAATGAAATGATTGTTTCTTTAAGCCTCTGTGCGGTTCATGGTTTTAGACAGCAAAAACTAACTGTCCCAATCCTGCTGCTCTAACGGTTTTCTAAACATGAACCTGAGATGTCATGCCACTGCTTAAGAGCCTTCGGGATTCAGTAGTGGTCCTCAGGAAGGAACCGTCAGTTCTGGGGGGTCAGGGGCTGGATGAGGAGGCCTCTTAGAAGTCAGGGTTCATTCAGGAGTTGGGTCAGATCTGTGTGTGTGTGTGTGTATGTGTGTGTTTGAGTGGGTCAGGAAAAGGCTCAGCGTCCATGAAATTACGTATGTTTCTGAAGAATCTAATCTAGGGGCAACTTTTCACCTTATTTTGAAAATTCGAAAAGACTCTAAAACACGGAAACATGGATTGGGGATTTTTTGCCACCCGTGACACTGACAGAGAGTGCTAAGTCTTGGAGAAGGAGAGATGCTGACAGTCATTTCTCTCCTTGTTGAATTTCTTTTCCGTGCATCCTCAGCGTCTTAATGCAGTCCTCTGGTTAAGACGCAACCCCCTTCAAGTTGTTAAACAGTGATAAATAGGTCCAGATGCTTTACTTTAAAAGGACATTTTGGTTAATGTTCCTTGAGAAGCAGTAGTAACCGATAACTGCCCATTTGTCTGGTCATTCTGGGCTCCAGATGGCCTCATCACTGCTTGAGGAAATAGGAATGTTTTATTGAGCTGGAAGATTAATATGTGCTGAGCCACTTCTACCACTTTGGGAGGGGTTTCAAATTTAAGCCTCCAGCATTTCTGGTAAAACATACACCCAGTGTGACAAAGTAATCAAAACTGCTCTCTTTTGCAGCAGGATGTGTGAGCTGTTGTCTTCACAAACAGCAGTTTCTAGAACTGTCCCTCTTTGCCTACTAGCAGAGAAGCACTTGGGAGTATTACTGACTAAATTTACAAAGGGAAGTAGTTTCAGCACACAAAATGTGTATCTATATATACAATGTGAGTTTCCAAGATCATTAAATATCCTACGTAAAGTCCTGGAAAATGGGATTACCCTGTTAAAATGCTGGTAGGAGATTGGTTTGAAGCCACTGTTGGTTTATCAATTTCAAATGTGTTTCTTGTAAAGTTTGCCTGATTAGTTATGTGATCGTTGTGCCGAGACATGATTATAAAAACATTCCACATTAACACTTTAAAAATTAAAAATAGGGACTTCCCTGGCGGTCTAGTGGTTAGGACTCTGTGCTCTCACTGCCGAGGGCCTGGGTCAGGGAACTAAGATCCCATGAGCCGTGTGGCGTGGCCAAAAAAATTAATTAATTAAAATTAAAAACAGTTTTTGTCAGTAGTTGATCACAAACTATAGGGAACCAGTTTAAACTAGCTGTGGTGGATTGCAAACATGGCCATAATTATTTTCCTCCCTTCACAAGGGGTAGTCTTATCTGCCCCTTGAATCTGGGTTGACCATGTGACTTGCTTTGGCCAAGGGGACCTGAAAACATCTGAGGCAATCAAAGGTTTGAAGAGTGCTTGCACATTGGGGCTTGCCCCCTCTGGTACCTCATAGAACCCTATGATTGCCCTGTGGAGAAGCCGGAGCTGGCCTGCTGAGGACAATAAATCACATTGTAATTTACTGTTAAATAAATAAATTGATTGTTAAATCAATAAGTCACATTAGAGCCCAGTCACTTCCATAGCACCCCAGCCAACCCCCATCCACCTGCCAGATGTAAAAGTGAGGTCATCTTCTAGATCATCCGTCTGCCAGCATGAGTGGTGCATGGGTGAACTCAGGCAAGGTGGACCAAGGCAGCCCAGCCCAGAATCATTCAGCCGACTCACCCTATCCTGAGCTAAATAAATGTTGGCTCTAAGCCAGAGCTTTGCAATAGTATGTTACATAGTAAAAGCTAACTACTATATAGCTTCAGCCAAAAGAGTCATTGGAAGACCCCTGTGTGTTCTGAGGCTGAACCAAGTGAAGTAAAAGATGGGATAAACTTGAGCCTCAGAACAACCAGTACCAGGTACTTGAACATCAGCGCAAAGTAAGACTCACCATTTTCTGGGGTGACGATATTTTTAAAGGCACATATAGCTGGTGAACAATAAAAACTCCAACATTGACCCCAGTAGAACTCCATATCCACTTTGAAAATATTCCCTGCATGACTAGAGCAAAAGAAACAATCTGCTTTGATGATGGGCCCTTCAAATTTTCCCTGCCCGTATTCACCGATGCAAGTACTGCCTGAGAATACTAAGCAAGCAATTCCAACCTTTGTCTGGGGTCCTGACGCTGGTTTGGTTTTTCATGAAAGGCAAATACATACTAGCTGCAGAAGCTATCGCCCATCAGAATGGTTCCTTTGGATCTTCTCCATTAGTAACACAAGTCACTGCATGGGCCACATAGACTTTTTTTTTTTTTAATATTTATTTATTTGGCTGCACTTGGTCTTAGTTGCAGCACGTGGGATTTTCGTTGCTGCGTGTATAATCTAGCTTGCGGCATGCATGTGGGATTCTAGTTCCCTGACCAGGGATTGAACCTGGGCCTCCTGCATTGGGAGCTCGGAGTCTTAACCACTGGACCACCAGGGAAGTCCCTGGGCCACATAGACTTTTTAAAAAATGTATTATGCTTTCAAGGACTGCCTCAGGATGCAAAAATAAAATTTGCATTAGTAATGTATACTAATGAATAAACATGAATATTTCAAAGAGTAGGCTTCTATAATTTCTTAATTTTAAAAAATATATTATTGAGATATAATTGATATAACATTATATAAATTTATAAATTTAAGATGTGTTGATTTAATACATTTACATATAGTATTATGATTAACACCATAGTGTTAGCGAACACCTCTATTACATCACATGATAATTCTTTTTTGTGGTGGGAACAGTTAAGAACTTACCTCTTAGCAACTTTGAAGTTTATAATACAATACTGTTGACTGTAATCACTATGCTGTGCATTAGATCTCCAAGACTTATTTATCTACTCTTTTGAAGTTTGTACCGTTAACATCTCCCTAATTCTCCTGCTCCCCAGCCCTTGGTAACCACCGTTTTACTCTCTGATTTTACAAGTTTGGCTTTTTTAGATTTTCAACATAAATGATATACAGTATTTTTATTTGATTTTTCTGCACATGGTTATCCAGTTTTCCCAAACCCATTGTTAAATAAACTATCCTTTCCCCATTGAGTGTTTTTGGCTCCTTTGTCAAATATTAGTTGACTGTAAATGCGGGACTTTATTTCTGGGCTTTATTTTGTTACATTGCTCAAAGTGTGTATTTTTATGCCAGGACCATTTGTTTAAATTACTGTAGCTTTATAGTATAGTTTGAAACCAAGATGTGTGGGGCTTCCACTATTGACCTCCTGGCTATTTGGGGTCTTTGGTAGTTCATGCAAATTTTAGAATTTTTTTCTATTTCTTTGAAAAATGCCATTGGAATTTTGATGGGGAATGTATTGAATCTATAGATGACTTTGAGTAGTATAGACATTTTAACAATATTAATTCTTCTGATCTATGAACACAGGATGTTTTCCTTTTGTCTTTTTCAGTATCTTCAAAGTCTCATAGTTTTCAATGTACAGATCTTTTATTTCCTTGATTAAATCTTTTCCTAAGTACTGTTTTTTTTTGTTTTTTTTTTTTTGCGGTACGCGGGCCTCTCACTGCTGTGGCCTCTCCCGCTGCGGAGCACAGGCTCCGGACGCGCAGGCTCAGCGGCCATGGCTCACGGGCCCAGCCGCTCCGCCGCACGCGGGATCCTCCCGGACCGGGGCACGAACCCGCGCCCCCTGCATCAGCAGGCGACTCTCAACCACTGCGCCACCAGGGAAGCCCCTAAGTACTGTTTTTGATGCTATTATGAGTGGGATACTTTTGTTTCTCTTTCAGATGTTACACTGTTAGTGTATAAAAACTGATTTCTATGTGTTGATTTTATATCCTGCAACTTTATTGAATTTATTGGTTAATTCCAACCATTATTTTGGTTGAGTGTGTAGGCCTTTCTGTCATATCATCTGTAAATAACAACAATTGACTTCTTCCTTTCTGATTTAGATGCCTCTTATTTCTTTGTCTTGCCTAGTTGCTCTAGCTAGGACTTCCAGTACTATGTTCAATAAGAGTGGTGAGAATGGGCTCCCTTGTTTTTTTCCTGATCTTAAAGGAAAAGTTTTTAGCTTTGCACCTTTGAGTTATGATGTCAGCTGCAGTCTTGTCTCATATGATTTTTATTATGTTGAGATATGTTCTTTTTTTTTTGAAGTAAAAAGAAATCATTTTAATATTCACATTTTCACTTCAGTTAATTCAACATGATTTCTACTAGGCATGCATACCCATTTAGTTTGATTTGCTTCATATTTATTTATTTTTCAACATGCAGCAACCCTATGAGATAGTTGAGTTGAACTGTTTATTCTTGTCCTCAAAGAGTTTTATGAACTTTAACATTTTCAAAGAGCCCTATGAGGCTGCTCAGTATAGTGGTTTTTCACTGAAACTTCTTATTTGGAAGATGGCAAAACAGACTAGGATCTTCCCAAGTCTACTGGTTGCTTGTATTCATATCACAGCTCAGTTGGGTAAGAGGTAGAGACTGAATAATAAGTAGATCACCTCCAAACCCAGCTGGGTGAGAAACCTTCATTTTTAGAAAGGAAACCAAGTCATGAAAACCTTTGTAATGGTGTGATTTGTTTCAGGGTTCTTTTTGATACTTAAGAAGGGAATTAATCCTGGTGCACAGTACTCTTCTTTATAGCCTTCTAGAGTTTTCTTCCCCAGCCATCGTTCTTTAGCCAGGTGATTTATTGTACTTGCTGCAATAAGTGATAGCCTTTTCATTTCCTGCCAAATGGATCCGATCACACTTTTAACCCTGGTGGCTGCATGTCTTGGACAATACCAGCTCGATTTATGGCTTGTTCCTTCTTAGCTGTGTGTCCTTGGGCATGTTGAACAACCTTGCTGAGCCTCAGTTTCCCCATGGTATTCCTCCAGCCGCATTAGGGGCTGGAAGTAGAGGGGGTAGAAGGCGGCACCGATCAGGGAGATGAAGCCGCTGAAAACGAGCGCGGTGCGCAGGTTCGGGGTCATGGCTCCAGCTGGTGGCCTCCCTGACCTGCGGAGCAGCCCTCTGAGATATGTTCTTTATATACCCAATTTCTTGAGTTTTTTTTTTTTAATCATGAAAGGATGTTACATTTTGTCAAATACTTTTTCTGCATCTAACAAAATGATCATACGATTTTTACCTTTCATTCTATTAAAGTGGTATATGACATTTATTGATTTACATATGTTGAACTAGCCTTGCATCCCAGGGGTAAATTCCACTTGGTTGTGGTATATAATCCTATTTAAGTGTTATAAAGTAGGTTTGCTATTATTTTGTCACGAATTTTTGCATCTATATTTATTGGGATATGGATCTATAGTTTTATTGTAGTGTCTTTACTTGACTTTGATATCAGGATAATGCTGGTCTGATAAAAGAATTTTGGAAGTATTCCCTCTTTATTTTTTTATTTTGGGGGGATTTTTGTTTTTGTTTTTGGAAGAGTTTGAGAAAGATTGGTATTAATTCTTCTTTAAAATTTTGATAGAATTCACCAGTAAAGCCATTTGACCCTGAGGTTTTCTGTATTGGGAAAATATTTTTTTATATAAATTTATTTTATTTATTATTTTTGGCTGCATTGGGTCTTTGTTGTTGTGTGTGGGCTTTCTCTAGTTGCAGCGAGCAGGGGCTACTCTTTGTTGTGGTGCACGGGCTTCTCATTGCAGTGGCTTCTCCTGTTGTGGAGGACGGGCTCTAGGTGCGTGGGCTTCAGTAGTTGCAGCACACGGGCTCAGTAGTTGTGGCTCACGGGCTTTAGAGTGCAGACTCAGTAGTTGTGGTGCACGGGCTTAGTTGCTCTGCAGCATGTGGGATCTTCCCGGATCAGAGCTCGAACCCGTGTCCCCTGCATTGGCAGGCAGGTTCTTAACCACTGCGCCACCAGGGAAGTCCCTGTGTTGGAAATTTTTCATTAGTCATTCAATCTCCTTACTTGGTCTGTTCAAATTACCTATTTCTTCATGATTCAATCTTGGTGCAAGGTTGTATATTTGCAGGAATTCATCCATTTCTTCTTCTAGGTTAGCTAATTATCCAGCATATAATTATTCATAGTAGTCTCTTATAATTCTTTGTATTTCTATAGTATCGGTTGGGATGTCTTCTCTTGGATTTCTGATGTTGAGTCTTCTTTTCTTGGTCTACTTAAAGGTTTGTCAGTTGTGTTTATCTTTTCAAACAATCAGTTCTTAGTTTCATTTTTTTTATTTTGTTTTTCTGGTCTCTATTTCCACTCTGATGTTTGTAATTTCCTTCCTTCTGCTAATTTTGGGCTTAGTTTGTTCTTTTTCTAGTTCCTTGAAGTGTAAAGTTGTTTATTTGAGATCTGTTTTCTTAATATATGCATGTATCACTTTAAACTTTGCTCTCAGGACTGCTTTTTTAGCATCCCATAGGTTTTGGTATGTTGTATTTGTATTTTCATTTATTTTGAGAGATTTTTTTAAATTGCTTTTTTGACCCAAGGTTGTTCAGGAGTCGTTGTTTAATTTCCACATATTCGTAGATTTTCCAGCTTTCTTCTTGTGACGTCTAGTTTCATTCCAGTGTGGTTGGAAAACATACCTGGTATGATTTCAATCTTCTTAAATTTGCTAGACTTGTTTTGAGTACTATCAGTTGATCTCTTCTGGAAAATGTTTCATGTGCACTTGAAAAAAAAATGTGTATTTTGCTGCTGTTGGATGGAATATTTTACAAATGCCTGTTAAGTCCATTTGGTCTAATGTGTGTTTCAAGTCCAATGTGTCCTTCTTGGTTTCCTTTCTGGATGACCTATCCATTGCTGAAAGTGGGATATTGAAGTCCCTTACTATTATTGTATTGTTGTTTGTTTCTCCATTCAGATCTGTTAGTATTTGCTTAATACATTTATGTGCTGTGATGTTGTGTACATAGATATTTATGACTTACATTTTCTTGATGATTGACCCCTTTATCATTATGTAATGACTTTCTTTGTCTCTTGTTACCACTTTGGGCTTCAAGTGTACATTGTTTGATAGGAGTGTAACTACCTCTGCTTTCTTTTGTTTTCCACTTATGAAATATATTTTTCTATCCCTTCACTTTGAGTCTATGTGTGTCCTTAAAGTTGAAGTGAGTTTCTTGTAGGCAGCATTTGGTTGGGTCTTGATATAAAAAAAAAAAATTCCATCCAGTCACTCTGTGCCTTTTGATTGGTGAATTCAATCCACATATTTAGAGTCGTTGTTTGTAGGTAAGAATTTATTAATGCCATATTACTGTTTTCTGGTTGTTTTGTATTTCCATTGATTCTTTTTCCTATCTTTGTAAATAGGTTATTTTTCTGTAGTGGTAAGCTCCATTTCTTTTTTTCTTTTTTTTTTTTTTTTTTGCGGTACGCGGGCCTCTCACTGCTGTGCCGTCTCCCGTTGCGGAGCACAGGCTCCGGACGCGCAGGCTCAGCAGCCATGGCTCACGGGTCCAGCCGCTCCGCGGCATGTGGGATCTTTCTGGACCGGGGCACGAACCCGCGTCCCCCGCATCGGCAGGCGGACTCTCAACCACTGCGCCACCAGGGAAGCCCGGTAAGCTCTATTTCTGATTATCTTTTGTGCATCTGTTCTACGTTTTTTCTTTGTGGTTACCATGAGGCTTATGTAAGACATCTCAAAAATAAAACAGTCCATTTTAAGCTGATAGCAACTTCAATTGTCTACAAAAACTTCATCCTTTTACTCCCCCCTTTTCTATTTTTGATGCCTTTACTGCTTTTTTTATTGTATATTCATTAACAAATGATAGCTATAATTATTTTTAAGCTTTCCTTTGATCTTTATACTGTAGTTAAGTGGTTAACACACCACTGCATTACATAATTAGAGTTGTTAAATCTGACTGCTTATTTTTCTTCACCAGTGTGCTGTATACTTTCATATGTTTTCATGTCACTGATTAGTGTCTTTTTGTTTCCACTTAAAGAACTACTTTCAGTTTTTCTTACAAGATAGAGCTAGTGGTGATGAACTCCCTCCGCATTTGTTTGTCTTGGAAAGTCTTTATTTCTCCTCCTTATGTGCAGGATGGAGTATTCTTGGCTGGTGATTTTTTTCTTTCAACTCTTTGGATGTGTCATTTCACTCAGTCCTGGCCTGTGGAGTATCTGCTGAGAAACCCATTGATAACCTACAAAAGGAATCCCTATTAGGCTATCATTTCTTTTCTATGGCTGCTTTTAGGATTCTCTTCATTTTTGAGTTTTGACAGTTCTATTATAATGTCTTGGAGAAGATCTTTTTGCATTGAGATAAGTTGATCTATTAGCTTCATGAATTTGGATGTCTAGTTCTCTTCCCAGGTTTGAGAAGTTCTCAGCTATTATTTTTTTAAATAAGCTATCTGACCCCTTCTCCCTCTCTTCTCTTTCTAGAACCCTGAATATTCTAATATTTACTCCTTTAACGGAATCCTACAAGTCACATAGGCTTTCTTATCTCTTTTTCATTCTTTGTTCTTTTTTAACTGGATTATTTCAAAATTCCTATCCTCTCATTTATTCTGTCTTGCATTTGTTCTACTTTATTGCAGATGCTCTCTATTGCATTTTCACTTCATTCATTGAGTTCTTTACCTGCAGAATTTTTGCTTGGTTCTTTTAAATGATTTTTCTCTTTGGCAAATACCTCATTTTGAACATTTATTTTTTTAATTTATTTTTTGGCTGCGTTGGGTCTTCGTTGCTGTGCGCAGGCTTTCTCTAGTTGCAGTGAGTGGTGGCTACTCTTCATTGTAGTGCAGGGGCTTCTCATTGTGGTGGCTTCTCTTGTTGCAGAGCACAGGCTCTAGGCGTGCAGGCTTCAGTAGTTGTAGCTCGTGGGCTCTAGAGCGCAGGCTCAGTAGTTGTGGCTCACGGGCTTAGTTGCTCTGCAGCATGTGGAATCTTCCCAGACCAGAGATCGAACCCGTGTCCCCCGCATTGGGAGGCAGATTCTCACCCACTGTGCCACCAGGGAAGTCCTGAACGTTTATTTTTTAATTGACCTAAAGTTAGTACATAACATTAATTTCAGGTCTGTAACATAATTCAATATTTGTATACACTGCAAAGGGATCACCACCGAAAGTCTGGTTACCATCCATCACCATACAGTTGACCCCCTTCACCCATTTTGCCCACCCCCAACCCTCTTCTCCTCTGGTAACCACCAATCTGTTCTCAGTACCTGTGAGTTTTTTCTTCTGATTTTCAGATTCCACATAAAATGAAATCATACAGTATTTGTTTTTCTCCGTCTGACTTATTTCACTTAGTATAATACCATCAAGGTCCATCTGTACTGTCACAACAGGCACAATTTCATCTTTTTATGAATGAGTAGTATTCCACTATACACACACACACGCACACCACATCTTCTTTATCTGTTCATCCAACGATGAACACTTAGGTTTTTCCATATCCTGGCTATTGTAAATAATACTGCAATGAATATAGGGGTACATATATCTTTTTGAGTAAGTGTTTTCATATTCTTCAGATAAATAGCCAGAAATGGAATAGCTGGGTTTTATGGTAGTTCTATTTTTAATTTGTTGAGGAACCTCCATACTGTTCTCTATAGTGGCTGTACCAATTTACATTCCCACCATTCCCTTTTCTCCACATCCTTGCCAACACTTATTTCTTGTCTTTTAGATAATAGCTATTCAAACAAGTTGTGAGGTGATATCTCATTGTGGTTTTGATTTGCATTTACCTGATAGTGATGTTGAACATCTTTCTGTAGATATATGTATGTCGTCTTTGGAAAAATACCTACAGTTGACTCTTGAACAAAGCAGGGGTTTGGGGCGCCAACCCTCTAACACAGTCAAATTTGCAAATAGCCGTATAGTCGGCTCTCTGTATCCCTGGTTCTGCATCTGTGGATTCAACCAATCGTGGATTGTGTAATGATACTATAGTACATATTTACTGAAAGCAACTCACATACTGGTGGACCTGCACAGTTCAAACTTGTGTTATTCAAGGGTCAACTGCAGTTAGGTCCTCTGCCCATGTTTTAAATCCGATTGTTTGCATTTTTGCTCTTGAGTTCTTTATATATTTTGGTTATTGACCCCTTTTTGGATATATAATTTGTAAATGTTTTCTCCCATTCAATAGATTGCCTTTTCGTTTTGTTGATGGTTTCCTTTGCTATGATAATCACGATTTTTTTTGTGTTTGTGTGATTTCATTGAATTGTCTTTCTGGTTTTTTGGTACCTTGTTGAGTTTCTTCAAAACAGCTCTTTTGAATTCTTTACCACTAGATCACAAAACTTTGTGCCTTACATCTTGGTTATTGAAGAAGTATCTTTTTTTTTGGTGGTATGCGGGCCTCTCACTGTTGTGGCCTCTCCCGTTGCGGAGCACAGGCTCCGGACGCGCAGGCTCAGCAGCCATGGCTCACGGGCCCAGCTACTCCGCTGCATGTGGGATCCTCCCGGACCAGAGCACGAACCCGCGTCCCCTGCATTGGCAGGCGGACTCTCAACCACTGCGCCACCAGGGAAGCCCTGAAGAAGTATCTTTTGTTGATGACATGATTCCTTGATTTTTCTTTTTTTCATATTGCTTGTAGTTTTGCGTTACTATTTCAAATGTGAAAGCAAGCAGATACTTCTTTAAATCTTTGCTAGTTGCCGTCAGGTAGAGTATTCCGTTTGTTAGTGCTGTTACTATGTAGGGTTTTCTCCACTTCCGTATGGGTGCACCTGCTCCGCTCTTCCTGCTTCCTCTTGTGGCACAATTCTTGAGCTTTTATGTCTTCTCTTCTTACAAGTCGTCAGGGTAGCTATTGGAAACCTTTCTTGCTTTCCAGAAGGTGGCACTATAGCTCACGTTATGGTTTTTCCCTTGCCCGTAAACCCTGGCCTGTTTTCTGAGCTCACTCACTATCTACATACAGAGCTAGCTCTCGCTGCTGTACTTGGGAGTGTGCACAAGCAACCAGCTGCAGCATGGCAGGAGGTGTGTATTTAGCATTCAGGGAATTGAAGGTGCCCACGGACCTGGTAGGTAGGTCCCCAGGTGTCCTACTCCCAGAGGCTTGACTTCCTGCTGAGTGTATTCAGCAGGAACCATGTCCCTTTAATGCCCTTTGATATGATATTCTTTTCTGCCTTTTTCTTGTTCTCTTCCCTCCTCCCAGTCATGGAGGTCCTGTCCCTGTACCCTGGGTGCTGGTAGAGAAAAATGGGTTTCTTCACCTGCATGCTATGCAACTAAAGTGGTCAGCATTCATTTCCTGCTCTTCTTCACTACTAGAGAGGTTGGGAGAGGTTGACAACCCCTGATAGTTCAACCCCGTGCAGCTTAGGCTGAAAAATGATTGGTGTCCTCTATACGAAAGCTTGCTTTCTTAGTGATCTCAATGTTATGAATAGCAAACCACAAGTAGCGTTAGCTAGAAACTGCTAACTGATCTCTCCTAGGAAATTAGCTTGCTTGTTAGTTACAGAATATTCCTTTTAGGGCATATTCTTACCCACTAGTATAAAACACAGTATTTTGAAAGCTGTACACACACACACAAATCACTGTCAAAAGTTTGATTCAGGGCTTCCCTGGTGGCGCAGTGGTTGGGAGTCTGCCTGCCGATGCAGGGCACACGGGTTTGTGCCCCGGTCTGGGAGGATCCCACATGCCGTGGAGCGGCTGGGCCCGTGAGCCATGGCCGCCGAGCCTGCACGTCCGGAGCCTGTGCTCCGCAACGGGAGAGGCCACAACAGTGAGAGGCCCGCATAACACACACACACACACACACAAAAGTTTGATTCATTTCACACAACCAAGATTTGAATGATATATTTCGGGTATTGCTTTAAATAGATCATAAATAGCAAATTATAGATATGTATCAGCTGTTTCTGTTTACCTAACATTACTCGTACAGAAAAAACTGAATGGATGGAAGTGACCACATTTTGAAGCACTCCAGGTCATGCATTTGACTAAGTTCAGAGCAATACTGCAGTATAGCTGTAGTCTAGCAACTTGCTTCTCTTTATCTCATTTCTCTTTCTTTGAGATAAAATAGAAGGCCAAAAATAAAGGGCATGGAAAATGTGATTATAAGCAAGAATCATTAAGTTATCAAAACTGAGTTCATAAATACTTGGTCATGCATCATGACCACAGAGAAGAACGAGAGAATAGAATGATGTCTTTTTTATCACATATTTACCTAGAAATCTTCTTTGTTTACTTCCTTTAGTAAATTATTCTTGAATTAAATTTTGTATACTAAAGAGATCAATATAATTACTAAAAAGCATAACATACTACAGAGTTTAATGTGCTGAATAGGTGTTGCATAAAGTAGTATTTGATTATTCATGATTGATCACGTGAAAAGTATCTGTATCTGCTACTATTGAATATAGTTTAAAATTAATGATTCTGATTTCACTCAGTAGATTTGGCCTTTTTGAAACAGGCAATTTGGCTTCAAAGAGCATTTTCATGATTATTGTTTGCATATGCTAAAAATAATGCATGCTACCAGTAAATTAAACTTTGGCCTTTTTTTTGATTAGTGTTTACTTATGCAAAAACCTGTTTCATATCATCTAGACTTTATTGCTTCCAGACTGCGGTTTTCTATTATTTGTGTGGCTTTTGTGTTTACAAATGACATCATTGCTTTACCACCTACATAAAGTCGTAATTATTATTTTTAAAATTAGCTTATGTCTTCTCGATTAAATCAGTGTTTTTCTTCAAGTCATTGCCTGGTATATCCCAGAAGTCAAATCATGTGTACTCACACATTCAGGTATATTAAATATTTTAAAGATTTTTATCACTGCATTCCTGTAAGCATGAACACTTTCATTATTAAACAGAAAAGCACTCCTTTCTTTCCAGTAAAGTTTTAGAACAAAATTATAATGGTGAGGATGGCTGTTGGTTGGTACACTGTCTTCTTTGGCCAGAATTCCATAACACCCTTTAAAGTACTTCATGATGTGTTAACTTATTGCAACAGACAGATCACACGACCTTATGGGAAAAGGGTGGAGCAGAAATTTATCATCTCATGTAACCCACCAGCAGTGGAGCTAGATAGGCATCAGTGATATCTGCTCCCACTCCCACCCTTGCCAACACACACAGGCACACACACACGCACACATGCGCGCACACACACTACATTATCTCTGCTGCTGTCTCCCTACTGGTCTCATTCTCTTCCACAGCAGAGGAAATTCTCTACAGAGAGAGTACCTCACGTGGGAACCCTGGGCACCCATCTCGACAGTTTTCTGACCAATGAGGAAGGAAAACTTCTTCTCTAGCTACAATCCAGAAAAGTCTGGGGAAGAACTTTGGCCCAGCTGGGGCCATTGGACTTCTTCTCAGACTACTTGCTGTGGGCAAGGGGATAGAGACTATGGTTGGCAATTCCAGAAACGCCTGGATGAAGTGAGAGAGGAGCATCTCCTTAAAGATTATTGTTCTGACGAGATAGATGATAGAAGTTCTCCAAGACAAGTCTATAATCCAGTTGTGAGCCAAGAGATCTAAAGAGAGAACAGAATGCCATGTAAAAAGCCTTTCCAAAGATTTTTCTTAATGATTATTATGATAAAAGTTTCAATATGCCAAGAAGTCAGAACAACTAAAAATTTTATGTTTAGTACAAGACTGCAAATATATAGAGTGAAAATTGATAGAAATGCAAGGATAAATAGAGAAATCCACAATCATAGTGGGAAATATTAACACTCTTCTGGTTTAATATATCAAAAAGATAAAAATCATAAAGGCTATGGACAATTTGAACTACACAATCACATTTGACCCGAAAGAAATACTGCACCCAATAGAGGCAAAATTACATACTCTTTTCAAACACACAGTTTATAAAAATTGGTCCATAAAAAAAAAATTGGTCCATAAAACAAGTATCAACATAGCTCAAAGAATCAGTACCATAAAGGTCATGTTCTCTGAGCTAAATGTGATTCAGCAGGAATGCCACTTCCTGTGTGGCCAAGTAGGCTCCTAATAAAGTGACTCTGCAGCAGAGAACTAAAAACTCTGAACAAAATAGAAAAAACTGTCTAAAGGCTCCAGAGAGTGAACCAAAGCAGGCACATTTTGGGTGGGAGTAAAATTTGGAGAAAAGGATTAGCCTGGAGTGATTTCACCATTTTTATGAAACTACTTTTTAAAAAGTACACGATGCACAACGACTTTCGGCCGTGCTTCCCACTTATTCACAGATTGCTTGATGGGGAAGACTGATGTACTTGACGTAGAGATTTGGTAACTACTAAGCAGATGTCTTTTGATTGTGAAAGTATATCCCTAACCTCATCCCAGCCAAATAATCTAATGGTTGGCCAAAAAAATTTTTTTCCTTTTCCCCCTAAAATCAATTCTTTGACTTTACCCCTTAGGCTATCTGGACTCCCTCAGCTCATTCCATCATGACTGTGATTCTGAAACTGAGTACTCCTAGCTCACTTGGTTACCTTTGAAAATTCATTCCCAAAGGATGCATATTTACACAGACATAGAAAGATGACTTAATCCTTCATGATAGGGAAATTAGAAGTCACTCACTAGTCCTTCTTCCTCTTCTCCTCCCTTCCTCCCTTCTTTCCTTCCAGTAAGTTAGAAATAAATGTAATACCTCTGAAATCATCTTTGTTAGATTACAAGCATGTCACTAAGTCAATGATGGGTTTGTGGGACTTCCCTGGTGGCGCAGGGGTTAAGAATCCGCCTGCCAATGCAGGGGACACAGGTTCGATCCCTGGTCCGGGAAGATCCCACATGCCACGGAGCAACTAAGCCCGTGCTCCACAGCTACTGAGCCGGTGTGCCACAACTACTGAAGCCCGTGCACCTAGAGCCCGTGCCCCACAGCAAGAGAAGCCACTGCAATGAGAAGCCCACGCAGCAGCACAACGAAGAGCAGCCCTCGCTCACCGCAACTAGAGAAAGCCCCTGTGCGGCAATGAAGACCCAACGTAGCCAAAAATAAATAGATTAATTAAAAAAAAAAAGATGGGTGGTTGAGAGTCGGCCTGCCGATGCAGGGGACATGGGTTCGTGCCCCGGTCCAGGAAGGTCCCGCATGCCGCTGAGCGGCTGGGCCCGTGAGCCATGGCCGCTGAGCCTGCGCGTCCGGAGCCTGTGCTCCACAACGGGAGAGGCCACAGCAGTGAGAGGCCTGCGTACCGCAAAAAGAAAAAAAAGGGTTTGTAATTAAAGTTCTTTCTCTTTGCCCATATTACTTTGTAAAGTCTCACTAATGAAGGAGAAATCTGGTAAATTGAGACAATTTAAACTACATTCGTGTGGCTCATGTGTATTTGCAACAATTTTGAATGGTAAAGACCCCAAGGATAACCAATACACTTGCTAAAAGTTCATTGAGAAAGTCAACTGGAAATTGATCAGGGCAACCAAGAGCTGAATAAGGAGCACATGAAAAAGCAGAAACTGCTGAAAGATTAGAATACAGTCTACGTAAAAGACAAAAACACAGGAAAAAAACCTTTAAAAAGGTGGAGCTGCTTTTTCCACTCTTGCATGGAGGAGATACTCCTAGCACAAGGCACCTGTAATGAGTCAAGTAAAGGAAATGTTTTTGATTATATGAGGAATTTTTTTAAGAAAGAAAATAGGGTATATTTATGACTTGTCAGTTATTTTGAGTTTTATGGCTGTGACTTCTTGTTAGCTGCCAAACAAGCAAATTGAATGTTTTTCTGTCTCCTGGCAATCTCTCAGTCACCATTCCTGATGCCCTATTAACAAAAATTATATGGTATGTCAGTACGTTTGGTTTTATTTCAACACGCAAGTGTTTTCAATAAGTTTTCAAAGTGGGAATCATCCATTTTCTCTTTTCAGAAGCTGTTTTAATTTTGCTTGTAAGCTATTAACAAGAGAGAAATCTCTAGGGAAAAAAATCCATAGAGAACAAGGTTGAAGAGGAATCTGCTGGGATGTTAAGAGTGGTTCTCTCTTAAGAATGGGATTTTAGTTAATTTTACTTGCCTTTGTACTTTCCTATCTCTTTCTACCCTGAAGATATATTTCTAAATCAAGAGAAAAAAGTCATTAAAATGGAAAACATCTCTGACAAAGGCCATATTACAACCGGTCCATTTCTCAGGGCAGTCATTTTATTTCTATAAACAGATATTTACTGACACCATTTGTTGTTTATCTTTATGGTCCTTCTTAGTTCCTAGCAAAGTAATATAACAATAGGTTTATGTGTAAGGCGCAATACTGAGCCTTGCAAGAGATATACAGAATTGACATGTAAAGAATTAAAAATTATTCATCTTTACAGGGACCATACAATTTAAATGGTATCTGCATTTTACAGATTAAAGAAACAGTGTCAGTGAGGTAAGTGACTTGCCCAGTGTCACATAAGCAGGAAGTGGCTGCGCTAGACTGTGGCAGTAATGACCCCCAAAGAAGGACATCTCCTTATATACATACCCTTTTATCCACACTGACTCTAGGCCATGTGACTTGTTATGTCCTAGCGGACACTAACAAAGAAGACACAAGTAGATACAATGTTATGTGTTAATTATACCTCAGTAAGAAAAAGACACAAACAGAGCCTTGAAAAGTACTTGCTCACTGGGGCTTGTCTTCTCCTACTGCTCTTTGGGACCCTGAGTCTGCCATACGAAGAAGCTTGGGCTAGCCTATTGGAAGATGAGACACCATGTGGAGCAGAGATGGACTTGGAGAGGAATGCAGAGCCTTGCAGATCATGACTGAATAATAGCCTTGATCAACAAGTGTAACAAACTAAGAATGGAATTTTATTTTAAGTGTAGATTGCTAAGCAAAATTGTAGTAAGATAGCTCAAAAAAACATGCAGTCAGAGCAAGGAAGAAGAGATGGGCGATAATCGCAGCCATTTAGGGAGGAAGCAAGGTGATGGCCACATTTTTGGAAACGATGCACCAGATTCAAAGCCTGCTACAGAAGCTGAGTTCTCGCGACTTAATGCCTAACATTTTGAGAAGTGTGTGGAAGGAGAAGTATTTTTTATATCTGCTCTGTGCCAAGCACTTTACACTCAATGTCTCCTTTAATTTTTATACCAATCCTAAATAAGGTGAATATTATTCTTCCCGTTGTACGAAAGAGAAAACTGAAGCTTTAGACAGTTGTAAAAATGTGCCCAAGTTCAAGGGTGGCGAAGTCAGAATTTGAAACCAAGCCTGTGTAACATATCATAAACAAACATGGGACAAGGTGGAGGGAAGAGTTGAGTTGAACTTGAAACCTGCATCTGAGACACTGACGCGCATTTAGGTGTGGATATTCAGCCACCAGAGGAAGGGAAACTTCCAAGGGTCTTGGGAGACGCCGGGAAGCAAATGGGGTCAGCTGAATTTGACTTCCCTCACACAATATACTTATATATACGCTGATAAATTCAAGTTATCCAAAAATGTCATCTAAGCCAACCAAGTCAAATCTTTGTCATCTTGAACAGAGTGAATAAATGCTCTCTGAAACAAAAATAACTCATCTGGTAATTGAAGCATTCTTTTAATGTTTTCAAGTCAACAGTGGCACAAGTAATCTAGGTCTTATATTGCTGATGTTGATGTACTGTCTGAATTTGCAGGAAGCCAAAAACCAGATAGTCAGTAAAGCATTTGGAGGACATGATGAGATAAATAACAACCATCTATATTTTATATAAACATTCTTCCTTTACCCCTTAAATACGAGGTTGGCAAACTTTTTCTGTAAAGGGCCAGATAGTAAATATTTTAGACCTTGCAAGCTACAGATTCCATCACAACTATTCAATTCTGTTGCAACTACTCAGCTCTGCCATTGTAGTAGGAAAGCAGTCATAGAATATATGTATACAAATGGGTATGGCTGTGTTCCAATAAAACTTTATTTGTATCCAAACAGTGGGCTAGATTTGATTCCAATAAAACTATATCCAAACACTGGGTAGATTTGGTCCACAGGGTACAGTTTGCTAACCTTTGCCTTAGATAATTATGTAAGCTAGTAGTGTTATTTTCTGATTTACATGTACCTTCTAAACCTTTTCTTGGAGTGGATACTTGATTCATTTTATTGTTTTAAAAATTACAATTATGTTATCTATGAAACTAGAATACTAAGATCATTCAGATTTTGAGGGAAGAAATTATTTCTTTTGATCTCCTGCACTTCACTCAGGGTATGGAATATATTAAGTGGTCAGTTAATGCCCATTTATACATTGCTGAATTAATTGCATCTAGTCAACCCCCTTGTCTCAGAGGTGAGGATATGGTACATTTGAAGAAGCACTGTGGCTACTAGGGGATGCTCAGAACTGCACAATGAGAAGGTGTAAGTTCTAGTTCTGATTCTGGCCATAACAGTAAATTGCTACAAGTCACCTCTTTTCTCTGGACTAATCTTCATCATCATTGAAACCAGGGAGCTGGCTTGTGGCAGACTCTGTTGACTGCCTAGTTGACCGCCATTCCCAGTCTTCTTCCTTGCCTGTCTCTGTACAGAGGCTGAAAATGCCAAATCTTCACTATCCAGCCAATTTTGCAGTCAGAATTGGCCATATGTCACAGTTGTGGCCAGTGAGATAGAAGGGAAATTATAGGAGACTTCTGGGAAAGATTCCCTCCCACCCACCCCCACCATGAAAGGTGCAGGGCATGTAAGGAGAACTTTTCCTTTCCCACTTGTACACCCTGTCATGCATGAGCTGTGGCATCCATATGACAACCGTAAGGCCATAAGCCTTGATGAAGCCATAGACACCTCTAGCTTGGTGCTGTTATTTTGCAGCCAGATTCATTTCAACCAATATGATGAACTTTACGGTATGTTTTCGATCTGTGACTAAAGTCACATAGGCAGTTAATCAAGGAACAAAGCCTTGAACTCAGTCACCTAATTCATGTGCTTTCACTCGTATATGAATCTGCTTTATTTAATGTTCCATTTTATATTTCATCCATTCATTTATTTAACTAAATTTGTTGGGACTACTTCTACAATGTAGTCATTCCCTTAAGTAGACATTGATACCCATAGTTCATAGATGGTATTTTGCATGAATAAACTCAAAAACGACGTGCAATCAACTGAGATATGCTTTGATTAAAGCTGAGGGTTTGGTTTTTTTCCCCCAGATATGTGATCCAATACAAAATCGTAAATGATTTTTAAAAACAAAGCCAGAAAATACTGAGCAGTGTCGTTTGATTTTTGATGAAAACCAAGCAGTTCAGTTCTAATTAGGCCAAGCAGAACAATTCTAGTTGGGCTGGGGGAAACAAACAAGTTGCTGTGACAACTTCAAAACAAAAAAATACTCTCAGATTACATTAGAAACATTTAGAAGCTATATGTTAATGAGTTTATTCAATTGCCCCCGATTCAGAATAACTGTTGTGCATTGGGTGTTTTATTTGTTTTCTTTTCATGTTGAAGTCAAGACTACTCTTGTAATAGTGAAGTATTTGAGACCAAATATTTAGGGAAGATTCATTTTATGCAGCCAATGGACCAGAGAGGATTTTAGAAAACTAGAGATAAACATAAGAGCAGGGGGTGGTGGTGGTGGAAATTAATCAAAATCTGATAATCTAGGTCGTTAATGGGGTAGATGGGGAATGGCAGGAAATCAGAATACAAAAATAGTACTACGCTGCTTCTTACTATTGAATTAATGACAATATGGCATCTTGGAATAATTTTTATAATATTTAATTATAAAAAGTTTACAAAATAGAGACCCAAAAAAATGAGGAAAAAGGAAAGTAACAAATTCATGATATAAGTAGGAGTAACAAATTAAATAATGTATGTTCTTTGTAAAGAATAAATTATTTAGACTTTTTCAGTAGAGAATGTTTTTTTTGGTAGAGAAAATATCCTACCCAGTCTCTTTCATGGGTGACTCAATTTTATGATTACAATAATAAATTGTTACCTGTTTTTAATGTCTTAATTTTATATTATATACCAAAATATTAGTTTGGACATTCATCTCCCATGTCATTTGTATTATAGAATGTCTCACTTTCAAACCATGTAACTAACCAAAAGTTACATGATGGACTAACATTTTCATTGACTCTGATATTCAGTCTTATACTTGTTGGTCCCTGGATTTACATAGGAGGTTTCTATTTCAAAATGACTTCTGTAATTTAAAAATTTTCACTTCACATTGTTTACCACAATGTAAGGGTAACTTTTCATTCTCGGCTTATAAACTTTAACAGTACTAAGCAAATACTGTTTAGTCTAGCTAAGTTTTAGTCCAGATAATTTTATATTACACAAGTAAAGTTCGATATTTCTGCAAATTTGCTTTTATTCTATTGTGCATATGTGGTAGATTACAAATATGGCTACAATCTTTTGCAGTTCTTCCCACCAAGAAGTGAAATCTGTTTTCTCCTCCCTTGAATCTGGGCTGGCCAAGTGGCCTGCTTTGATGAATAGAATGCAGTGTAAGAAATGTCCAAAATTCTGAGCCTAGGACTAAAGAGTCCTTCCAGATTTTGCTTTCTTGTGGCTCTTGGGACCTTTTCACCACCATGTGAGCTAGCCAGAGCTAGCTTGCTAAAGAATAAGAGACAAAATGGAGTAGAGATAAGTTATCCTAGCTGAGGCCCCCCAAAACCAAGTAGCCCCCAGCCAACCACAGAAACAAGAGTGAACCCAGCCAAGACCAGCAGGAGAAATTTCCTGTTGAGCCCAGCCTAAATGGCTGATCCATAGACTACTGAGCTAAATGAATGATTGTTCTTTAAAGATAATCAATTTTGGGGTAGTTTGTTACACAGAAATAGCTAACTGGTATAACCTGCCTGTAAGGGACATTAGTGCATTTTTCCACTTTCATATTTCCATTTCCACAAGTTTATCCTTTTGTAATTTGGTGAGGCTTAAAGATCATGTAACTGATTTTTTAAGTCATTTAAATTATAGTCTTGGGTATGACGAAAATAGATGTATGCTGGACTTTGTGGGGGATCAATAATAAACACCTTCCCCTCAAACTCCCCCTCAAGTTTAGAACCAATTAAGTGACAGGCCCAGGAGTAAGGCAGAAGGAGAATAAACTGTCTCTGAAATCACTGGTTAGTCCTGGCCTGGAGGAGGTGGCCTAGATTATGAGCTTGATGCTACTGAGTTTACAGACTGAGAATTACATACCCACTCATGGCCCCTGCTTGAATTGAATGACTTTCAGCCACTCTCTGGTGGGGAGCCAGCCCTTGTGAAACTTAAAGCAGGGGGGAACAAATTAGATTATATGCCCTCTGTAGGCAGGAAGTGCCTGAGGACATTGAGGAAAAATTGTGTCAAGATCGGCAAGATTATTTTCCCAGATTCACCAAGAGATGAGTCACCATCCTCAGCAAAGGAGCACAGAAAGGCCAGGGATACTACTGTAATGAATTGTTTCTCCCAACGTACAACTATATCAGGAGTAAAAAATAGGTGCTGGGGCTTCCCTGGTGGCGCAGTGGTTGGGAGTCCGCCTGCCGATGCAGGGGACGTGGGTTCGTGCCCCGGTCCGGGAAGATCCCACATGCCGCGGAGCGGCTGGGCCCGTGAGCCATGGCCGCTGAGCCTGCGCGTCCGGAGCCTGTGCTCCGCAACGGGAGAGGCCACAGCAGTGAGAGGCCCACGTACGGCAAAAAAAAAAAAAAAAAAAAAAGGTGCTAACACTGTCACAAACTGAAAATGATATGGGTAACCTGAACATTACTTACAAAATTTAAAATAAGAAGTAGGGACTTCCCTGGTGGTGCAGTGGTGAAGAATACGCCTGCCAATGCAGGGGACACGGGTTCGAGCCCTGGTCCGGGAAGATCCCACATGCTGCGGAGCAGCTAGGCCTGTGCACCACAACTACTGACCCTGCCCTCTAGAGCCCACGAGCCACAAGTACTGAGCCTGCGAGCCACAAGTACTGAAGCCTGCGTGCCTGGAGCCTGTGCTCCACAACAAGAGAAGCCACCGCGATGAGAAGCCCGTGCACCGCAACAAAGAGTAGCCCCCGCTCACAACTAGAGAAAGGTCTGCATGCAGCAATGAAGATCCAATGCAGCCGAAAATAAATAAATTTATTTAAAAAATAAGTATATTGAGAAAAGGCAAAAAACCATTTTGTCATAGATGATGATGATAATAATAGTAATGATAACAGCAAATGGTTTTTGGGCATTTGCTATAGCAAGAAGTGTTCTTATGAAAGTATTTCATTCTCATAACTCTATGATATAGGTATTCTTGTTATCCCCTTTTTACAGATGGGTATAATGAGGCACAGATAGCCTAAAAATGGCCCCACAATAGACAAGATGGAATAGGATTGGAATCTCTTTTGGACTGTTTACATCCAAGAGTAAGAAGTATATATGTGTGTGTATATATATATATATATATATTTTTATTATTTTTTTTGCGGTATGCGGGCCTCTCACTGTTGTGGCCTCTCCCGTTGCGGAGCACAGGCTCTGGACACGCAGGCTCAGCGGCCATGGCTCACGGGCCCAGCCTCTCCGGGGCATGTGGGATCTTCCCAGACTGGGGCACGAACCCGCGGCCTCTGCATCGGCAGGAGGACTCTCAAGCACTGTGCTACCAGGGAAGCCCTAAGAAGTATATTTTGAAAGACAGATAACAAGTGTTGGCAAGGAAGAGGAGAAATTGGAAACCTCATATGTTTCTGATGGGAATATAAAATGTGATTTTATTTATTTCGGATGTATACTTGGAAGTGGGATTGCTGGATCACATGGCAGTACTATTTTTAATTTTTTTGAGAAACCTCCATATGATTTTCCATAGTGGTTATACCCACTTACATTCCTGTCAACAGTGTACAAGGGTTCCCTTTTCTCTACATCCTTACCAATATTTGTTATATCTTGTTTTTTTGATAACAGACATCCTAACAGGTATGAGGTGACATGCCATTGTGGTTTTGTTTTTGTTTTAATATTTATTTATTCTGGCTGTGCTGGGTCTTAGTTGCAGCATGTGGACTCTTAGTTGCGGCATGCAGACTTCTTAGTTGTGGCATGCACGCAGGATCTAGTCCCCGACTAGGGATTGAACCTGGGCCCGCTGCATTGGGAGCACAGTCTTACCCACTGGACCACCAGGGAAGTCCCTCATTGTGGTTTTGATTTGCATTTCCCTGATAACTAATGAGAACCTTTTCATGTACTTGTTGGCCATTTGTATGTCTTTGATTTTTGTAGTTTGATGTAGTCCTGCTTATTAATGTTTCTTTTGTTGCCTTTGCTTTTGGTGTCAAATCCAAAAAATCAGCACCAAGACCAATGTCAAGGAGTTTACTCCTGTGTTTTCTTTTATGAGTTTTATGGTTAAAGATCTTATGTGCAAGTCTTTAATCCATTTTGAGTTGATATTGTATATGGTGTAAGACAGGGATGCAGTTTTATTCTTTTGCATGTGGATATCCAGTTTTGCTAACACCATTTATTGAAGAGACTATCCTTTCCCCATTGTATATTCTTGGCTCCTTTGTCCTAAATTAACTGACCATATATGCATGGATTTATTTCTGGGCTTTCTCTTATGTTCCATTGATCTATGTGTCTGTTTTTTGTGCTAATACAATACTGTCTTGATTACTATAGCTTTATAAAATAGTCTAAAATCAAAAGTGTCATGCCTCCTGCTTTGTTCTCAAGATTGCTTCAAATTTTCTGTATCTTTTGTGGTTCCGTACAGACTTTAGGATTGTTTTTTCTATTTCTGTGAAAAATGCCATTGGAATTATAATAGGGATTGTATTGAATCTGTAGATTGCTTTGTATATTGTGGACTTTTTTCAAAATTAATTAATTAATTTATTTTTGGCTGTGTTGGGTCTTCGTTTCTGTCTTTTTTTTTTTTTTTTTTTTTTGTGATACACGGGCCTCTCACTGTTGTGGCCTCTCCCGTTGCGGAGCACAGGCTCCGGACGCGCAGCCTCAGTGGCCATGGCTCACGTGCCCAGCCGCTCCGCGGCATGTGGAATCTTCCCAGACCGGGGCACGAACCCGTGTCCCCTGCATCGGCAGGCGGACTCTCAACCACCGCGCCACCAGGGAAGCCCTAGGGTCTTCGTTTCTGTGTGAGGGCTTTCTCTAGTTGTGGCGAGTGGTGGCCACTCTTCATCGTGGTGCGCGGGCCTCTCACTGTCGCGGCCTCTCTTGTTGCGGAGCGCAGGCTCTGTAGTTGTGGCTCACAGGCCCAGTTGCTCCGCGGCATGTGGGATCCTCCCAGACCAGGGCTCAAACCTGTGTCCCCTGTGTGGGCAGGCAGACTCTCAACCACTGTGCCACCAGGGAAGCCCCTAGTGTGGACGTTTTAACCATATTCTTCCAAAGAATGAACACAGACATCCTTCCATTTATTTGTGTTTGTTTTAATTACATTAATGTTTTATGGTTTTCTGTGTATAGATCTTTTAGCACCTTGGTTAAATTTATTCCTAAATATTTTCTTTGTGATGCTATGTAAATGGGATTGTTTTCACAATTTCTCTTTCCAGTAGTTCATTGTTAATGTATAGAAACACAACTGATTTTTGTATATTGATTTTAGTGTCTTGCAACTTACTGAATTCATTGATAGTTCAGTTTTTGGTGGAGCCTTTAGGGTTTTCCATATATAAGATCATGTCATCTGCAAGTAGAGAATTTTACTGCTTTCTTTCTGACTTGGATGTCTTTTATTTCCCTTTCTTGCCTAATTGCTCTAAGATTTTCAGGACTATGTTGAATAAAGTGGTGAAAGTGGGTATCATTGTCTTATTCCTGATCTTAGAGGAAAAGTTTTCAGCTTTTCATCCTTGAGTATGGTGTTAGCTGTGGACTTGTCATATATGGCCTTTATTATGTTGAGATACATTCCCTCTATACTGAATTTGTTGTGAGTTTTTATCATGAAAGGACGTTGAATTTTGCCAAATGCTTTTTCTAAATCTCTTGAGATGATCATATGATTTTATCCTTCATTTTGTTAGTGTGGTGTATCACATGTATTGTTTTGCATATGTTGAACCATCCTTGCGTCACAAGGATAAATTCCTCTTGATCATGGTGTATGATCCTTTTAATGTACTGTTCAATTCAGTTTGCTGTTATTCTGTTGAGAATTTTTGCATCTATGTTCATCAGGGAAATTGGCCTATAATTTTATTTTCTTGTGTCCTTGTCTGGCTTTGGTATCAGGGTAATGCTGGCTTCATAAAACGAATATGAAAGTGTTCTTTCCTTTTCTATTTTTGGAAGTTTGAAAAGGATTGGTATTCTTGAATGTTTGGTAGAATTCACCAGTGAAGCTGTCTAGTCCTGGACCATTGTTTGTTAGGAGGTTTTTGATTATTGATTCAATCTCCTTACTAGTAATTGGTCTGTTCAGATTGTCTACTTCTTCATTATTTAATCTTGCTAGGTTGTATGTTTTTAGGAATTTATCCATTTCTTCTAGGTTATGTAATTTGTTGGCATATAATTGTTCATAGTAGTTTCTTTATTTTAAACACTTTTTTAAAAAATTAATTTATTTATTTTTGGCTGCATTGCTGCGCACGGGCTTTCTCTAGTTGTGGCGAGCTGGGAGCTACTCTTTGTTGAGGCGTGCAGGCTTCAGTAGCTGTGGCTCGCCAGTTCTAGAGTGCAGGCTCAGTAGTTGTGGCGCACGGGCTTAGCTGCTCCGTGGCATGTGGGATCTTCCCGGACCAGGGCTCAAACCCGTGTCCCCTGCACTGGCAGGCAGATTCTTAACTACTGTGCCACCGCGTGTGCTCCTTTGGTAAAAGAAGCATAAGGGATCCTTTTCTTCCCCCTCCCTTGATATTAGTATATTGGCTGGTAAGTCTAATTCTGCCTAACAAAGTCAAGTAAATAGCAAACATTCATGATCTTCTGCAGCACAGGCTATTGGGACTTACTGCTTTATTTTTTTAATAAACTTCTAATTTTGGAATAATTTAGATTTATAGAAAAGTTGTAAAGATAGTACAGAGTTCTCATATACCCTTCACCTGGTTTCTCTTAATGTTAACATCTTACATAACCATGATACCTTTGTCAAACCTAAGAGGTGAATACTGGTACATTACTACTTACTAAAACTGTAGAATTTACTTGGATTCCACCAGTTTTTTCACTAATGTCCTTTTTCTGTTCCAGAATCCAATCCATGATACCACAGTGTATTTAATTATGACATTATTTAAATTACAGGAATTCATCATGTTAGACAATTAAAAAATTGTAGAACAATTCTCTTTTTGATGTTAAAATACTTACATGTTAAGATGATATCCAAATCCATACATTTAATAAATAATACTGGTTTAACATTTTTCTAGGAAGATCTGCCTTAGTACCCAGAGAAAAAATTTCAGCGAGTAAACTGATGGGCTCTTAGATATTTCAAAGTACTTAAGGAATTGTGTTCGTATTTGTAATGAGGTGGATGGACCTAGAGTCTGTCATACAGAGTGAAGTAAGTCAGAAAGAGAAAGACAAATACCGTATGCTAACACACATATACGGAATTTAAGAAAAAAAATGTCATGAAGAACCTAGGGGTAAGACAGGAATAAAGACACAGACCTACTAGAGAATGGACTTGAGGATATGGGGAGGGGGAAGGGTAAGCTGTGACAAAGCGAGAGAGAGGCATGGACATATATACACTACCAAACGTAAAATAGATAGCTAGTGGGAAGCAGCCGCATAGCACAGGGAGATCAGCTCGGTGCTTTGTGACCGCCTGGAGGGGTGGACTAGGGAGGGTGGGAGGGAGGGAGGCGCAAGAGGGAAGAGATATGGGAACATATGTATATGTATAACTGATTCACTTTGTTATAAAGCAGAAACTAGCACACCATTGTAAAGCAATTATACTCCAATAAAGATGTAAAAAATAATATTTCGTAGTTATCTGCTTGAGAGAGAATTAGAACGAATATTTTTAAACAGAAAGTTTGAAGGTTCACAGAAACAAGTACCATTGTCTGTAGGCTTATTCCCACTTTCTGGGTGATGGGTATATAATATAATTATTTTAGAAGTCTTCCTTCAACCTTATTCATTATTCATTTAGTTCAACACTCTTTCAATCAGATATTTGTTGAATGCCCATGTCAACTTAGAAAATATTCACAACCTAAAAGTTGAAAGTTATGTTTTATTCGGTGGGAATTTTTAGGACTTCAGGCCCCGGAGGCAGCATCTCAAGTAACCCTGGGAGAACTGCTCCGAGGTGGGGGCGGGCAGGTTATACAGACGTTTTGCAACAAGGGGCAGGTAGTTGGGAACATTAAAATATTGTTAATTAAAGAAAAGCAGATATCCCAAGTTAAGGAATTTAGTGCTTTTCTATGTATGGGAAGATGCAAGAGTCTGGGCTCACCGAAATCATTCCTTTGATCTGCACCTCAGCTATCTGCGGCCAGTATCCTGTGTTTTCACAGCCTGAGTTTCCTCAGGGCTCACCGGCTCACATTGGAGGGCTGCAATCGCTGATGAGTGTGAAGTCCTTTGTTTACTGATAATGGCAGGAAATATTCCATTTTTCACCTGCAATATGCCCAGTACCATTTTAAACCCTTGGGACTCATCGGTACAGAGTGGACATCCTGATTATAAAGGGTTCTCGGTCTCCACTCACACATCATAGCAACTCTCTTAATCTTTCTAGCTTTTATTGATCCCACTTGCCTCTGCAGATAGATCTATGTTGGACTGAAATATTAAATAGTCACTCTCCTCCAATGGGACTATACTCATGACTGAATCCCTCTTGTCATAGAAACAGTGTTTCCCTTTGCAACTGCTGTGAGAAGGGTTTTATAGCTCACCCTGGCTTTTTTGGTAGGTGGAGAACACTCCCAGAGTTAGACTTGGAAAGGGACTTCTTATACTGTACATTTATTTGTTTTTGTGTTCGTTTTCGCTTCTGAATCCCACCATTAAATGTCATCTGGGCTATAGCAACCTTTGTTAAAAACTGTCGTCTCCGCAAAAAACAAACAACCATTCCACAAATTGTATGATTCCTTTATATAAAGTTTAAAATTGGCAAAACTAGTCTGTGATGATAAATTAAAATAATGGTTACCCTTTGGGGACAACCAACATGCAGAGGACACAAAGAAGTCTTCTAATATTCCATACCATGATGTGGTTGATGGTTACATGAGAGTCTTCATATATAAAGTTTTTCAGGCTGTACACTTAAAATTTATGTACTTTTATGTACCATTAATAAGTTAAGGAAACAGTCCCTTATTATCCTCTCTCATTAAAACAATTCTTTTCTTTTTTTAAAAAAAGTATATGTATTATTTATTTTGGCTGTGCCAGGTCTTAGTTGCAGCATGTGGGGTCTTTAGTTGTAGCATGCGGGCTCTTTTAGTTGCGACATGAGGACTCTTAGTTGTGGCATGCATGCGGGATTTAGTTCCCAGACCAGGGATGGAACGCAGGCCCCCTGCATTGGGAGCGTGACATCTTACCCACTGGACCCACCAGGGAAGTCCCAATAATTCTTTTCTTGCTATCTGTGATATTGTGATTTACAATGAGAAATATATATTTAGTGTTTGTCCCTTTGCTGGCACAGAGCTCCTAAAACCTTTGGAACTTCCTAATGAGAGTGATAAAGGTGTCTTTGTTATGTTAATGGTAACTTGTTTTGTTTTGTTTTTTGCGGTACTCGGGCCTCTCACTGTTGCGACCTCTCCCGCTGCGGACGGACGTGCAGGCTCAGCGGCCATGGCTCACGGGCCCAGCCGCTCCGCGGCATGTGGGATCTTCCCAGACCAGGGCACGAACCCGTGTCCGCTGCATTGGCAGGCGGACTCTCAACCACTGTGCCACCAGGAAAGCCCAATGGTAACTTTTGGAAAGCCCCTTTTTCTCCGAAAATGGGAGCTGGTTGCCAGGGGAACCAACCCAGTGCTGAGAGGGTTGGAACTTTCAGTCCCACCCCCAGATCTCCTGCAGGGGAGAGGGGCTGGAGATTGCGTTCAATCGCCAATGGCCAGTGATTTAATCACTCTTGCCTATGTAATGAAGTCTCCATAAGCACTCAAAAGGACAGAGTTCATAGAGCTTCGGTGTTGGTGAACATGTGGAGATGTGGCGAGAGTGGTGTGCCTGGAGAGGGCATGGAAGCTCTGCACCCTTTCCCCAAGCCTTGCCCTATGCACCTCATCCATCTGGCTGTTGCCGATTATATCCTTCTATCATATACCCGTGATCTAGTAAGTAAAATGTTTCTCTGAGTTCTCTGGGCTGCTCTAGCAAATGAATCGAACCTGAGGAGAGGGGGTTGTGGGAACCTCTGATCTGTGACTGGTGGGTCAGAAGAACAAGTAACAACCCGGACTGGTGATTGGCATCTAAAATGTGTGTGTGTGTGTGTGTGTGTGTGTGTGTGTGTGTGTGTGTGTGTGTGTGTGTGTGTGTTGAGGGTGGGGACAGTCTTGTGGGACTGAGCCCTTACCCTGTGGCATCTGATGCTATCTTCAGGTAGATAGTGTCAAAATTGAGTTGAATTGTAGGACACTGAAAATTGGAATGGTGGTATGAAAAAAAGGACAGACAGACATTGGTGTCTCTCTTTTCCACTTAATCTCCTCATGTTTATTTACACATGTATGTGTATTTTCAAATCTCCTGTATATTCAACTCTTTCTTTAGCTTTGCATCATAGAACATGAGTAAAATCCCTCGTATGGTAATGTGGTAGGGATTCTGGAGTAGACTGGAATAATGTGGAGAATTAAAATTTTTCATTGAATAACAGAAACCCTCATATATACCACAAACAGAAGCCATATACTTACATGTCATAAACTAGAACTCAGGGTGTTCTAGAACTAAGAGGAAGATGTGGAAAGTGAATCCTGTAGGACAGTTAGGAGGCTGTAGAGACCAAGTGTTTCTGGGGATCCCAAACCCTTTACGTGTGTCCACAGTTCTGGTGGAGAAGGCCGTTTTGGCTAGAGCAGCTGGGGCTTCAGTGCTGAACCTCCACGCCACTGGAGCTGAAGTTCTGAGCTGTGCCTTCTTGTTCATTCCTGATAATGTAAAAAATTTTCCACCAGTTATGCTCCTAGAAAGAAAAGGCACAGGACCCTCGTTCCCTCTGTGTTTTTCTCAGTAAGAGAATGATCCCAGGGAAGGGTGCCGGGGCCTGGGAACATTGCGGTTAGTTCAGCTCGTGCCTGCATAGCGCACCTCCTTGGAGGTCAAAATTATCACTTCCTTTCAACCCTCAGCTGAGAAGCTGTACCAAGCTTCTCTTTCCCTTATGACAAAATCTCTCTCCAGTGGTCCCATTGTTCATTCATAAAATATGACTCTTGTCAGTTGCTCATCCCCACTCCTGGCAGCGCCCCCTGCTCATTGACCCAAGTATCCCAAACGTTCCTTCAACTAAGTCTTTATTAAGTGTTTATTACTTACCAGGCAGTGTCCACACTTCATATGTATATGTAAAACATCACTAGGGACATGGGTTGACTTGCTTTTGTCCTAAGTTGCTCCTCAGCAGTGCATAAATCGGGATAGAATTAGGTGGTAGGAAGGTGTTGCTTAAATCTACCTGCCAGAGAAGAAGATTCAAGGCCCAGCCCCAAGTCAGCCAAAATGCTCAGTTACATTTTCGTATAAGTGAGAGAGAGAATTAAGAATATTACACGTGGAAAGCCTGTCCATTACTCAAAGTTAATGTGTTTATAGTAGTCCCAATAACTGGATAGCAGAAAACAAGCCAGAATTCTGAATCTGATATTGCAAAGTAAGCCTGTGTGTGTGTGTGTGTGTGTGAGTGTGTGAGAGAGAATGTGTGAATGAGAGCGTTGTTTCGATTTGACTTTTTTTCATGCCAAAAACAGCAGCATAAAATTTGTCAGGGTTGAAAAAGAGTTAATGATGTAAGGGTACTTCAGGCCAAATATATTTTGAAGAGCATCTGATTCAACCAAATCTATGAGTCACTTCCAATGAGGATACACTTGGAAGTCTCACAGGGAAAGAACCCCACTCCCTCAGGATTGGCAAAGTCAAATTGTTGAGACACTTGCTTCAAGCACATAGGATCTCAGGTATTTCACTTAAGTAGGTGGTATGTCAGGAGGACAAATCCTAGTGCTTGGACATTTTAAAGTAAAGAGGCTAGTCTAGTTCACTGGTTCTAATCCTTGGCTAGAGATTAGAATTACCTAGGGAACTTTGTTAAAATATTGATCCCTGGGTCCCACAATCCATACGTTCTGATTCAGGTGGACCGGGATGAGGTCTGAGTGAGATCTAATCCTGTGGAGAAACACTGTGCCTGAGCAGGTTGGGAAATAAGTTTCTGTTATCCACATTGGTTTAAAAAGATAGTAAAGAGAATAAAACAGCAATCCATCCATCAACTGAAATTCCATAACTCCAGCAATCTTAAGGGAACCAGTCATCAGGTGTCATGCTCCAGGCAAATGTCCTTAAAGACGAAAACGAGGACAAAGGTCATCTGCTCAAAGCTGGGGTATAAAACTTAATCTCATCAAGTTTCTAAAATAGAGATGGGCTAGTTCCATCCTGTTGTTGGAAATGAGACAGGGGGCTCCCTCAGAGGAGACCTAGAGATCAGAAATGAGATCAGCAGGTGCTTTTGTCAAAATACTCATTTGTGAGTTACATCAAACTCAGGAACATAAAAAAAGCAGTCCATTGGAGAGTCCTAACTTCAAAAGTTGTGAACTCATCTGCTGCCAAAGTTTACCTAATCCCCCTTCTGTGAAAAATTGTTATCATTTTTAGCTTGGTTTTAAAACTGTGTACTTCAGTTACAGTTTTGTAAAGCTATTTTTTTGGTGTGTGAAATAATTCAAAAGCCTTAAAAATTAGACACTTTTTAAGTGATGATAGCACTTGGAGACACACACACTTTTACACCTACAATACACATTGCTTCATTTATTTCATTTCAGCTCCCTGGGGGGGAGAGTATGTGGAATTAATTTCCAGTTGGGGAAGTAAGTCATGATCTGTAAGAAATTCTTTTTAGGACACACACAGTGATCCTGGGGAAAAGTAGAAATCTAATCAGACAGGGTCCGTCTTCTTGGTGTCCTGTATTTCTCTATGAATGGACAAAGTTGCACATTCCCAGCAGCACAAGTTCACGTAATTTTTTAAATTGAGGTAAAATTGGCATACATTATATTAGTTTCAGAGGTACAACACATAATGATTCGATATATTGCAAAATGATCACTATAAGGCTAGTTAACATCCGTCACCATACATAGTTACAGAATTTCTTTTCTTGTGATTAGCAGTTTTTAGATCTACCTGCTTAGCAACTTCCAAATTTGCACTACAGTATTATTAACTATAGTCACCATGCATTACATCCCCAGGACTTATTTCATAACGGGAAGTTTGTACCTTTTGACTTCCTTCACCCATTTCGCCCGCCCCTATTGCCTCCACCCCCGTCTGTGGCAACCACCAATATGTTCTCTGTAACTTTGAGCTTGGTTTGCTTGTTTTTTTAAATTCTGCATAAATGTGAGATCATACAATATTTGTCTTTCTCTGACTTATTTCATTTAGCATAATACCCTCAAGGTCCAACCATGTTGTTGCAAATGGCAAAATTTCCTTCTTTTTTATGGCTGAGTCGTATTGTTATGTGTGTGTGTGTGTGTGTATGCCACATCTTCTTAATTCATTCATCTATCAAAGGACACATAGGTGTTTTCATATCTTGCTATTGTAAATATTACTACAATGAATATAGGGGTACATATATCTTTTCAAATTAGCATTTTCATATACTTCAGATAAATACCCAGAAGTGGAATATCTGTGTCAGAAGGTAGTTCCATTTGTAGTTTTTTAAGGAACCTCCATACTGTTCTCCATAGTGGCTGTATCAATTCACATTCCCACACCAGTGCAAGAGTGTTCCCTTTTCTCCACACGCTCTCCAGCATTTATTGTTTCTAGAATTTTTGATGATGGCCATTCTAACAGGTATGAGATGATATCTCATTGTTTTGATTTGCATTTCCCTGATGATTAATGATATTGAGCATCTTTTCACGTACCTGTTGGCCATCTGTAGGTTGTCAGTGGAAAAATGTCTATTGAGATCTTCCGCCAATTTTTTTTTTTTTTTTTTTTGCGGTACGCGGGCCTCTCACTGCTGTGGCCTCTCCCATTGCGGAGCACAGGCTCCGGACGCGCAGGCTCACCGGCCATGGCTCACGGGCCCAGCCGCTCCGCGGCATGTGGGATTTTCCCAGACCGGGGCACGAACCCGTGTCCCCTGCATTGGCAGGCGGACTCTCAACCACTGCGCCACCCAGGACGCCCTCTTCCGCGAATTTTTAAATTGGATTGTGTGGGTTTTTTGCTAGTTATATGTATGAGTTCTTTATGTATTTTGGATATTACCCCCTTATCAGATATATGAGTTGCAAATATTTTCTCCCATTCAGTAGATTGCCTTTTCACTTCGTTGTTGGTTTCCTCTACTGTGCAGAAGCTTTTGAGTTTGATGTAGTCCTATTTATTTATTTTTGCTTTTGGTGTCAAATCCCCCAAAATTATCACCAAGACCAATGTCAAGAAGCTTACAAGCTTTGCCTTCTTTTAGGAGTTTTATGGTTTCAGGTCTTAACATTCAAATGTTTAATCCATTTTGAGTGAATTTCTGTGTATGGGGTAAGATAGTGCTCCAGTTTCATTCTTTCGCTTATGGCTGTCCAGTTTTCTCAACACCATTTATTGAAGAGATTGTCCTTTTCCCATTGTATATTCTTGGCTCCTTCGTCATAAGTTAGTTGATCATGTATGCATGGGTTAACTTCTGAGCTTTGTCTTCTGTTCCACTGATCTATGTGTTTTGTTTTTCTTCCAGTACCATACTGTTTTGATTGCTATAGATTTGTAATATAGTTTGAAATCAGGATGTGACAAAGAGTTACATCTCCAATAGCAAAAGTACATGCAAATTTTAATGCCATAGTTTTTTTTAATGAGTGAAACAGTGTTTTCCTTACTTTTTCAAAATATTTTTCTTTTACTTATTTTTATTGAAATATATTCGATATGTGATGTGTAAATTTAAGGAGTAAAACATGTAAATTTGATACATTTATATATAGTAATATGATAGCCATTATAGCAGTAATTATGTCTATCATGTTACATAATTATTCGTTCCTTTTGTGGTTGGAGTAATGCTACAGTTTTTCTGTTTTTGCTTTTTTAAAATTTTCAGGTCAACTTTAAAAAAAATTTTCTGGTCAATTTTTAAAAAAAATTTTGTTAATATTCAAGTATAGTTGATTTACAATATCATGTTTCAGTTGTACAGCACAGTGATTCAGTCATACATACACACATTCTTTTTCAGATTTTTTTCTCTTATAGGTTATTACAGAATATTAAGTATAGTTTCCTGTGCTATGCAGTAGGTCCTTGTTCATTATCGGTTTTATATATAGTAGTGTGTATCTGTTAATCCCAAACTCCTAATTTATCCCTCCCCAACCCCTCTTTCCACTTTGGTAACCGTAAGCTTGTTTTCTATGTCTGTGAGTCTCTTTCTATTTCATAAATAAGTTCCTTTGGGGCTTCCCTGGTGGCACAGTGGTTGAGAGTCCGCCTGCCGATGCAGGGGATGCGGGTTCGTGCCCCAGTCCGGGAAGATCCCACATGCCGCGGAGCGGCTGGGCCCGTGAGCCATGGCCGCTGAGCCTGCGCATCCGGAGCCTGTGCTCCGCAATGGGAGAGGCCACAACAGTGAGAGGCCCGCGTACCGCTAAAAAAAAAAATAATAATAAAATAAAAAAAGTTCCTTTGTATCATTTTTTAACTTCCGCATATAAGTGATATCATATGATATCTGTCTTACTCTGTTTGGCTTACTTTGCTTAGTATGATAATCTCTAGGTCCATTCATGTTCCTGCAAATGGCATTATTCCATTCTTTTTATGGCTGAGTAATATTCCATTGTATATATACCACACATTCTTTATCCATTCATCTGTCGATGGACATTTAGGTTGCTTCCATGTCTTGGCTATTAAAATAATGCTGCAGGGACTTCCCTGGTGGTGCAGTGGTTAAGAATCCGCCTGCCAATGCAAGAGACACAAGTTTGAGCCATGGTCTGGGAAGATCCAATGTGCCACAGAGCAACTAAGCCTGTGCGCCACAACTGCTGAGCCTGTACTCTAGAGCCGGTGAGCCACAACTACTGAGCCTGTGTACCACAACTACTGAAGCCCGCATGCCTAGAGCCTGTGCTCCAGAACAAGAGAAGGCACTGCAATGAGAAGCCTGCACACTGCAACGAAGAGTAGCCCCCGCTCATTGCAACTAGAGAAAGCCTGTGTGCAGCAATGAAGACCCAATGCAGCCAAAAATAAATATAAAAAAATAAATAAAGTTATTTTTTATAATGCTGCAATGAACATTGATTGGGGTGCATACATTTTATTGAATTATGATTATCTCTGGATATATGCCCTGTAGTGGGATTGCAGGATCATATGGTACCTCTACTTTTAGTTTTTTAAGGAACCTCCATACTGTTCTCCATAGTGGCTGTACGAATTTACATTCTCACCAGTAGTGTAGGAGGGTTCCTTTTTCTCCCCACATTTTTCCAGCATATATTATTTGTAGACTTTTTGGTGATGGCCATTCTGAGGGATGTGAATTGATACATCACTGTAGTTTTGATTTGCATTTCTCTAATAATTAGCAATGTTGAGCATCTTTTCATGTGCTATTGGCCACCTGTATGTCTTCACTGTGCTTTTGTTTGAGTCTTTTTCCTCTTTTGTCACAGTTCTTCTTTTTAAAAAAATTTTTATTTTATATTGGAGTATCGTTGATTTACCATGTTGTGTTAGTTTCAGGTGTATGGCAAAGTGATTCAGTTATGTGTGTGTGTGTGTGTGTGTGTGTGTGTATGTGTATATATATACTTCAGATTATTTTCCCACTTAACATTATTACAGAATACTGAGTACTGTTCCTGTGTGATAAAGTAGGTCCTTGTTGATTAAAAATTTTACATATAGTAGTTTGTATTTGTTAATCCCAAATGCCTAATTTATCACTCCCCGTTGGTATCATAAGTTTGTTTTCAAAATCTGTGAGTCTCTTTCTATTGTGTAAATAAGTTCATTTGTATCACTTTTTAGATTCCACATATAAGTGATATATGGTGTTTGTCTTTGTTTGACTTAATTCACATAGGATGATAATCTCTCTGTCCATCCATGTTGCTTCAAATGGCATTATTTCATGCTTTTTATGGCTGTGTAATATTCCAGTGTGTGTGTGTGTGTGTGTATACACACACATCTTTTTTATGTATTGCTCTGTTGGTGGACACTTAAGTTGCTTCCATGTCTTGGCTGTTGTAAATAGAGCTGCTATGAACATTGGGGTGCATGTATCTTTTTGAATTAGAGTTCTTGTCTTTTCTGGATCTCTGCCTAGGAGTAGGATTGTGGATTGTATGGTAACTCTATTTGTAGTTTTTTTTTTCTTTGTATTTTTATTTTATTTTATTCTATTCTTTTTAACATCTCTATTGGGGTATAATTGCTTTACAGTGGTGTGTTAACTTTCTGCTTTATAACAAAGTGAATCAGTTATACATATACATATGTTCCCATATCTCTTCCCTCTTGCGTCTCCCTCCCTCCCACGCTCCCTATCCCACCCCTCCAGGTGGTCACAAAGCACCGAGCTGATCTCCCTGTGCTATGTGGCTGCTTCCCACTAGCTATCTATTTTACGTTTGGTAGCGTCTATATGTCAATGCCACTCTCTCACTTTGTCACAGCTTACACTTCCCCTCCCCATATCCTCAAGTCCATTCTCTAGTAGGTCTGTGTCTTTATTCCTGTCTTACCCCTAGGTTCTTCATGACATTTTTTCCATTAAATTCCTTATATATGTGTTAACATATGGTATTTGTCTTTCTCTTTCTGACTTACTTCACTTTGTATGACAGACTCTATGTCTATCCACCTCATTACAAATAGCTCAATTTCGTTTCTTTTTATGGCTGAGTAATATTCCATTCTATATATGTGCCACATCTTCTTTATCCATTCTTCCGATGGTGGACACTTAGGTTGTTTCCATCTCCGGGCTATTGTAAATAGAGCTGCAATGAACATTTTGGTACATGACTCTTTTTGAATTATGGTTTTCTCAGGGTATATGCCCAGTAGTGGGATTGCTGGGTCATATGGTAGTTCTATTTTTAGTTTTTTAAGGAACCTCCATACTGTTCTCCATAGTGGCTGTACCAATTCACATTCCCACCAGCAGTGCAAGAGGGTTCCCTTTTCTCCACACCCTCTCCAGCATTTCCTGTTTCTAGATTTTTTTGATGATGGCCATTCTGACTGGTGGGAGATGATATCTCATTGTAGTTTTGAGTTGCATTTCTCTAATGATTAATGATGTTGAGCATTCTTTCATGTGTTTGTTGGCAGTCTGTATATCTTCTTTGGAGAAACGTCTATTTAGGTCCTCTGCCCATTTTGGGATTGGGTTGTTTGTTTTTTTGTTATTGAGCTGCATGAGCTGCTTGTAAATTTTGGAAATTAATCCTTTGTCAGTTGCTTCATTTGCAAATATTTTCTCCCATTCTGAGGGTTGTCTTTTGGTCTTGTTTATGGTTTCCTTTGCTGTGCAAAAGCTTTGAAGTTTCTTTAGGTCCCATTTGTTTATTTTTGTTTTTATTTCCATTTCTCTAGGAGGTGGGTCAAAAAGGATCTTGCTGTGATTTATGTCATTGAGTGTTCTGCCTGTGTTTCCCTCTAAGAGTTTGATAGTTTCTGGCCTTACATTTAGGTATTTAATCCATTTTGAGCTTATTTTTGTGTATGGTGTTAGGGAGTGATCTAATCTCATACTTTTACATGCACCTGTCCAGTTTTCCCAGCACCACTTATTAAAGAGGCTGTCCTTTCTCCACTGTACATTCCTGCCTCCTTTATCATAGATAAGGTGACCATATGTGCATGGGTTTATCTCTGGCTTTCTATCCTGTTCCATTGATCTATATTTCTGTTTTTGTGCCAATACCATACTGTCTTGATTACTGTAGCTTTGTAGCTACAGTATGTCTGAAGTCAGGGAGCCTGATTCCTCCAGCTCTGTTTTTCGTTCTCAAGATTGCTTTGGCTATTCGGGGTCTTTTGTGTTTCCATACAAATTGTGAAATTTTTTGTTGTACTTCTGAAAAATGCCAGTGGTAGTTTGATAGGGATTGCATTGAATCTGTAGATTGCTTTGGGTAGTAGAGTCATTTTCACAATGTTGATTCTTCCAATCCAAGAACATGGAATATCTCTCCATCTATTTGTATCATCTTTAATTTCTTTCATCAGTGTCTTATAATTTTCTGCATACAGGTCTTTTGTCTTTGTAGGTAGGTTTATTCCTAGATATTTTATTCTTTTTGTTGCAGTGGTAAATGGGAGTGTTTTCTTGATTTCACTTTCAGATTTTTCATCATTAGTGTATAGGAATTCCAGAGATTTCTGTGCATTAATTTTGTATCTTGCTCCTTTACCAAATTCATTGATTAGCTCTAGTAGTTTTCTGGTAGCAACTTTAGGATTCTCTATGTATAGTATCATGTCATCTGCAAACAGTGACAGCTTTACTTCTTCGTTTCCAATTTGGATTCCTTTTATTTCCTTTTCTTCTCTGATTGCTGTGGCTAAAACTTCCAAAACTATGTTGAATAAGAGTGCTAAGAGTGGGCAACCTTGTCTTGTTCCTGATCTTAATGGAAATGCTTTTAGTTTTTCACCATTGAGGACGATGTTGGCTGTGGGCTTGTCATATATGGCCTTTATTATGTTGAAGAAAGTTCCCTCTATGCCTACTTTCTGCAGGGTTTTTATCATAAATGGGTGTTGAATTTTGTCAAAAGCTTTCTCTGCGTCTATTGAGATGATCATATGGTTTTTCTCCTTCAATTTGTTAATATGGTGTATCACGTTGATTGATTTGCGTATATTGAAGAATCCCTGCATTCCTGGAATAAACCCCACTTGATCATGGTGTATGATCCTTTTAATGTGCTGTTGGATTCTGTTTGCTAGTATTTGTTGAGGATTTTTGCATCGATGTTCATCAGTGATATTGGCCAGTAGTTTTCTTTCTTTGTGACATCCTTGTCTGGTTTTGGTATCAGGGTGATGGTGGCCTTGTAGAATGAGTTTGGGAGTGTTCCTCCCTCTGCTATATTTTGGAAGAGTTTGAGAAGGACAGGTGTTAGCTTTTCTCTAAAAGTTTGATAGAAGTTGCCTGTGAATCCCTCTGGTCCTGGGCTTTTGTTTGTTGGAAGATTTTTAATCACAGTTTCAATTTCAGTGCTTGTGATTGGTCTGTTCATATTTTCTATTTCTTCCTGATTCAGTCTTGGCAGGTTGTGCATTTCTTAGAATTTGTCCATTTCTTCCAGGTTGTCTATTTTATTGGCATAGAGTTGCTTATAGTAATCTCTCATGATCCTTTGTATTTCTGCAGTGTCAGTTGTTACTTCTCCTTTTTCATTTCTAATTCTATTGATTTGAGTCTTCTCCCTTTTTTTCTTGATGAGTCTGGCTAATGGTCTATCAATTTTGTTTATCTTCTCAAAGAACCAGCTTTTAGTTTTATTGATCTTTGGTATCGTTTCCTTCATTTCTTTTTCATTTATTTCTGATCTGATTTTTATGATTTCTTTCCTTCTGCTAACTTTTGGTTTTTTTAGTTCTTCTTTCTCTAATTCCTTTAGGTGCAAGGTTAGGTTGTTTATTCGAGATGTTTCCTGTTTCTTAAGGTAGGATTGTATTGCTATAAACTTCCCTCTTAGAACTGCTTTTGCTGCATCCCATAGGTTTTGGGTCGTCGTGTCTCCATTGTCATTTGTTTCTTTTCTAGGTATTTTTTGATTTCCTCTTTGGTTTTTTCCGTGATCACTTCATTATTAAGTAGTGTATTGTTTCGCCTCCATGTGTTTGTATTTTTTACAGATCTTTTCCTGTAATTGATATCTAGTCTCATAGCATTGTGGTCGGAAAAGATACTTGATACAATTTCAGTTTTCTTAAATTTACCAAGGCTTGATTTGTGACCCAAGATATGATCTATTCTGGAGAATGTTCCATGAGCACTTGAGAAAAATGTGTATTCTGTTGTTTTTGGATGGAATGTCCTATAAATATCAGTTAAGTTCATCTTGTTTAATGTATCATTTAAAGCTTGTGATTCCTTATTTATTTTCATTTTGGATGATCTGTCCATTGGTGAAAGTGGGGTGTTAAAGTCCCCTACCATGAATATGCTACTGTCGATTTCCCCTTTTATGGCTGTTAGTATTTGCCTTATGTATTGAGGTGCTCCTATGTTGGGTGCATAAATATTTACAATGGTTGTATCTTCTTCTTGAATTGATCCCTTTATCATTATGTAGTTTCCTTCTTTGTCTCTTCTAATGTCTATTTTGTCTGATATGAGAATTGCTACTCCAGCTTTCTTTTGGTTACCATTTGCATGGAATAACTTTTTCCGTCCCCTCATCTTCAGTCTGTACGTGTCTCTAGGTTTGAAGTGGGTCTCTTGTAGACAGCATACACGTGGGTCTTGTTTTTGTATCCATTCAGCTCTTCTGTGTCTTTTGGTGGGAGCATTTAATCCATTTACATTTAATGTAATTATTGATATGTATGTTCCCATTCCCATTTTCTTAATTGTTTTGGGTTTGTTATTGTAGGTCTTTTCCTTCTTTTGTGTTTCTTGCCTAGAGAAGATCCTTTAGCGTTTGCTGTAAAGCTGGTTTGGTGGTGCTGAAATCTCTCAGCTTTTGCTTGTCTGTAAAAGTTTTAATTTTTCCATCAAATCTGAATGAGATCCTTGCTGGGTAGAATAATTTTGGCTGTAGTTTTTTCTCCTTCATCACTTTTGTTTGTTTGTTTGTTTGTTTGCGGGCTTCTCATTGTTGTGGCCTCTCCCGTTGCGGGGCACAGGCTCCGGACGTGCAGGCTCAGCGGCCATGGCTCACGGGCCCAGTCGCTCCGCGGCATGTGGGATCTTCTTGGACTGGGGCACGAACCTGTGTCCCCTGCATCAGCAGGTGGACTCTCAACCACTGTGCCACCAGGGAAGCCCTCCTTCATCACTTTAAATATGTCCTGCCAGTCCCTTCTGGCTTGCAGAGTTTTTGCTGAAAGATCAGGTGTTAACCTTATGGGGATTCCCTTGTGTATTATTTGTTGTTGTTCCCTTGCTGCTTTTAATATGTTTTCTTTGTATTTAATTTTTGACAGTTTGATTAATATGTGTCTTGGCATGTTTCTCCTTGGATTTATCCTGTATGGGACTCTCTGTGCTTTCTGGACTTGATTAACCATTTCCTTTCCCATATTAGGGAAATTTTCAACTATAATCTTTTCAAATATTTTCTCAGTCCCTTTCTTTTTCTCTTCTTCTTCTGGAACCCCTATAATTTGAACGTTGGTGTGTTTAATGTTGTCCCAGAGGTCTCTGAGACTGTCTTCAGTTCTTTTCATTCTTTTTTCTTTCTTCTCCTTTGCAGTAGTTATTTCCACTATTTTATCTTCCAGGTCACTTATCCGTCCTTCTGCCTCAGTTATTCTGCTATTGATCCCTTCTAGAGTATTTTTAATTTCATTTATTGTGTTTTCATCATTGCTTGTTTCATCTTTAGTTCTTCTAGGTCCTTGTTAAATGTTTCTTGCTTTTTTTCTATTCTCTTTCCAAGATTTTGAATCATCTTTACTATCATTATTCTGAATTCTTTTTCAGGTAGACTGCCTATTTCCTCTTCATTTGTTAGGTCTGGTGGGTTTTTATCTTGCTCCTTCATCTGCTGTGTGTTTTTCTGTCTTCTCATTTTGCTTATCTTACTGTGTTTGGGGTCTCCTTTTTGCAGGCTGCAGGTTCGTAGTTCCCGTTGTTTTTGGTGTCTGTCCGCAGTGGCTAAAGTTGGTTCAGTGGGTTGTGTAAGCTTCCTGGTGAAGAGGACTAGTACTTGTGTTCTGGTGGATGAGGCTGGATCTTGTCTTTCTGGTGGGCAGGTCCACGTCTGGTGGTGTGTTTTGGGGTGCCTGTGGCCTTATTATGATTTTAGGCAGCCTGTCTGCTTATGGATGGGGTTATGTTCCTGTCTTGCTAGTTGTTTGGCATAGGGTGTCCAGCACTGTAGCTTCTGGTCAGTGAGTGAAGCTGGGTGCTGGTGTTGAGATGGAGATCTCTGAGAGATTTTCACCGTTTGATATTACGTGGAGCTGGGAGGTCTCTTGTGGACCAGTGTCCTGAAGTTGGCTCTCCCACCTCAGAGGCACAGCACTGACTCCTGGTTGCAGCAACAAGAGCGTTTCATCCGCACGGCCAGCCCACTGTCCCCACGACTGTCGTGGCTTCGGCCGCCGGGGCCACTCCAGAGCCGGCATCCTCAGTGAGGCTGCCCTTCCCTCGGGCTCCAGGGCAGTTCCGTGATGGTGGAGGGAAGAGACCCCGAGCCGGTATTTGTAGACTTTTTGAGGATGGCCATTCTGACCGGTGCGAGTTGATACCTCAGTGCATGTTTTTTGTTTGTTTTGTTTTTTTATTTTGGCTGAGTTGGGTCTTTGTTATTGCGTGCAGGCTTTCTGTAGTTGCGGCACGTGGGGTCTACTCTTTGTTGCTGTGTGCGGGCTTATCATTGCAGTGGCTTCTCCTGTTGCGGAGCACAGGCTCTAGGCATGCAGGCTTTCGTGGTTCCAGCGCGCAGGCTCGGTAGTTGCGGCACGTGGGCCCTAGAGTGCACGGGCTTCTGTAGTTGTGGCATACAGGCTCTGTAGTTGTGTGCACAGCCTTAGTTGCTCCGTGGCATGTGGGATCTTCCCAGACCAGGAATCAAACCCATGTCCCCTGCATTCGCGGGTGGATTCTTAAGCAGTGTGCTACCACGGAAGTCCCTCAATGTAGTTTTGATTTGCATTTTTCTAATAATTAGTGACGTTGGACATCTTTGCATGTGCCTTTTGCCTATGTGTATGTCTTTTTTTTTTTTTTTTTTCCCGGTACGCGGGCCTCTCATTGTTGTGGCCTCTCCTGTTGCGGAGCACAGGCTCCGGACACGCAGGCTCAGCGGCCATGGCTCACAGGTCCAGCCGCTCTGCGGCTTGTGGGATCTTCCCGGACCGGGGTAAGAACCCATGTCCCCTGCATCGGCAAGCGCACTGTCAACCACTGCACCACCAGGGAAGCCCTGTCTTCTTTTTTTTTTTTTTTTTGAGGTTTTTTTGTCTTTCCTCACAGTCTTTATTTATTACAAAATATTTATTTTGTATTGGAGTATAATTGATTTACAGTGTTGTGCTAATTTCAGGTGTACAGCAACACGATTCTGTTATATATATACATATACCTATTATTTTTCAATATCTTTTCCCATATAGGTTATTACAAAATATTAAGTAGAATTTCCTCTGCTCTATAGTAGGTCCTTGTTGATTAACTGTTGTACATATAGTAGTGTGTATAAGTTTTCCCAAGCTCCTAATTTATCCCTCCCCTTACCTTTCCCCTTTGGTATCTTAAGTTTATTTTCTAAATCTGTGAGTCTGTTTCTATTTTGTGAATCAGTTCATTTGTATCATTTTTAAGATTCCAGATATACATGATATATATAGTATTACTCTTTCTCTGTCTGACTTACTTCACTTAGGGTGATCATCTCTAGGTCCACCCATGTTACTGTAAATGGCATTGTTTTGTTCTTTTTATGGCTGAGTAGTATTCCACTGTATATATATAGCACATTGTCTTTATACATTCATCTGTCGATGGACATTTAGGTTGCTTCCATAGCTTGGCTATTGTAAATAGTGCTGCAGTGAACATTGGGGTGCATGTATCTTTTCGAATTATGGTTTTCTCTGGATATATGCTCTGTAGTGGAATTGCTGGATCATATGGTACTTCTGTTTTTAGTTTTTTAAGGAACCTCCATACTATTCTCCATGGTGGCTGTGCAGATTTACATTCCCTCCAGTAGTGTAGGAGGGTTCCTTTTTCTCCATACCTGCTCTAGCATTTATTATTTGTAGACTTTTTGATGATGGCCATCCTGACTGTGAGGTGATAGTTCATTGTAGCGGTGATTTGCATTTCTCTAATTTGCATATCTCTAATAATTAGCGATGTTGAGCATCTTTCATGTGCATTTTGGCCACCTGTATGTCTTCATTGTGGGTTTTTTTTTTTTTTTTTTTTTTGCGGTATGCGAGCCTCTCACTGTTGTGGCCTCTCCCGTTGTGGAGCACAGGCTCCGGATGCGCAGGCTCAGCGGCCATGGCTCACGGGCTTAGCCACTCTGTGGCATGTGGCATCTCCGGACCGGGGTACAAACCCGTGTCTCCTGCATCGGCAGGCAGACTCTCAACCACTGTGCCACCAGGGAAGCACCATTGTGTTTTTTTTAATTTGAGCTTTTTTCTCCTTTGTCACAGTTTTTTTTTCCTTTTAAAAATATTTTATTTTATATTGGAGTACAATTGATTTATTCCCATGTTGTGTTAGTTTCAGGTGTACAGCAAAGTGATTCAGTTATACATATACATATATCTGTTCTTTCTCAGATTATTTTCCCATTTAGGTCATTACAGAATATTCAGTAAAATTCCCTGTGCTATACAGTATGTCCTTCTTGTTTACCTGTTTTATACATAGTAGTGTGTATATGTTAATTCCAAATTCCCAATGTGTCCCTCCCTCATCTATCCCCTTTTGTATCATAAATTTTGTTCTACATCTGTGAGTCTGTTTCTGTTTTGTAAGTCACTTCATTTGTATCATTTTTTAGATTCCACATATAAGTGATATCATATTTGTTTTTCTCTGTTTTACTTCATTTAGGATTATAATCTCTAGGTCTTTACATGTTGCTGCAAATGACATTATTTCACTCTTTTATGGCTGAGTAATATTCCGTTTGTGTGTGTGTGTGCGCGCACGTGTATACACACACACACACCACATCTTTATTCATTCATCCGTTGATGGACAGTTAGGTTTCTTCCATCTCTTGGGTATTGTAAATAGAGCTGCTGTGAACATTATGGTGCATGTATGTATCTTTTTAAATTAGAGTTTTTGCCTTTTGTAGATATCCGCCCAGGAGTGGGATTGCTGGGTCGTGTGGTAGCTCTGTTTTTAGTTTTTTAAGGGACCTCCATACTGTTCTCCATAGTGGTGGTACAAATTTACATTCCCACCAATAGTGTAGGAGGGTTCCTTTTTCTCCATACCTGCTAGCATTTGTTATTTGTAGACTTTTTGATGGTGGCCATTCTGACTGGTGTGAGGTGATACCTCATTGTACTTTTGATTTGCATTTCACTAATAATTAGTCACGTTGAGCCTCTTTTCATATGCCTTTTGGCCATCCTTATGTCTTTTTTTTTTTTTTTGAGGTTTTTGTGTCTTTTGTCACCGTTTTTTGTTTCCTTTATTTAAAATTTTTATTTTGTACTGGAGTATAGTTGATTTACAATGTTGTGTTGGTTTCAGGTGTACAGCAGAGTGATTGTTATACATGTATCTATTCTTTTTCAGATTATTTTCCCATTTAGGTTATTACAGATTATTGGGTATAGTTCCCTGTGCTATATACTGGGTCCTTGTTGATTATCTGGTTTATATATAATAATGTGTATATGTTAATCCCAACCTCCTAATTTATTTCTCCCCCCACCTTTCCCCTTTGGTAACCATAAAGTTTTTGTTTTTGTTTTTGATCCCAGCAGGGTACTCCTCTCTGTTCACTAGAGCTATATGCTGTAGGGGTGCCCCCTGTGGGGGTTGCACAGCTCCTTCTGTTTTGTCAGGTAACTGTTATGGGTAGTCTTGTAGGCGTGGCTGGTCACTGGTCTGGTTGTTTGCTGGCCCTGCCTTGTATAGAGGCTGCTGGCCACTGCTTGCCTGGGCTGGGTCGGGAGGTGGCCGGCTGCACAACCCGGCGGGGGGGCGGGGGCGGTGCACTGAGCCTAGTGCTGGCCTACTGGCAGGCACAGCCAGGTCCTAGGGTCTGGCTGCAGCGTTCAGGGGTCCCAGATCTGGTGTCAAACCACTCGTGATTGGGGCCAGTTCCTGACCCAGATGGCTGTGGGGTCCAGGGTGTCCCAAAATTTGTGTTCACCTGCTGGTGGGCTGGGCTGGGGTCCAGCTGGTCCCAGGGCTAGTGCTGGCCTGCTTGTGGTGGGCCTGGTGTGCAGTTTTATTGGGGCTGGTGTCTGCCCGCTTTTGGGTGAGGCTGGTCCGTAGGCTAGAGCAGGCTCCCTGGTGTGCAGTACTGGCAATTATAAGGTTGATGCCTGCCCACTGGTGGGTGGGGCTGGGTCCCAGGGTCTCTGGGGGTCCTGGATCTAGTCCCTGTGCACTGGTGTGTGGTGCAGGGTCCTCGGCCCTCTGGTGGAAAGGGCTGTATCCAGGGGTGGCTGTGGGCTCAAGGGGTCTTAGGGCAGCCTCTCTGCCAGTGGGTGGGGCTGTGTGGCCACCTGGCTAGTTGACTGCCCTGAGGTTTCCCAGTGCTCTTGCCTACAGGCTGATAGGCGAGGTCAGGGCTGCGTCCTGAGGCTCATAAGCTAGATGGAGGTTTCCAAAATAGCACTTGCCAGCACCAGTGTCCACATGGTAGAACAAGCTCCCAGAATGCCTGCCTCCGGTATCTATGTCCCCAGGAATGTTGCCTCCTGCCTCTCTGGGAGACACACCAAGATCAGCGGGTGGGTCTGACCCAGGCTCCTTTCAAATGACTGTTTCTGCCCTAGGTCCCAGAGTGTATGTGTTTCTGGTCCTTTAAGAGTGGGGTCTCCATTTCCTACAGCCCTCTGGGACTCTTGAAAGGAAGCCCTGCTGGCGCTCAAAGCCGCGTGTTTCCGGGTTTCAGCTTCCTGGTGCAGCACCCTCGGGCTGGGGAGCCTGATGTGGGGCTTGGACCCCTTGCTTCTCGGGGAAGACGTCTGCAATTGTAATTTTCCTCGCATTTGTGGGTCAGCCACCTGGGGGGTTGGGTCTTGACTGTACTGTGACTCCACCCGTCCTACCCATCTTGTGGTTTCTTCTTTCTGTCTTTAGTTGTAGAAGATCTCTTCTGGTAGGTTCCCGTCTTTTTCACTGATAGGTGTTCTCTAAATAGTTGTCATTCTGGTGAGAAGAAATGAGCTCACGGTCTTCCTACTCCAACATCTTGGCCAATTTACTTTCCTTAGACTTTTTGATACTTGTGATTATAAAATTATTGCATGGTCATCATAAAATAAGAATAATTCTAAAAATTCAGTCACGGTTTAGAAAATAAAGATTATCTGTAATTCCATCAATTGGATATTATGTAAACTATGACTTTTGACAAAAATTAATAATATCACGTAGTTCTTACACAATTTACTTAACCAACCCCATTAGTGGTAAGTTGTTTCTAATTCTTCACTGTGGCAAACAGTACCTTGACTGGATGATACATGCTTCTTTGCACACCTAATGATGTCTTTGTGAAAATTTCCCAGGACTGGACCACATTTAGACTTTGATTAAATGTTGCCAAATTGATCTCTAGCAGTGTGAGAAGGTCCCCGAGCACTGGGTATTATCATTTTTCACATTTTTACTGTAGTATCTGTTCGAACAGATTCCTGTTGAATTCAAGCTAGATTAGATTAGTTCAGCATTTTATAAATTCATGAATTTTATTTAAAGCCAGCATATTAAGTTAATAAACACGTATGGTTAGATTTCTTAGATAAATAAATACTAAGTTTAATGTGTATTATACAAAGGCAATATTTCCAATTCCTTCTTCAGTGAAGTCAATCCTGCTGGTGGTACTTTCTTGTGAAAATGCTGAACATGCTGAGAAATAGTGAAGATCTCTACAAGAATTGAGTAGCTATAGTAATTACTATATTTTCTTTAATTGATTCTTATGACCTGGACCTCTAAACAGAAAATTACAATGAAAGAAATCACTACCAATGGAAAATACATTAACTATATTACACGTCTAGTTTAAAAGTAGGAAATAAATAAACCACAGGTAATGCAGGGCAGAAATAAGAAATAATGTCACCAGGCAGTTCTGTCAGCAGTATAGGAACTGCGTTTGTGGAACTGATTACTTAATGACCAAAGATGAGACAGTGCAATAAATCAATGCAAGAGCAAAGAATAAAGGGGAAGGGTAGCAGTTAACATCAGGTAACCCTAAATTTTTTTATATCCATTAAGCAAGGAAAAGGACCCTGTGAAACTATAATAACCAAATGCTATGTTTTAAGACACGGAAAAAAATTAAAATATACAGCTTATAGACACTCAAATATTAAAATAAATTTGCCTTCTAGTAGCTCAAAATATCATAATTGAAGTTAATTTCTCATTCCTTATGTAAGATAATACATCAAATTCAGAAAACAAGGGGTTTGCAGTTATGCATTGTTTATGTTCAGTAAAAATCTTTTAGATTTTAATATTCATTTTTAAAAAGTGCATAGCAGGTACACCAGAGGATTCTCAAAAAATTTCTAAAACTCAGTATATTTTCCTTATCTTCAGCAAATTAATCTATTAAAAATGAATCAGGGACTTCCCTGGTGGTGCAGTGGTTGTGAATCTGCCTGCCAATGCAGGGTACACGGGTTCGAGCCCTGGTCCGGGAAGATCCCACATGCCGCAGAGCACCTAAGCCCGTGCGCCACAACTACTGAGCCTGCGCTCTAGAGCCCGCGAGCCACAACTACTGAGCCCATGTGCCATAGCTACTGAAGCCCGTGCCCTAGAGCCCAAGCTCTGCAACGAGAAGCCACTGCCATGAAGAAGCCTGCGCACCACAACAAAGACCCAACGCAGCCATAAATAAATAAATAAATGTAAAAATGAAACAAGTTTTTTTTTTTTTTTTTTTTTTTTTTTTTTTTTTGG
>NW_020838042.1:512694-826584 GCF_003676395.1 Aethalodelphis obliquidens
TTTTTTTTTTTTTTTTTTTTTTTTTTTTTTTTTTGCGGTACGTGGGCCTCTCACTGTTGGGGCGTCTCCCGTTGCGGAGCCCAGGCTCCGGCCACGCAGGCTCAGCGGCCATGGCTCACGGGCCCAGCCGCTCCGTGGCATGTGAGATCTTCCCGGACTGGGGCACAAAGCCGTGTCCCCTGCATTGGCAGGCGGACTCTCAAGCACTGCGCCACCAGGGAAGCCCTGAATTGAATTTTCAAATTCTCTTTTGGCAGGATAAACACACCAAATACCTATTTAAAATTAATTTTGAAAATGTAGTCTCAAAGCAAAACACTGCCCTTGAGTTTCCTCCATAATACTGAGTTCTCTACAAACATATCCATTATACTTCAATAAATTAGTTTTAAAAATTATGTACACTTCAGTTTTTATGAGAACCTTCTATACTTTATTAGAAAAGATATCTCCAGTCGAATATGTTAAGAAGAAAGATAGCTCAAATATTCTAGAAATGTAAAATTTCAATTTTTCCCCCATTGCTTACATATTGGTCTATTGGGCTTACAAACAGCAACACTCTTGGGCTGATACTGTTAAGAACTTTGCTTAAATTTTGAGGACAGAAAAATAAAAATTTCACAAGTCAAAAATGAATCATGAATAGATTATATGCTGATGCACACTATAAGATAGATTCTACTTAAATAAATTAAAGCAATAGTTAATGCAAAATAAAAATGGAATGCAGGCAACTTGAAAATAAGTTTAACGTATATTAAAAATTAAAATAGCACTCTATTTAAAAGTACTGTCATATGCATTCCTTAAAAAGCTGTGTGTATATCTAGACTTCAAAAGCGAAAAATCAGAACGAGCACTGCACAGTGAAGATGCAGAAAGTTTTACCAGAGATATTTTTGTTTACTAACAGAGACATATAAGCAACTTTCTATTCCTCAGTTAACTGTTCTCCCCAGCCCCCAGTACCCAGCAAATCAACTCTAGTCCCAGCTAAGCACAGCAAGTATCTGATGGAGAACACTGATATCATCTGGTAAAGTCATTTCAGAAAGCCTCAAATCCATAGCTTCCAGTACAGGACGTTTCCATATGGAATCTTAGCACTGGACTCTAGAGTTTTGCCTAGTCTGAACTTGCATTTTATGATTCTTTACATTTTTAATAGCTTTGTAAGTACTTCTACATAATAAATTACCTTTCTTATTGATGAGATCAGAAGTTTTTGAGCTGAAGTTTTCCCACAGACAACCACCTTTGTATGGTTTCCCCCTGCGTGTTTGGAGTGTGTGAGATAAGAGAACCAGAGACAGCACATGCCTCCTTGTGGGTATGACACCTGTAAGGGTTTCCTTCAGTAAACCTGCGACTGTGAGAGGTCAGCGTGCTGGGACGGGCAAATCTTTGTCCACTCCTATCTTAGACATAGGACTTCTCTCCGCTGTCTGTCCATGTTGTTAATCTTGAAATTGTGGAAGTTGTAAGTGGTCAGTGACATACATCACACTTAAAGGGTTTTTTCTCACCACAGTGAATGCAACTGCGGATGAGTACCTGGCACTTTTGAGCAAAAGCCTCTATCACATAATTCATTTATATGGCTTTCTTACATTGAGTTTTCAGCTGGTTATACTGGGTGAACACATTTCCACACGTGTGGCAAAGGTAGAGTTTGACTCCCTTGTATGTATACTCACGTGCCTTCTCAGGCTGCTGGCTTGTAAAACCACTTTTCCATACACGTTACACATCAGCTTGCCCTTGGAAGACCTCTGATCCAGCTCTTTCCTGGAGCTTTCCAGCTCGTAAGGATTCTTGACACTGGCTGTATTAAATACAGTGTGTTTTCTCTCAGAGTATAGTTGAACTGTGATTTTCCACATTTTCGTTTCACTGTTAAGAGTTTGCACAGAGACATCTAGTAATGGAAATGTATTTCATCAACTCAAGTTCTGAATTATTTCTTTGTGCAACTTGTTCTGTTACAAGTGTGGACAATTTACTTGCATCTAGAACTGTTTCAACAGATGCATTCTCTGACCGTCACTGAGGTATCATACTCTTTTATTCCGCCCTGTTTTCTGGGAGTGGAAAGCTTTCTTTTGAGTTTGAGATAACATCTTTGCTAAAGCCTCTTGTTGAGGATTTGCCTGAACTAAATCTGGCTGTTTTGTTTTTTTTTTCCGGTACGCGGGCCTCTCAGAGTTGTGGCCTCTCCGGTTGCGGAGCCTGTGCTCCGGACGCGCAGGCTCAGTGGCCATGGCTCACGGGCCCAGCCGCTCCGCGGCATGTGGGATCTTCCCAGACCGGGGCATGCAGGCGGACTCTCAACCACTGCGCCACCAGGGAAGCCCCTGACTTTGTTTTTATTTCCAGTTTTTAATCAAGAGCTTCAGAAGTTTTTTTTTCTTCTTCCCCTTTTAGGTGGCTTGATTTGATTCAGTAATTTTTAAAGATTTAATGTCTTGCAATTAGAAAAATGTGGCCTGTATAATTGTTTTAAAAATTCAGGTTTTCTGGGTATATTTTTTTTTGGTTAATGTTTGGTGGACATTTGAAAAAATATTTAGTTCACGTGAGATACAAAATTTTATTATATGGAGATTTAACTGCCGATTATAATATTTCCTATTTTGTCTGTTTTGCATGTCAAAATTAGACAGGTGTGTTCAAGTTTTACACACAAAATTTAGGAGAATTCTGATGTCACCTTTGTTTATTGTTTATCTTGATAATCTTTTTAAACCCTCTCATCCCCATGTTTCTTTTTTCTATATTTCTTGCTTCTTCCCTGTCTGCTGTGTTCGTTCCTTGTGGTATGCCTTATTGCATCTCCTGGATCTAGAATTCACATTTCTTATGTGTTAGCTCTTCATCTCTATCCCTTTCCTCTGAATTCTAGAATAGTTTCTCTATTGACTCAGTTTTGTGAAATCTCACTACCTATATTTTTAGTTTACAATTCCATAAAAGTTACTTTTCATTTGAAAGCAACCATCCCTGATCTGATTAATCCTTTTTGAGAGATATGACATAGCTGTAAATTTCTGTTTGGAATTAAAATTAGAAATCAAAGTTTGCTCTTCTTCTCTGATTCTGTAGAATGAAGTCCTTTTTTCAGGAGGCTAAACGTTTCTATATGCTCGCTGATTTTTAAGGAAAATTTTAAAAGGTTATGTGGGTCACACTGCTTTAATCTTTTAATCCTTAACGAAAAAGCAAGCGTAAAGCTCTCTACTCTTTTCTGTAGCTTCTTCTTAGTTAGAAAATTACTTGATTACAGAGTATAGGAAAGACAGGGAGGTTGAATGTTTTGCTAAGCATTTGTTTCTGGCCAGTCAATAAGCAAACACCAGTGGCTGCTGCTTTTAGGTATTTACAGCAGGGTTGAAAATTGCTCCCTGGAATCTTGAGCTAGGCTAAGGAAGTTTTTCCTCCATGCTCGTATGGCAGCTTTAAGTTACTGGGTGCATCGTGCTCCTTATCAATGTGGCCAAACCAGTTGTATTAAGTACCTCTCTTATTTAGTCAATTGTGGTGCAAGTGAGACAGAAGGCAGTTGCCGCAGTCTCCCTGCTTTCTGACCATCACAGATCCTTCTATTTGCCTGCTGCTCAGAATTTGGGGGTCTTCATGGCCTCCGTTGGGGAGCCCAATAGACTTGAGTTATAGGTTAACTTTCACTGGCAGCTAAAACTGTGGGTTCTTGATATTGGTTGCTACCGCCCTCAGTACACACCCCCCCCCATCTGCATCCTGTCATTTCCTTCTCCCTGAGAGCACCCTTCCCTGTTCTCCAGCCCTTAAAAATGTTTTCATTAGTTATTTCAGTAGAATTTGGGAAGAGAAACTCAAATTCTAATCTTGAAATAGCAGTACCCCTGCCAGCTGTGACCATTTCATTCGTTGTGAAAGTGTAGGAAAGTGTAGAGGGAATGCAAGCTATTTCAATACACTAATCCAATTTTCTCCTCCCCCAACCCCAAATGCCTTTCAAATAAAGACCCTTTTTTTGAATCATGTACACCCAAAGCAGACTATTTTTAGTGACTTAAAAGAAGTCATAATTGGGGGATGGGATTTAGAAATGGCTATGTTAGTGGTTCTTGATCAAGGGAATAGAACTACCTCAAAACAGATTCAGTCCCCAAGAGAATAAATGCATAAACAAGTCAAAAGGAAGCAAAGTAATATAACATATAGTAAGTAACATTTTGCTCCCGAATCGCAATGCAAAACCGAAGGAAGCTAGGCTGCATCACCTGATTTTCCTGCATTCTCTTTTTCTTACCGCTAGAACGTCATGAGAGGCTGGTGAAAAGCACACCCACCCGGCTTCCCTGGTGGCACAGTGGTTGTTAGTCCGCCTGCCGATGCGGGGGACGCAGGTTCATGCCCCGGTCCGGGAGGATCCCACATGCCGCGGAGCGGCTGGGCCCGTGAGCCATGGCCACTGAGCCTGTGCGTCCGGAGCCTGTGCTCCGCAACGCGAGAGGCCACGGCAGTGAGAGGCCTGCGTACCGCAAAAAAAAAAAAAAAAAAGCACACCCACCACTTTTCCAAAGGGCAGGACAAGTGAGATGATTTCACAGCTCTAAGAGTATGGAACTGGCGAACCAAAAATCTCACCCACATATTATATACCCTATTAAAACCTCTGAAACCTCCGTCACGAAACACCACCTGGATAGTGTCCTAGAAAAAGGCCTGTAGGCCAAAGTCAAGTCAGGAAGTCTCTGGAGGAATTGGGGTAGGAGACAAACCACACCCAGCACACTTCCGTGTGGGAAACTGAGCGGTCAGTACCTGAAGAGAAATCATTATATGGGTAGTGGGATTACAGACAGATGATGCAGTTCTCTCAGATGCCTAATTAACAAAATGAGCAGCACAAGGAATCACTATTGTGGTAACCAGATTTGAAGTAATCTTCTATTTCAAAAACAGATTGTTTAAAAGGGACAACACAGGATGTGAGAAGTGATGAGAAAGGAAAGAAGACAGTAAAAAAATACTTCACATACTATTTTTAGTTATCTTTGATGTTCTTTCTATGTGTTACTTTACACTAAGATGTGGTGGAGGGTAACCAAGTACCTGATGAAGTAAAGTTTCCTTGTAACTTCTGAGAGGGAAGGAGGGAAAGTATATATGCAGATTAAAGATGTAAGAAACATAACAATCAATGTCAAGTATTCTATTTAGACCCTAATTTAGACATGCTTATAAAAAAAACCCTGTGAGACCAGTTGGGAAACTTAACACTGGATATTTGATATTATCTTATAAGGTGTGATAGATGGTGCTTTTTAATAAACTTAAAAGTTTATTTACAGATGAGTTGCTAGGATGTCTGGGGATTTGTTTCAAAATAATGGTGGGGGTGGTGGATGAGAATATAGATGAAATAAGTCTGCTTATATCTGGATAATTTTGGAAGCCGGGTAATGAGTGGGGGATTACAGGATTCTTCTGTACTTCTGTATGTTTGCAAATTTTCTTATATTTAAATAATGTAGTGGGAGTGATTTTGACTTTAAATATGCCTAATCACTGAAAATACTATCTACCATACTTCATCTGCAGTATTTTCTGTGCACAAGTTGGGAAGGGTGACTACAGACCCTAGCAAGAGGAAGGTGATTATATCCCTTTGAAAACCTAACTACAGATGACATAAAGATATAAGAAAATCACTCATTCTTTGGTAAGTGATATATATTAAAGTGGAATGAAAAATGTAAATTTTTAACATATCCCACTTTTTTTAACATCTTTATTGGAGTATAATTGCTTTACAATATTGTGTTAGTTTCTGCTGTATAACAAAGTGAATCAGCTCTATGTATACATATATCCCCATATCTCCTCCCTGTTGCGTCTCCCTCCCACCCTCCCTATCCCACCCCTCTAGGTGGTCACAAAGCACCGAGCTGATCTCCCTGTGCTATGCGGCTGCTTCCCACTAGCTATTTTACATTTGGTAGTGTATATATCCCACTTTTATATAAAATTTGCTTATTTATACTTTCACCCAATTTTTAAGTTAGAGTAATGTACTACTACTTAATAACCCACATCTAACATTACTACATGTTCTAATAGAAGAACAGAAAAGATTAGATTTCTAAGACAGCATATTTCAGTCCAGAAATATATGAGTATTGGAACTAGGACTGGTTTGATATTGTAAATCATTTCTAATTACACAGAAAGGATGCAGAATGTAGTGTTTGCTTTTGGTTTATTAATTTATTTCTCAGGGATCTGACTTTCCGAATATGTTCTGTTTGGAGATACGAGGCATGCATAGCCTTTAAAAATGCCTTTGTACAATTTCGCCTCAAAATAATTAAATTCACAACATACACAGAAATCTAAGACATGGTATTTACAAGATTTAATAAATTCTTGCTGTTTTAGGGAAGAAATTGAGCAAATCTTTTACAGTGGGGAAACATGGACAACTGGGTGTCATTATAAACAAGAGATCTGAATTGTTCAGTGTCAAAGCCACGTTTCATGGCTTTAGAAATTAAAATTGAGTCGTCATTCTATTAATCTCTGAATGCTCAAGCCATGCAGAATCTACTTGTATTAAATATTTGGGGATGCAAATAACAGGAAAAAATATGCACGTCTGGTGAATGAAATCATCATCAGAATTACCTTTTACAATAAGAAAATACTGTTAATAATTCTTTCAAAAAGATACAGTAGTGGTGCAACAGACAGTGCCAAATTTATTTTGATTTTAAAGTAACATTACATTTGTCATTTTTCTCTACGGATATACAGACACACACTGTAACGACTCGTTCAAAGTCTGAACAGTGATTACAATATTAAAATATAAATCAATTTAAACTATAAGGGGACATCTTCACATTCCAGGGTACATCACTGATATTTTCAAAGGACAGTTTTTCTATGCCTTATATTCTTGCTTTTTGTTTATACTGTCAAAAACATTGCAATTACCTTTTAAAATACTATATAAAATCGAGTTGCCACAGAAAGTTGGAATATGAACCCCCTAGATAACTGGGACAAAGCAATGTCAAAACTGAAGGAAACATTGATCTCTTTTATAATAAGTACTAAAATTGAGACCAGCTCCTTAAAAATTATTAAACTGCTCATCACACTCCCATTTTTTCAGGGAAATAAACAAATTAGCAACAATTTCCCCACCATCATTAATCTGCTCTAAAACTACCTTTTCTACCACGCACTTCTTATTTTAAATTGCGCGCCTCTGTACTCCCTCAAACAAGGTCATTATTGGAAACATTTTACAATGCTTAGAAAGTTTCTGACTCATCTTTTACCACTTTAAACTTTTAAGAACTACCTCAAAATGTAAGGGGCAATGTACTTTAACAAAATGACAAAGGTGCTTTCTACAAACCCAGTTTACAAAACAGTGAAATAATGTAAAATGTACAGTCAGCTCTCTGTGTTCCCAGATACATCAAACTGGTTGTATTTTAAGAAAAAACCTTTTTTTTTTTTTTTTTTTACTAGAAACAAGAAGTGCACCAACTGATCCTAAAAGCATAGGCACCTCAGCAGCCAGATCCTTTTGAAAAGGCATCTTGAAAGTTGACTGAATTCTTGTTCAAACTTGTCATAGGCAAGAAGTAGTCGATATATGGGACACAGTTAAATATATCAAATTTATCAGTGTCAAATAATTTTGCTTATTTTAAAAACTGAATACAGCCTATGTTGGCGTACGAAACTTGTGCACAACCAGAAATGAACATATACAAAACTTCCTTAAAAATCAATCGCTGATGTCTCAAACCCCACCCTCTACACCTATCAAATAGACTGATTGCTCATATTTCCTGGCAGGTGAAAACAATGATTTACTAGATCTATCACCAAAGGACTGGAACCATGCATCTACTGTATGATGATAACAGTTCAGTAATCTGGATGTATGTTCATGCAATAGTTTTAAAGTCATCTACATGGTTTTAATAAAGCATCAAACGGTTTTCATACATGCTACTTTCATTCTCAACTGACAACTGCCAAGTTAATTGCTGCCACTTCAGCATTATCACTAAGAATACTGGGTAAACCTTTAGCTAGAACATCAAGCAATATATGTATTTTTCCCCTAAATTGTTACTTAATACCAAGTGGGGTTGACCATCACTAAAGAGATGTGAAACCATACAAAGGCAAAAGCATGGGCATATTACAGGACAGTAGGACTGATAGACTTATTGGAGACTGACAGACACCAGTGTTACTACAAAAGCCTTTAAAGAGTGAATGCTGTTTTCAGGTCAATGCTTTTAAGCCCATCTGCTTTCTCACCTTTATTTTCACAGTTTTACCACAGTTGTTATATGAGAGATGTTTTATCAGTGTAAGTACATAGCCACGCTGACTTTGTGAGACAAGTAGATATTCTTCAGGACATTTTCCACATATGAAAAAATGTTTTCAAAGCTGCAGGTACAGTGTGAAATTGTGATTTTGATGATAAGCTATGATAAGTTATTATGCCTTTGGTTTCATTATGCTATTAAGTGCAGCTTGTTTTTCCAGGTCTGCCAGAGATTACTGCTAAATTAGCACAGTGACAGCGTGAAGCTTGTGTGTGTGTGTGTGTGATAGAGAGAGGGAGAGAGAGGAGAGAAGGGGGACGGCTGGTATGGGAGAGTATATATACTCCTCAGGTTATATATAACCTGAGGTAAAATCCTTTAGGATTAGGAAACCTACCAGTTTCATTGCTGTTTATATTTACCCAAATAGGGGGAAGATTCCAAAATCCAATTCTGAGCTTGGAAGAAAAGTCAACAATGGTAAAGACCTTAATTCAGTGTCCTGTTAATAATTTTCTAGTGGTGCACTTTAGTAAGTCAAATGATTTTATGTCTTCAGTTATTTATACCCTAAAGTTCTAGTTTCATAAATAAAGAGTGCTTTAGTATCACCTGAACTGTCTGAACAAACTCAGTATCATCTCTGAATACAGTATTGTTACATTTTAAAAGTTCTTAGTTTCAAAGTCTGTTGTATTCACCTTTCTCTCAGTCGTTATTTCTTGACTAGCCTTCTCTTCCTCCCCAAATAACGCAGCGTGCAACTTTATGATATTGGCCAACTATAATGTTCCTCACACTATTTTGTTAACATATGTGCAAATATATCTTTATTGAACAACTAATATTAATTTTTTTCAGCTAAATTAGGATTATGGCACAAAGTATTATCTGTGCTGTAAACATCATGGACTCATCACAAATTGGAAGGAGGGGGAAAAAGGCTCTAGGGACTGCAAACATTTCTTATAGAACCACAGCTGAGCTCAAGATTCCAAGTGGATTTTGGAATGGATTTACATTCAGCATACGTTCACTGTGCTATTGGTGAAGCGCAGTTTTACGAGAAGGTCATTCATAAAATCATAATTTGTAAGGACTTGGTTATTTTAAAATCCAGTGGCCTAATAAAAGCATGCAGTAACTTAAAAAATCTATCTATTATGCGGCATAATTAGGTCTTAGTTACCAGTGTTGGTATAGCTTGATGAATCACTGTACAAGCAAAAGGGATCTTATTGCCTCTGATTGTACTTTCGAACAAAGGGCACGATATGCCTAATTCCTGACTGCTACAAATCACATTTTAAAACATTTTGTTTGTGTGTTTGAAATTACCCCTGAAAAAAGCAGCAATTACAAATACCCTTGTTATTTTGCCCCCCCAGGAAAACATCCTCTGGTTGCTTCTCCCTGTCCTTCTCTTCAGTAGGAAGCAACAGGAAGAAGTCTGGGGAGCCTGGGTTTTCCAGAGAGCTTGTGACCAGGTAAGTCTGCTCTGGCAATTCACAGTTTGTCTGCATAAACTGTAACATGTCACATCATGAATCAAAGTTCTAGTTTATAAAATAAGGGTAACTTATTTTATAAGTAACTTTAACAGCAGTAACTTTAACAATTGGGGTTGCACAGAAGAGCTCTTGACTTCTCTGTGTACATTCTTTCAGGAGTGAATCCTTTCCCCATTTCAAGTATCCCTTTCTATCTGTAACTCTGCAATGAGTTAAGAAAGGGGGAAAAAAAACCCTCCCCATTTTTTCTTTATTGAGCACAAGCGGCTGCATTGTCACCCCCCCCCCCCCACCATGTTATATGAAATGAAAAGGCTGGGCAGATGAACAGATTCCCCAGGTTTCCTTTTTTTCTAATGGGCGCTCAAAGCTTCACTCTCAACCTAGTGCAGACTCTTGGGAATTCAAGTGTACCGTGGCATCTCACACTGCTCACAGCGATTTAGTGCGGGGTGGTTCAGAAAGGTGCAGCTATCACAATTCCATGGAGCCCCTTCATAGTCTTCATCTCGGGGTTGTGTCCGAGGACTCTGTTTGGAGCTACTTGGATGCTCTGAGAGAAGTTAGGAATAAAAGAGAGAAAACAGAGTGAATTTTTTTCTAAGTATCATCGAAACGGAAATTCAAAATTACCCCCCAAAAGCAAGGAAAGTGGTATTGTGAAATGACAAAGCCAGTAGTATACATAGCTATTAGAAATGCAGAACTAAATAGTAAGTTTATGATATATTTTCTACTTTGTTCTCAACAATTTACTTTTTTCCTACAAGTAGATAGAAGTCCAGTACAGACTACCTTCCAAGTTAATCAATCATCTCTCGATAGTGGATAGTTATGCTATATTCCAGCCAAGTGAAAACAATGAGAAATGTTATATAGCATGTTAAATTAGTTCTGAAGTTTTCCCTCACAACTTCGGCCCGCCCATGACTCCACCCCCCCGTAGTACTAGTCATACTATATCAAACATTGATTAAATGTGTGCCTTCTTCCATGAGACTTTCAGCTCCACAATATGCATGTTTTTAATCATAATGACTTATAAGTGGTGTGACAGTTCATAAAAAACATTCTATCATAGGGTGGATGGGTATGTCGATCCTTTGATAAATTCAAAATAGCTGTCCCTGTTTTACAAATTCAGGTTTTTCCAGGACCAGAGGTGTAGCTCCAGGAACAATCCAATCCAAAGCCCACAATCCTTCACCATTCCCCAATCCCAAAAACCTCCCCTATTTATCTTAAGAGGCTTGTAGTAGTGGGGGGTGGGGTGGATCTGGCCTTAAGGAACAAAGTCCACCTAGGAGAAGCTTGCATTTCTCCTCCTATGCCTTTGAGATGCCAAAGGTCTAGCCGGTCTACTCCAGGAATGCTTATCTAGGCCATTTTCAAAATGCAAATTTCAAAGGTAACTAACTCTCATCAACAAGAAAAAAATAAAGGGGGGCTAGGTAACAACATGGAACTTGGCTTGTCATACAGACCATAGAGTCAATTTGACTGGAAGTCAAAAATAAGATGTTACTATTCCTGTTACAAAATTTGTCAGCAAGAAAATAAGTTGATATGATGAAACTTTAAAGGTAAATGAGATGAGAGTTTTTAGGTGAACTCTTGAGGAATAATGTTTTAGGACTGCCTACACAGAACAGTTTCTCCAGATTTTTGGTAACTTTTGAAACTGCTAAATTAAGCAATGGGAATTCACTGAATATTCGGATCATTTCCAAATAAGATACGAGAACATTAACTGCTAAACAAGTCTGTTTGCGTTCACTGGACATGTCTTGGGACCCACTAAAGAAAGAAATTAATTAGGTTATTAAAGAAAGAAAGTAGGTTATAGGATATGTTCATAGTTTGTCATACCAGCATTTCCTGACTGGCAAACAGTTCATAATTACTTCTTAGATTTTGCTAGAAACCAAGGCTTTAAGGTTACGAATTCTAATTAAAATATGTAAGTAAAAGTACTAAAAACTCATAAGGAAAAACATCTTTGTATGCAAGGAAAAAGAAGGGGCATAAGGAATGAAAATGTGTTTTGTTAAGAGAACAGAAAGTAATTTGTCATAAAGCTGGTTATTTCTAAACGGGAAAGAAAATAAGGGAGAAATTAATACGAATATAGAAAGTTGTAGAAGGTTTGTGAGAAAGGACTTCTATGGGTGGTCAGGACTAAGATTAAATTTGAGCGTGTAGCTGATTCGCTTTGTTATGAAGCAGAAACTAACACACCATTGTAAAGCAGTTATGCTCCAATAAAGATGTTAAACAAAATAAAATAAAAAGTACACTAAGAGGAAATCTTAACAGAAAAAATGTAATACTTTAATGTTAAAGGGAAAGTGGTGCAAAACCTGAACTTGTTATCTCTCTGTTAAGAGTACAAAGTTTTCTTATAATATTAATCTGCTTTTGATAAGATATTGTAAAGTCCAAAAGTTTCAAGTTGAAGTTGTTTTTTATTTATTTACTTGGCCTTGTTTCCTAGATACTATTATTTTTAGAGGACTCTGTCCCATATGGTGGCCACTAGAAATGCAGCCACTCTGAACTGAGGTGTGCTCTAAGTGTAAAAGGAAGATTTAGTATGAAAGAATGTAAAATAAAATACCTCACTAATTTTATATTGATTTCATAGTGAAATGTTATTTCACTTTTCTCTTTTACTTTGGCTAATAGAAAATTTTAAATTATGTACGTGGCTTCAACTGTTATTTCTATTGGACAGCACAGCCTTAGAAACTCAGTAGAGAGTAATTTCTTAAGGGAAAAAAAAAGGTTGGCCTTTACTTATGAGAACTCTACATGGGTTAACACGTGTGTTTGGACATTTTGCACAAACTCCAGACACACAAGTACAAACCATCTGCAGCTGCTGCCTGGGTGTCATGGATGTCCTCCTGTACTCTGGAGGTCACGCTAATTCTTCGGGCTTTCCTCTCAACTGTGCAGGTGTCTGATGAGTCTGCATGAGAAGAAGCAAAGCCAGGAAGAAGGGATCAAGCTGTGCATTAGAAGAGCGGACAGGCTCACAAGGACCTTTCGCAGAACACACACAGTTGAGTATTTACTCTTTTACCTCATGCTACCTTTAGTTCTCCCATGAAGGTAAGTCCCATATTTAATACTGCTCTTACAACCTATCCAGAGCAGTGGATAAGGTGGTATCCACTTTTTCCATCCTCTCTAATTACTTGGAATAAATGACTTATTTCACCAGTTTCCCACTTTCTAGTGAGTTAGGGGTGCAAACTCAGTATAATTAAATGTCAATATGAACACAAAATTCGGGAGATGATACTTTAGCAATTCCCTGATTAAGCAGTAGTTACTAGAAAATTATGGGTTTAAAGTACACCACCCATATAAGGCTAACCCAAGAACACATTGCATTAATGGTAACAGTAAACCATAATAGCAGTACTTGAAAAATCAGAACCAACTCAAAGTACTGATAATACATACTCCCCAATCTTTCATAAATTCCAGTTACCTGTGTGTGCAAAAGCCTAGCAGACACTTCACAACATGGACTGCAGGCACACCAATTACCAATTTCTTGCACACCAATTACCAATTTCTTGCGAGAATACTGTTTCTATTAATGTATAGGCAGTTAGTAAGTAGCGTTTTGTATTAAGTAAAAACAAAAAATGGCAGACTTCATATGATTTACCCTTAAGAACCGAAGAAAGATCTTACATTTTGTAATCAGTTTGGAGCCCATAAGCAGCCCTCTAGTACAACCTACCTTTGGAAATCAGTGCTCCACAATCTTAAACACTGTTAGCAGAGTAAAACAAAAGCAGAGTGAACATCTTAGGCTCCAGAGAATAGACTAAGGTAAAGTTCTACTTCTTAGAACTGTTAACCACTTTTATAGCATCACATACCTCCTTCTCGCTGACTCTTACAACAACCCTGTACAGAAGCACCGCTCTGGATCTGAACAAGGTCAGGTGGCCAAGACAACCAGGACCAGCGCTCAAGTTAAGTTGTACCACACCAAGGTCAGTGCTCTCGCCACTATGAGTTACCAATGTCAAGGTTGGGGGTGGGGGGACAACTTTCTGAATCAGCTGAGGCAGCTTATCACACACACACTTGCGTTGCTTAACTACAAAGTCTAGTCCAAAAAGATTTCTCAGTCTCCCTTTCTGTCTTTCCTTCTTTCTCTAATTATCACACTTATTATTCAGATAAACATCTATATTCCACTTGGATATTCTAGGTCTTCTGCATTTCCATATGAATTTTAATTTCTACCAAAAAAAGAAAAAAACAGTAAATCTGGTATTGCACCAATCTGAAAAGAATAGCTACCTTAATAAAACTGATTTAATAACAGACATGGTTTATTTAGGTCTTCTTTAATTTCCTTTGGCAGTGTTTTATAATATTCAATGTACATATCTGGTGAAACTTATTAGTGTCATTTAAGTGTCATTTTTTGGATGGTATTGTAATTATCCTTTTATATCCACTTTCCAATTGTTGGCTAATATATATAAATATGGTTTTTGGATCCTGACCTTATATCCCAAAACCTTGTTAAATTCACTTATTAGTTCTAATTTTTGGTATCCTTAGATTTTCTTTGCAAATAATCATGTCATCTGCTGAATTTTATCAGATGGTTTTCAGTATCTAATGAAATGATCATATGCTTTTTCTCCTTTACTTTCTTAATATTGCATTCCCGAGGCTAAACCCAATTTGGTCATGATGTATTATCTATCTTTTGTTCTATTGGGAATACTTTATTAAGTTTATGTTATGAGGGTTATTGATCTGTAACTTTGTTTTCTTTTGGGGAGGTAGGTAATGGCTATCAGGTTTTAGAATCACGGTCCTGCTGGCTACATAAAGAAAATCGGAAGCATTCCTTCCTCTTATTTTCTCAGAGTTTGTATGATTGGCATTATCTCTTCCTTAAATATTTGATAGAATTCACCCACTGGTGCAACCATCTGGGTCTAAAGTTTTCCTTCTGGGAAAACTTTTGATAATGGATTCAATTTCTTTAATTACATATATAACTAGTTATATTTCCCTTTTCATCTTGTTCTCAGTATTTTTCAAGATGTGTCCATTTCATCTACAGTGTCGAGTTTACTGGCATAAAGATGTTCACTGCATTCCCTTATTTTAACAGGTAGCCTCATCTTTCATTGCTGATTTTGGTAATCTGTTCTTCGAGATCAGTCAACCTGAGAGTTTACTGACTTTGTTTATCCTTCAAAGTTTTGGCTTTTTTTGGCTTTGATGCCTTTCTCTGTTGTTTGTATTTTCTGTCTCATTGATGTTTCTTGTATTTTCTTTCTTTTCACTTCCTTTGTTCTATATTCTTAGGGTAGAATTTTATGTCATTGACATTAGATCTCCTTGTCTTATGTGAGCACTGAAGGCTACAAATTTCCTTCTAAGCACTACTTTAACTGTTGTAAAGAATTTGGCCTTGCTCAAAGAAAGCTCTAGCTTTGGCCCCAGCTCCTGGCAGATAACCTCTAAAATCCTGAAATTTCTCAAGAGACAGGAGTGTCCTTGTTAATTATGGTGGGCCCTTCAGACCATAGAGTTTATGCTAATAAGGTGGCTCACAGTGGACATATCCCTTAAACAGGGTGATTCCTCCCACAGCCCTTGAATCAATTAACCGGATTACCACTAGGCAATGCTTCCTTAGTAGATACAAATCTGGTACTTGGTAGTCATCCACTAAGATTCTTTGTACCATTTTTAGACAGCAGTAGGCTATTTTAAATGCAGAGCAGTCAAAACATCCACAGTATTGGCTTGGCCAAACAATTCATTCAGGTTTTTCTGTAACATCTTACAGAAAAGCCTGAACGAACTGGCCAACCCAATAGTATTAAACAATAAAAAGAACATGTACTGCATTGCCACCTATAAATGAAATCCTTAAAACACTCTGTACCGAGTGTTGAACACAAAGCTGTTTAGGTTAGGTAACATTATTTTGTGTAGGATTAAAATTCTCTGATTAATCAGTTTGATGTGATTTTAAAACGTTACCCCTGTAGGTAACTTTTGTAAGTAAGGCCTTCTCCAATACTGTATGTCCTCATGATCAACCTACCTTGAGTTCTTTAAACCAAAGAGGATTAAGATATGAAATGCATACTTGACCGCAGGCTTGAGAAGTATAAGAATGATTTTTTAAGATACTGCAATGCTAGTTATACATTTGGTACATAAAACTCAAAAGAAAAGATTTAATACCACACAGAAATGATTTAATAACTATGCAAAAGTGATTCCTCAAATCTTGGTCATGTAGGATTTCCTTTGTCCTAGTCCCAATCTAAGTGTTATGCCCGCCTGTTGAGTAGAGTACACAAGGATTCTTTTGTGGCCTGTCAATTAAATAATCGTAGATCTACTGCAGATCAAACTTCCCATTCTAAAATAAAACCTTTAAAATTCCCATTACACTGTAAGAATTATCTTTTAGGACTATAATTTTTATAATGCTGAGTAAATTTAAACTATATTATATACAGTTTCCATTTATTTGGGGGGGAAGGGAGACAACAGAGCAGAGTAGAAGAACTTGAGCTCACCTGCTCTCACCAAGCCACCAAAATCACAACAAAATGCTGAACAACAATCAACAAAAAACACTGGAACCTACCGAAAAAGATATTCTACGTCCAAAGGCAAAGAAGAAGCCACAAAGAGATGGTAGGAGGGGCACTTTCCCCATATAATCAAATCCCATACCCACCAGGTGGGAGACCCACAAACTGAAAATTAATTATATGGCAGAGGTTCTCCCAAAGGATGAGGGAATGTAAATTGGTATAGCCACTGTGGAAAACAGTAAGGAGATTTCTCAAAAAACTAAAAATAGAGCTACCATACAATCCAGCAGTCCCACTCCTGGGCATAATATATCTGGAGAAAACCATACTTCAAAAAGATACATGTACCCCAATGTTCACTGCAGCACTATTTGCAATAGCCAGGACATGGAAGCAACCTAAATGTCCATCGACAGAGGAACTGGATAAAGAAGATGTGGCACCTATATACAATGGAATATTAATATTAATATATATTAATTAATATTAATTAATATTATATTAATATAAATATAATATTACTCAGCCATTGAAAAGAATGAAACAATGCCATTTGCAGCAACATGGATGGACCTAGAGATGATCATACTAAGCAAAGTAAGTCTGAGAAAGACAAATACCATATGATATCACTTATATGTGGATTCTCAAAAAAGGGTACAAGTTCACTTATCTACAAAATAGAGAGTTATAGATAGACGTAGAAAACAAACTTGGGGGTAAGGAGGGGAGGGATAAATTGGGAGATTGACATAGACAGACACACTACTGTACATAAAATAGATAACTAATAAGGACCTACTATATACAGCAGAGGGAACTCTACTCAATATTCTGTAATGGCCTATATGGGACAGAATCTAAAAACGAGTGGATATATGTATGTATAACTGATTCACTTTGCTATACATCTGAAACTAACACAACATTGTAAATCAACCATACTCCAATAAAAGTTAACAAAAACAAAACTCATGGGGATCAGAAACCAAAAATCTACAACAGATACACAAAAGAGAAAAAGCAATCCAAACACAACACTAAAGATAGTCATCAAATCACAAGAGAACAAAAGAGGAAAAGATGTGCAAAAACAAATCCAAAACAATTAGGAAAATGGCAACAAGCACATACATATCAATAATTACCTTAAACGTAAAAGGACTGAATGCTCCAACAAGGAGACACAGACTGGCTGAATGGAAACAAAAACAAGACCCCTGTATGTGCTGTCTCCAAGAGACCCAATTCAGTTCTAGGAACACAGACTGAAAGTGACAGGATGGGAAAAGGTATTCCATGCAAATGGAAGTCAAAAGAGACCCAGAGTAGCAATTCTCATATCAGACACAAGAGACAAAGAAGGACACTACATAATGATCAAAGGACCAATCCAAGAAGAAGATATCACAATTGTAAATATCTATGCACCCAACATAGGAGCACCTTAATAAGGCAAATGCTAACACAGCCTTCAAAGGAGAAATTAACAGTAACACATTCATAGTGGCAGACTTCAACACCCCACGTACATCAATGGACAGATCATCCACACAGAAAATCAATGAGAAAACACAGGCCTTAAGATGACACATTAGACCAGATGCACTTAATTGGTATTTATAGAGCATTCCATCCAAAAGCAGCAGAATACACATTCTTCTCAAGTGCACATGGAACATTCTCCAGGCATGCTGAGCACAAACTGAGCCTCAGTAAATTTAAGAAAAATTGAAATGATATCAGCATCTTTTCAAACCACAACACTATGAGATTAGAAATCAACTACAAGAAAAAAAGTGCAAAAAACAAACACATGGAGGCTAAACAACATGGTACTAACCAACCAATGGATCACCGAAGAAATCACAAAATGCTTACGGACAAATAAAAAAAAAGCACAAAGATCTAAAACATATGGACACAGCAAAAGCAGTTCTAAGAGGGAAGTTTATAGCAATACCATCTTACCTCAGGAAACAAGAAAAATCTCAAATAAACAACCTAACCTCACACCTAAAGTAACTTGGAAGAGAACAAACAAAACCTAAAATTAGTAGAGAAAGAAATGAGACAAAGAAAAAATAGAGAAGATCAATGAAACTGAAAGCCGGTTCTTGGAAAAGGTAAGCAAAATTGATAAACCTTTAGCCAGACTCATCAAGATAAATAAAACTAGAAATGAAAAAGGAGAAGTTACAACAGACACCGCAGAAATACAAAGCATCCTAAGAGACTACTACAAGCAACTCTATGCCCAAAAAATGGACATCCTAGAAGAAATGGACAAATTCTTAGAAACGTACAATCTCCTAAGACTGAAGAAATAGAAAATATGAAGAGACCGATCACAAGCACTGAAATTGAAAGTGTGATTAAAAATCTTCCAACAAACAAAAGCCCAGGACCAGAGGGCTTCACAGGCGAATTCTATCCAACATTTAGAGCAGAGCTAACACCCATCCTTCTCAAACTCTTGCAAAAGATAGCAGAGGGAGGAACACTCCCAAACTCAATCTACGAGGCCACCATCACCCTGGTACCAAAACCAGAGAAAGATGTCACAAAGAAAGAAAACTGCAGGCCAATATCACTGATGAACATCGATGCAAAAATCCTCAACAAAATACTAGCAAACAGAATCCAACAGCACATTAAAAGGATCATACACCATGATCAACTGGGATTTATCCTAGGGATGCAAGGATTCTTCAAGATCTACAAATCAATCGGTGTGATACATACATTAACATACTGAAGAATAAACCACATGATCATCGCAATAGATGCGAAAAAAGCTTTTGACAAAATTCAACACCCATGTATGATAAAAACTCTCCAGAAAGTGGGCATAGAGGAAACCTGCCTCAACATAACAAAGGCCATATATGACAAACCCACAGCAAACATCATTCTCAATGGTGAAAACCTGAAAGCATTTCCTCTAAGATCAGGCACAAGACAAGGATGTCCACTCTAGCCACTTTTTTGGAAGTCCTAGCCACAGCAATCAGAGAAGAAAAAGAAACAAAAGGAATCCAAATTGGAAAAGAACAAGTAAAACTGTCACTGTTTACATCATACTATACATGGAAAATCCTAAAGATGCCAGAAAACTATTAAGAGCTCATCAATGAATTTGGTGAAGTTGCAGGGTACAAAATTAATACACAGAAATCTGTTGCATTACTATACATGAACAATGAAAGATCAGAAAGAGAAATTAAGGAAACAATCTCATTTACCATTGCATCAAAAAGAAGAAAATACCTAGGAATAAACCTACCGAAGGAGGTCAAAGACCTATACTCTGAAAACCATAGGGCACTAATGAATGAAATCGGAGATGACACAGAAAGATGGAAAGACAGACTGTGTTCGGATTTGAAGATTCAATACTGTTATAAATGACCACACTACCCAAGGCAATCTACAGATTCCATGCAGTCCCTATCAAATTACCAATGACACTTTCCACAGAATTAGAACAACAAATTTTGAAATTTGTATGCAGACACAAAAGACCCTGAACAACCAAAGCAATCCTGAGAAAGAAAAACAGAGCTGGAGGAATCAAAGCTACAGTAATCAAGACAGTCTGGTACTGGCACAAAAACCGAAATATAGATCAGAATAGAAAGCCCAGAGAAACTCACACACCTATGGTTACCTAATCTATGACAAAGGAGACAAGAATATACAGTGGAGGAAAGACAGTCTCTTCAGTAAGTGGTGCTGGGAAACCCGGACAGCTACATGTAAAAGAATGAAATTAGAACATTCTCTAACACCAACACAGAAAAAGAAACTCAAAACAGATCAAAGACCTAAATCTAAGACCAGATACTATAAAACTCTTAGAAGAAAAACATAGGCAAAACACTCTTTGACATAAATCACAGCGATATGTTTTTGGATCCACCTCCCAGAGTAATGAAAATAGAAACAAACAAAAAAACCCCCAGTGGAATCGAATTCAACTTAAAAGCATTTGCACAACAAAGGAAACCATCAACAAAACAAAAGTCAACCCCCAGAATGGGAGAAAATATTTGCAAATGATGCGATCAACAAGGGATTAGTCTTCAAAATATACAAACAGCTCATGCAGCTCGATATCAAAATACAAACAACCCAATCATAAAATGGGCAGAAGACCTAAACAGACATTTCTCCAAAGAAGACATACAGATGGCCAAGAGGCACAGGAAAAGATGCTCGACATCACTAATTATTAGAGAAATGCAAGTCAAAACTACAATGAGATATCACCTCACACCAGTCAGAATGGCTACCATCAAAAAATCTAGAAACAATAAATGCTGGAGAGGATGCGGAGAAAAGGGAACCCTCCTACACTGTTGGTGGAAATGTCAAGTGGTACAACCACTGTGGAGAACAGTATGAGGTTCCTTTAAAAACTAAAAACAGAACTACCATATGTTCCAGCAATCCCACTCCTGGGCATACATCTGGAGAAAACCATACTTTGAAAACGTACCTGCACCCCAATGTTCATCGCAGCACTGTTTACAATAGGCAAGACATGGAAGCAACATAAATGCCCATCGACAGAGGAATGGATAAAGAAGGTATGGAAGATGTGGCACACACACACACACACAAACACAGGAATATTACTCAGCCATAAAAGTCTTAAAAAATGATATAAATGAACTTCTTTACAAAATAGAAACAGACTCACAGACTTCAAAACTTACAGTTACTAAAGGAGAAAGATGGTGGGGGAGGAATAAATTAGGAGCTTGGGATTAACATATACACAACTATATATAAAACAGATACTCAACAAGGACCTACTTATAGCACAGGGAACTCTACTCTGTAATAGAGTTCTGTAATAACCTACATGGGAAAAGAATCTGAAAAAAGAATGGGTATATGTATAACAGAACCAAATTCACTGTACACCTGAAACTAACGTAACAGTGTAAATCAACTATACAAAATAACAATTTTTTTCAAGTTATTTTTTACAAAATAAATTGTATATCATATTTTAGTTACCTTTGACCTCTAGGAGTTATTTAGTACTTTTTAGAAATTAAGGTTTTGGGGACATTTCATTATTGCCACAGTAACATCAATAGGGTAACTTTTAAAATGCTATCTCTAATGGAAATTTCTTCAGCTTTTTAGGTGAACTGCCAAGGAATTTTCATATTCATTTCTATGACGTCTGTGACATTTCCCTACTTACCTTTTTTAGGTGGCTTGGGTGGTACAACTGGACCAGGTTCTATGTTGTCATAAAAATTATTCATAGCTTTTGGATCAAAGTTACCTATAAAGAAAATAAAATCAGCAAGCATTTAGGACTTTTTCTCCTGTTATTTGAAATTTTTGTTGAGGAAAATATGGAAATAAACATGTAAAAAGGGGAACTGTTTTTCCAGGGTTTCAAAAATCATTATACTATCCTACCCTTCTCCCACTGAAACTGTTTTACCGTTTTGAGAAAATACTCAAGCAAACTACCCCTTCAGTGTCTTTCTACAATGTATCACCTAAAGGAACATTTTTCTAACTATAAAGCTCATCTCTTTACACAGGATTAAGTATGTGGCGCACATAGGGAGGTAAATGAAGAAGAGAAATGAAAGGATGACAACTGTTTTCTCTGTTTGTTTTGATTTTAATGAACAAAACCATGAGAAAGCTCACGTTTATGGCTTTCATATTAACCTTAAAATTTTATCCATTATAAATTCAAGTATGGAAGAAGCTACACATAAATTTACCAAGATTAATCAAGTTGTTATGATAGCAGCAGCTCAGGGATTCCTATCTTCAAGAAAAGGAGAATCTTAAATGTTCCCTACAGACTTATCAATAATAAAAGATGATATGCTGCCAATTTCAGAATAACAGATAGAACAATCTCACCTCTCTCAAAATGTTCACTCCCTGATACAGTGTCTGTTTCAGCCCCTTCTCCTGACATGACAACGGCAAGGTCAGTTTTGATCCAATGCCAACTTTGGGTCCTACCTTCACATCTGTGAACCCATCATCACAATCTGCCAGTTCTGCATAATTCCAGTTAAGCTTTGAAACTGTATACATGTTTATTTACAGAGGATGATATGTGGTACTGATAGTTCAAATATATTGGATCTCTTGATTTCTAGACCTAATTTTCTCCCCCAACAAAAGTTTTCCTCACCAAAACCAACAATGAAGCTGCTTTTCATCAACTCGCGCACTGATTTGTATCTAATCTAAATGCCCTGCCCCCCAAAATGTCTAGATTCCTTCTCTGGCTTAAAAATTCAGGCTGAAAACTCAGTATAAAATTTTTCCACAGGATGGAGGAGTACAATTTAGTATAAAATGGATATATTTGGACCCCTTATGAAGGGAGATTTAGAACTGCTTAAGCACCAAAAAAGAGCTCTTTGTTGCCCAACAGACACCAAAAACACAGCTCTGCATTTATAAAACCTCAGTAACAGTTTTCCTTGCAGGTACTATACACAAATGCTTTTAATCCATTTAGATATGCTATTTTTAAATAAGTTTCTGAAAATAATTCCTGTGATGGCTCATGAAAGCCACAATGCTATTTCATTTATTAACTAGATCTTTTTATGCTTTAAGATGCTGCATAAGTATTTTCTTCAATTACTTAAGTTACAGCTGATGATCTAATTTCTAGGTCCCATAAGGCTTACTAAAAATATCCCAACCAAATGTTTCAGTGTTTCTTGTTTAGCTTCAAAGAACACATTAAGCAAAAAAATTGATGCAACCTTCTAATATAGTAGCAATAGTTTGTCTAACCCCCACGCAGTAGTTCTTTCATTGCTTAAAGCTACTAGGCTGTAGAGTCCCCTAGGCTTCTGAAATTAACTTCAAGGGTACCCAACCAGATTGCTCAACTTTCACATGGAAATGTGCTTCTGTCTATTGTTCAGAGAGTTCCGTATCTTTTTGGTTCCCCTGCTTCTACTGTATAATCTTGCCTTAAAATGGCAACGGGGTACTTTAAAATACAGTAGAAGCTCTCTTAGCTGCCATAATTAAGAATAGTTAAGTGGTGGTGGGGGAGGGGTGGCTGACTAAAACGGAATTCTTAAGAAAAATTACACGCCAACTTTATTATTTATTTTTGGCTGCACTGGGTCGGTTGCTGCGTGCAGGCTTTTTTCTAGTTGCGGTGAGTGGGGGCTACTCTTCTTTGCAGTGTGTGGGCTTCTCATTGTGGTGGCTTCTCTTGTTGCAGAGCATGGGCTCTAGGCGCGGGCCTCAGTAGTTGTGGCTCGCAGGCTCTAGAGCGCAGGCTCAGTAGTTGTGGTGCACGGGCTTAGTTGCTCCGTGGCATGTTGGATCTTCCCGGACCAGGGCTCGAACCCGTGTCCCCTGCATTGGCAGGCGGATTCTTATCCACTGTGCCACCAGGGAAGCCCAGGCCCACTTTAATGTAACAAAACATATAAACATAGCAATATTTTAATGTTGGACCAAGACCTTTTCTTTATGTATCTGTTGACCAGACTTCTTATATTGTCTTTCTTAAATTAACTACACCCATCATGATGATCTAAAGTGGGGGTGGGCAAACTTTTCCTGTAAAGGGCCAGATAATAAAAGTTTTAGGCTTTGTGGACCTGTAATACAGTTGTAAGCCCTCAACTGCTGTTGAAACACAAAAGAAGCCCCAGACAATATGCAGACAAATGGGTCTGGCTATGTTCCACTAAAACTATTTACAGAAACAGAGAGCAGGCTAGTTTGCTGCACCCTGATCTATAATTCCCTGTTTTGATTTTAGAATGGAGCAAAAAAGATACTTTAAGAACATTTGAGAATAGAATCCTCTGATTTTCCTCTGTAATCATTTTCAGTTGTTTACACCCATATCTAATTCACAGTCCCTATATATTTCTTTTTTAAGTGTTTGCCTTTGAGTCTTTAAAAAGCAGTTGCCTATGGCTTTTATAGAAAGAGCAGCTTCTCCTGCATTCATGTCAGTTTTGAAAACATTATGCCAGTTACAATACTTCTGTAATTTAAACGGGTTTAAAAACAGGCACAACTGACTCTTGGTAAGCAGACAATTCAGCTGATGCGAGCAATAGTACAGAGACGTGCCAGAATGCAGCCTCTCCTGGCTGTGTATTTTACAGAGGAAAATGAAGAATATCTCTAACCTGGCAAGTAGGGTAAATCAAAGTCAATTAAGCGAGCTTCTACTGTAGTATACTTCTATAAGACAGCCAAAAAAAAAACCCCAAAACAAAATATCTAAGATAGAGTTGAATGTTTTCATGTAACAGATAACATAAAAAACCGCATATGGAACTTATTTTTAAAGTGAGAAATCTGATGTTCTGATTTGGGATCCCTATTTTTACAGATAACTTAGATGACTTATCACATAATATAAATCTACGTTTTAGAATTAAACCCCAGCAATTTATAAAATATTCACAGTAAATGACTAAAAGAGGATAAATACAGAGTAACAACATAAAACAGTCTAAATGGTAAGAACTTAATGATGAAGTTGCCAAAGTAATACTATTTTTTGATCACCCAAATCTGATCTATGACCATGGAGTGAGGGATCTCTACCAGGACTGTGATCTTTTAAGAGAGTTTTTATCAAACCAAAATGATTGCTATTTAAGCAGCTTAAAACACCACACTATTACTTATGGTTTACCAAATAATCAAGTCTATACCTCTAGATTGAAGGAGGTCAACTTCTTTCAGTGTACAGTCAACATTTATCTGGAGTTGTCTGTTCATGCTTCTCAATCTTGTCATTTCCTCAGGCTAGTAAGAAAGGACCCAAAATAGCAATTGTGGGAAAGTCATTATCAAGCCCAACATTTAAGAACTGCTATTCACGTTAATCGTTCTGATTGGTTATTACCAAGAAAATGGCCCTAATCCGTTAGAGGACATGTTTAAGAAGTCCTGTATGTTTTTCAAGGAATAAAGTGGTGACATCAATATGGCCACATATAAACAAAATCTGCATATAATGTGGCGGGGCTGTAATACTACACTATGTTCTCTCATACAAATACTACCATATTTTAATCACAAAGCATTGAGAGTATTTTACGTCTACGTTTTCATGGTAAGGGAAACTAAGAATCAACCTTTTAAACAAGCAACGTCCACGATTTTAGTCTCGTCAAGGCTGGTAAAAATTACCACAGTACTAATTTTAATTAATGCTTATTAATTGTCAGGCACTATGTTCACCAGAATTCTCTCATTCTTTCCTCAGAACAATCTTCCCAGGTAAGTACTGATATCACCCCCAATTTATACATGAGAAAGCTGAGGCACAAAGAAGTTATATAATTTTCCCAAGGTTATAAGAAACATAATTGATAAAGCCAGGATTTATATAGAGGTCTTCCGTATAAACTTATATAGAAATCTTTGTCTTTTTTTCTAGATCAAAGGAAGCTATTAATCTAGTACATGAAAATTTCAGAAACAAATGGATTCCATTCTTCCTCCAACTCTGTTTCCTTCTGCCTTGACCTTTCCAGCCCAGCCTACTCCCTAGGTCTTTCAGGGGCATACATGAGACTCTGAAATGTGAAGAGAGCCCTATTTTTCAGTTAAATAAAGCTTTTTGGAAGCTGCTACTTCCCTCGAGATTCTGAATTTCCTTACTATTTACATATATGTACAGTAAAAAATAAGAGTTTAGACTCCAGAGGCATGGGTACTGAATCCTTCAGCACAGCACAGCTATTAACCCAGTTACTCAGGTGATTTCAACTACATGAAGTAAAAGATAAATATCTGCTATGATAGGAAGACAATACTGTTAAAAACATGTAGTTTTGCTAAAAACTAAATACAAAAGAAAAATAAGCAAAATGGGTTATCTTAATTTACCAATAATGCAAAATATTATGCTGTTAGGACATATTATCAGAATAACTGGGAATGCCCATTACATTAGCAGGTGTCAAAAGTTTTAAATGATTTAACAGGCAGAATATAATAAGAGCTACAATCCCTTAGAATGCTAGGGGAACAAAAAAGTCATTGAGAAATATTTATTAGGGACTGCTTTCCTTTTCTCCTTCCTAGGGGCAAACCATGTGATGTTAACATGCAAAATGCTTACACCTTGTAATTAAATATTAAAAGTTTAAAACATATCTGAGCATTTATATTAAAGATAAAGCACTTGGTCAAGGGTTTCAAAGAGTGATGCTGTCTTCCTAGGAATATGTGAAAGAACCTATTCTTTTCTTTGTAGAATCACTGGGAAAGTACCTAAAGGAGCAAATCCTTCCTATGTATTTGCAGGGGGAAGGGAATGTTTCAGCCACAGCAGTCCTGAATAGTGAAGCTCTGTAACTAAGTATGGAAATATTATAATATACTTTATACTCAAGAGGCTACTATACATGGGCTTATAATAACAAAAAAGCTCTCGTCACCACGCTCATTTCCAAAGACAGTAGAACCACTGGAACTTGCTAAAACTAAGAGTTTATCTGTAAGATTCCTATGTCTATCTTCACAGCTTCTGATTGAGGGAAAAAAAGTTGTTTCTGAAACATTACTACCATTTGTCCAAAAGTATACGGTATTTTCATGGGGGAGGGGGTTTCAAGATTGGTTGTGTGTAATTCAGACTTGTTTGTAAAGTACCAGGATGTTTTATATCTGACCTTTCCAAGTAAAAAATTCTAAGCTTTTTTCCAAAAGGTGGCAGAAATACCCTGAGTCACCTGTTCCATCAGTTTAAGAAGTTGTCTCAGAGACCAAGGTCGAAGACCACTAATGTTCTTTCATGGTTTGGCCCCAGTTACGTGTCTGGGATTGTGGGTTGGTCCCAAAACCCAATTAATCAGGACAAGATGAATGAAGGGGAAAAACTTGTGGGAGGGAATAACTGGAAGCTCTCTGATTATTAAAATCTTATTTTTCCTTCAAGGTATAACTTAAATTTCCCCCTTCTCCATGAAAGTGTCCCATCTTTGAACCCTACTAGCAAAAACTAACATTTCTATCTCAGAACTCTGAAAGTACTTAATATCACTACTATTTAGTTGGCCAGCACTTCTGATTTACTGTCTTACGTTATCTTTTCCCGCTCTCTCTCTCTCTCTCTCTCTCTCTCTCTCTCTCTCTCTCACACACACACACACACACACACACACACACAAACACACACGTACAGGTTCACAGACAGATATATGTATGTCTTTTCACATACAGATGTTGTTAAGAGATGACATCTCCCACAGCATTTAATAAAATGCTTTGCAAACAGGAGACTGAGAAAACTGATGGCCGTTATGCATCCTTCACTTCTGCCCTCCTTGGAAAGGTTATTTCACTGCCCCTCTATAATCATCTGCAACTGCACATATAGCTGGTCACAAACCTGCATTTCAGTTTCATGAGGCACACAGGTTTCTAACCAATTTTTTTATACACTACTTGGTAAGAAATTAGTTTGAAACGTAAAGGAGGCAATATGTGCTTAGCAGCAAAAAAGTTAATTCTCTTGTATAATCCTACACGAGTGGGACAATGATAGTGATACCCATTTATTGAGCACCCACTTCACACCAGGCAGTTTACATATACTGCCTCTTTATCTTGACAATAATATTAAAATATACCTCTTATAATTCCCATTTATAGATAGGGAAAATCAGATACAGAGAAGTTAGAACAAGTGAGTAAAGAGTTATTCTGGCTCCAGAGCCTATGTAGGCACCCTTTCAACTACATCATGGTGCCACGAATGAGCCTCTATGAACAAAAAGGGAATTATGACTAAATGCTTTATTTCTTAATTAATTTCCTACATAATATATACCCTTAATGTTATACATGTTCCTGAAGTTAAAAGGAAATCAAGTTTTTTCAAAGTATTTCAGATTTGTGTTATGTATATATATATATATATATATATATATATACCTAAAGCAGATTTCTCCAGTATCTTGTAAACAACATTTATTTTGTAAGAATACTATCTGTTGGGCATTGTATAAATTGTTTAATGTATATTATCTTACTTAATTCTAACAAAAATCCCATGAGATGGGTACTCCCCAGAAAACAAGCATAAAGGAAGTTGCTTATCCAAGGATATATGAGTGACACAGAAGGAGCAGAAAGAAGTAGGATTCAAATTCACACCTGCATTGAGAGCCCAGATCTTAACCACCATGTATAATTGTTCTTCAGCCACGCATTCCTATTAGTCTTCTATTTTACTCTAGGCCTGGCAGTGGAAACACATGGGAATCACACACTCAAATTTCTCACCTCTCAGATATTATCACCCACATGAGCCACTAATCTCTGAAGCTGGGTGATGGCTACACAGGAGTTCACTATACTATTCTGCTTATTTTATGTATGTTTGAAACTCTGTAACAAAAAGTTAAAATTAAATTATAGCATAGGGCAGCAGTTTGACTAACTTCCCTCTTTTTCTAAAGAAGTCTCATCAATAAAAGCTCTCGTGTAAAATCTGGTTTTTTTTTAAAGCACTGATCTATGCTACCTTAGACAATTCTCTACTTCCAACAACAAAGAAATCAATAGGGCTTTAGCAGGGATTATTATACAGCAAGAAGTTGCTAAAGAAAGTTTACATGGTTATTTTAGAGAAATGACTTCTATGCTAAGAAAATCTGTTTATACTCTACAAGTACCTAAAGGACTCCAAAGTGCCCACCCACCACTGGTGGATTCCCATTTGGGTTATGTTCTTCAATATCTCCCCCAATCAGAGGATATAATTAAGATTTTGATTGGGAAAAAAAAATGAGGCATAGATGTGATTTACAGTATCATCTTTCAGTTAAAGAAAGCTTCGTAGGGCTTCCCTGGTGGCGCAGTGGTTGGGAGTCCGCCTGCCGATGCAGGGGACACGGGTTCGTGCCCCGGTCCGGGAAGATCCCACATGCCGCGGAGCGGCTGGGCCCGTGAGCCATGGCCGCTGGGCCTGCGCATCTGGAGCCTGTGCTTCCGCAACGGGAGATACCACAACAGTGAGAGGCCCGCGTACCGCGGGGGGGGGGGGGGGGGAGAAAAGATAGCTTTGTAATTTTCCATGTGTCTTAAGTAATTAAAACCCTTCCTTCTCACTTCTGATATTGACTATACTTAGGTATTTAGTCAATATTAGAAAAAATTCCATTACATTATTAAATATGCCTTTTTCTCAATAGTTAACTTCTCAGAAACTTCCACTGGTTCCCCATTACCAGCAGAATACAGTTCAAACACCTCCACTATTCTACCCATGCATATTAACCTGTTAAGACATCAGAAATCTCAGCTTAAATGAGGGAACTGTAAAGACTCCTTAAAGTCTGTCTTGACTTCAAGCCTTCATTACCTCATGCTCTTTTTCCCTTCTAAAATGCCTTCCCCTTTCCTCTATGCCTACATAGCAATACTGTACTGTTTAGTATTTTTAGGTTATGCTATAATACTGATTTTCATACAGTTATTAAATTAAAGGAAAAAGGTGAGTTCTAATAACCTTATGAAAATCAGATGAAAGCTAGAGACCTGCTTCCCATATAAACACACATATGAAACTCTGCATATAATTTCAGGGACTCACGGATCTCCTTTGAAGCCACGAACTTCAGTTAAAAACTTCGCTATGAGGGCACAGCTGCAGACATCCTGTCTGCAAGAGGCCTGACATATACACTAACTTCTCTAAACTTGTGCACTCTGAGAAAGAGATTACCCTTAGTTAAGAGACAGTAAGAACATGAGGAATGGCTCCATGAAAAAGTAGAGATTAAGTTCAGCCCTGAAGAACAGACAGCATTTATACGTATACACAGAGCTTCAGAAGACCACTGCAGCAGGAGCGTAATGTGAGCGAGCAAAAAGTGTACTGAGTATACACGGATAAACTAGCTGATGTATGAGTTCTCTCATTACCTGTGAGCAGACACAGCACTTACCATACTGTATTACAGTTATCTACTGATGGGTCTATTTCTCCCACTAGCAGGTATACACTAAGCTCCTAGTATAGGACCACATTCATAAACTGTAAAAAAAAATGCTTGTTGAACGAATCAATGTTGAAAGACGAAATGATAGGTTGGATCACAAAAAGCTTGTGATGTCACAGGATTTTAGGACACCTGTTTCCAATTTTTCGGAATTTTTAAAGAACTTTAGAACTCACAAATATTCACCAACATGTTAAAAATATATTACCGAATCTTTTCATGAGAGCAGTTCCTGTTAGGACCGCTGTTAATACTATTATCTTAGTTTCTACAATTATTTACACTAACCAAATTGCTCTGCTTTAAAATATTCTATAGTCAACACTTTCCCAACATGCATATTCATCTTGATCTAACTCATGTGCATTAATGTACTTAGAAAAATAACTTCTAAATGTTTGAAAAATATATATACAGTATGCTTAAAAGGATAAATGAATACATGAGAACAATGTATAAAATATTTGGTCAAGGTGTACTTTTCATTTCTATTCGGACAGAAAGCAATTTATAGTGAATGAGATGCTTTACCTTGATTATAACTGTCAGTATTTGAAAATAGTGATGAGTCTATGGAATTCACACGACAAAGAAAAATAAAGCATCAAATTATTTTGATGAGAAAAGAAGGCAGAAGTCCTTCATCCATTGTTTAAAAAACAGAAACAAAACCAAAACTGTGCCAGGAACAGAACCTAAAAGAAAAACAAACAGCCTGGACAGCCAACATGTCCACCTTCCTATCCATGCATCCTAATAGATCGTACTCACCGTTGGGATCGCAGTGGTGCAGCTGACCCTTCTGAGCCGTCTCTGCATCAGGTCATGCTCCATACTGTTAACTTCAGCCTTCAATTGCTCTAGCTCCTCTTTCTCAAGTTTCAATTGCTTTGCTAACCTCTCCATCCTTGCTCGCTGATGTAACAGCAAGGCTATAGCATTACAGATAAAGTCATTGCAGAAAGTAACATTGAACAAGTGACTGGGAAATTTCTATATGCATTGCTAATGTACGAAATACCTGTAAAGAACCCTGTCATTCAACTTCAGGTGACATTTACTCTCATGTCTTTCTAATGCTATTCTGCCTTCAAATCTGCTTTAATTTAGCTCTTGTAACTTCTGCCAAAATGACACCATCTGTACATTCCTCTTGTTCTACTGTACTTCATTTCCCCAAGATTCTCTTTAACTATACCTGTGTGCGTTTTAAACAGGCTCAAAACCAGGCATATTGAATTACAATCATAATTACTTCCCTTCTTATATACTGAAAGAATACTAAATTATCACATATCTTGAAACAAACTTTTAAAATACTCTATTCTCCTTATATTTAGTTAGGTCCACTGTGAACTAATCCAATAATGTTCTTCATTACCAATCCCACTTCTTATAAATATATTACTTATAAATATTACACCCTTCAGGCCATCCTCTTAGAAAATATTCAAATTTTTCACCTTGATAAACTTTAGTCCACCCTCTATGAATCTTTTTTTCCCACTCTGTAGTTTGTATTTTTGACAATATTGGTTTCACTTCTCTATATTTTTCTCCCAGTGAATGTTCTTCCTAAAAAAGAAGTCTTTTAGAGGTCACTATTATCATGCCTATATTTTTATATTTTAAAGCAAAGTCTGTAGATGATTCTGAAGCACTAACCCTATTCTTAATAGCAATGCTAGTGCCCAATATTTAATAAATACTAAACATTTAATTAAAATTAAACAGCTAATATAAATTATTTTATTTTGAATAGGAGACTGCCACCTCACCACAAAGATTAAATTTCAAAAAAAGGGTAAAATTACCTTGTGTATAGGCGTAGTCATCTGATCCAGAACTAGAACTTCTCTGATATTTATGGCTTCCCTTTTCTCCCCCAGAGCCTGGTATCACTGAAATGGGCTGAATAGGTTCTGGGGCTGCAGAACGTTCTTCTTGGTCCACTAAATTTAAAAGATTTTCAGTTGTTGCTCGGCCTACAGTAATTTTAAAAACTGTAGTTGGGTTTGGTATCATCCGAGGAGATGGTGATGGAGCGCAAGAAGGTCCAGTTGGCTGTGTGTATGTAATATACACAGGATTGACACTAAATGGAGGTTTTGGTTGACTGGATATCCCTCTTGAAGGAGAACTTGAAGGTGGCGTGGTGGCTGTGTACAATGAGTGCTGATTCCGTGGAGATGGCTGATTACTGATAGGTGAAGGACTCCTATTAATTGCTGTCCCAGATCTCTGAGAGGGTTCGACTGTAATTTCTATCTTCTTCATGGATCCTTTGGGTAAGCTAGATGGTGTATATGGGAGATAGGCTACTGAATGACTTCCCTGTTTCTGATAGCTAGGAGGTCCTTGTTGATATGGATGGGGTGGAGTAGTTGAAGGACTAGGTGGCATAAAGACATGGGAACTAGGGTGGCCCAACTGGGATGGCTGTACTTGATGCTGTGGAGAGCTGAAGGGTGAAGGACATTGAGAAGGTGGTGGTGAATGGTAAGCAGGTTGAGGGATCTGCTGTTGTTTGGGAGAATACTGAGAAGGTTGATAGTTCTGTTGATGCGGATAAACAGGTAAAGGACGCTGGCTATAATGAGGCACTGGGCCCTGTGGTGAGGACTGCCATGGCGTACTCTGAGGAGTTTGTCTTCCTGATGAACTCTGAGATGTCTGTCTAATATAGATAGAACCAGGAGACCCATAAAGATTGCTTGGAATTTGTGGAAGAATTTGTAAAGCTCTTGGTACAGTCTGTCCAGAAGGGAGGTTCTGGGATACTGTAACAGTAATTGGATTTGTACTATACCGAGGTATGTGCATGTATGAAGGAGGTGGCGGTGGTGGTGGTGAAGGCCCTTGCATAGCAGATGGATTCATTCCTGTTTGAATGGAAGATGGCTGTTGAGGTGGCTGTGAAGGAGGAGTAGCTGCACTTCTGTTCTGTTCATTCATAAAAAATGGATTGTAGTTGGGAGTAGCAGCAACAACAGCTGGAGCTGAGTGTGGTTCCTGAACTAAACATATCAGCTGTTTGCCTGCTGCATGCTGTGGATCAATATGTCCATCGCTTGAGCTATGTACCAGTGTTCGACCACCGTTAAGTTGCACTCCATCTCCTGGGTGGTAGCTACTAGGAGAATGAATACCCAGGTTAATATGCAAAAGGCGATTTCTATTCATCCTGTTGTCATCTGGACTGTGGTATTCCATATATAAGTATTTGCTACTCTCCTGGGAAAGCGCGCGGCAACAGGCTTCAAGATTGTTGTTGTTCTAGGGGGAAGAAATGGTAAAAATAACATTGGCAAAATGGACAAATCCTAATAGTGGGAAGTCAAGCTTTGCCACAGAATTATGTAAATATAACTGTCACAGAATAAGTAGAGAACAGTATTTTAAACACAAAAAAGCTTTATGGTCATTGACCCTGAAAAGGAGATCCCAAACAATCCATATTATTTTACAGACATTTAGCTCACATAACTAGTACTACGCCGCTACTGCTACTGCTACAGAAATGTAAAGTACCTACTAATGAACACTGTGACTCAACCCCAACTTTTCTGACTCCAAATCCAGGACTCATCTTACACTTGTTGCATCTCAACAAATTAAAATGCTGGGCTAATCTTGGATTCACCACACTTGCTGTAATATATAAGTATAAGTAATATCCATCATTAATATTTAAACTGATAAACATGAAAATAACCATGCATTAGTTTTCAAAAGGTAATGAAACCCCAAACAGAAAAAAGTTATAATAAAAATTCCTAAAGACTCAAAACAACAAAAATTCTAAAGCAGCCTTTACTTTTCGTTTAACCAAAGTTAACCCTATCTAACTTCAACTGTCTGTTTCATTATGGAAGATTAAGTTAAAAAAAGATATCAGTATAAAAACAAATCCACTTTTTTTTTTTTTTTTTTTGCGGTACGTGGGTCTCTCACTGCTGTGGCCTCTCCCGTTGCGGAGCACAGGCTCCGGACGCGCAGGCTCAGCGGCCATGGCTCACGGGCCCAGCCGCTCTGCGGCATGTGGGATCTTCCCGGACCAGGGCATGAACCCGTGTCCCCTGCATCGGCAGGCGGACTCTCAACCACTGTGCCACCAGGGAAGCCCCAAATCCACTTTTTGAATTACGGTTCCGTGACTTTGCCAAATTATGGTAATTTAACACAAAACCAGGTCTTCACTGCCTTAATGAAATTCATTCACACTCCCACAGTCTCAAAAGTTTTTACCCGCTCAAACGTAGCTTGGTAAACTTCCAAAATCTTTTAAAGATTTCAATTTTTTGAATTATATACACACACAAAGATGGTAAACAGCAAACTGTCATTTTAGATGTTCCAAGTGACAGTAATCAAACTAATAAAAGGTTTCCTCTTTTGAAAATTTTAAGGTACTATAAGATAGTTTTCCATTAAAATTCAGAACTATTTTATTGGCCTAAAACACAATTATTCATTACCTTTGAGATAATCTATTGAAGTTCCCCAATTATCATGACCTTCTCCGTATTTCATAAATATATATACAGATATGCACATATACACATATTACTATATTCTAGGGAAAAGTACATTTTATATAAAAATGAAAGCAAACACTTCACTTCTGCTGAGAACCAAATAAAGCTAAATGTAAAACAGGACATAAAATGTTTTAATTTTAGAGCTGAGAGGACTCTTAGGGTTCCCATCTACTCCAACTCAACTCATTTACAGATGAGCAAAGAGATGCCTGGGAAGTTACATGACTTGATAACAAGCGCTTAACTAGTTAACTGGAGAGCCAGTTCTAGATTCTTGGTCTTCTGACTCCCAGTGCTCTCTCTACTATCACACAGTAATTTCAAGGGACAGGATGTTAGGCCAAAAGTACATTACTACTGAAACTTTAGGAAGTAAAAGAAAATTCAGTCAAGCAAACCTTTGTAAAATGAATTCTCAGAAATTCAAAGAATTGCTTTATCAAAAACTCCATAATAACTTTTATCCTTCTCCTTATATAAAACTTTTGATACTAAAATTCAAGTACTTTTTAAAATACTTTCTGAGCCAAGGAAAAAAGTAATTGTTGAAATGTAAGAAAACAATTAAATTTGGGCTTTTTCTTATCCTGCTTGAAACCATGCTGATCAAGGGAAGGAAGACAGATATTAAGAGAGAAGACAGATATTGCTAGACACTATGCAAATTTGGAGCCAAAGGATTCAAACTGATTGCCAACAAGACAATGTCACTGACAGATATCTGAAGGGGAAAAAAAAAGATTATTAGCTCCTTCAAGTTTTTTAATAAACCTATGGATTAAAAGGAGAACAAAAACTAGAGTTTTATTTGAAACCTAAGCAGTAACAGACACTTCACTATTTAACATTTTTATTCATTATCCTAAAATTTCATGTTTTCTACATTGAATTAGGTTGCCTAATTAGTACTGCCACAAAAAAGATACAAATTTAAATGATGCAAAGTTGGAGTTGTCAGCCTATTCAAATGTATGTCTACAGTGACAAGCTGAGTACATTTTCTTAGGAAGAAAAATTTAAAACCACAAATGCAAGATATTTAAGTATAAAAATACCACCACAATAGATTCAAATGTCACATGTGACCTGCTAAATGTCTTAAAAAGAAAAAACAAAGGATAAAAAATTTATCAAACGATAAATATGAAGAATAAAGAAATAAAAATTGTTTAGCTGGATAAAGAGGTCAGAAGTTTTAAGAAGATATATGTGAACACTCATGAAAGGACTGAGCCAATAAAGCATCATACCCCTAAAAAGTGGTCCTAAACTGGGGGATGATAACCTAAGAGAGGCTTTAATGCTTGTGTATTAAATGCAAACTACTGGACAGGGAGGGAGGGATAAATTAAGAGTTTGGGATAAAATAGATAAACAAGGACCTACTGTATAGCACAGGGAACTATACTGTATTCAAAATCCTGTAATAACCTATAATGGAAAAGAATCTGAAAAAGAATGGATATATGCCTATGTATAACTGAATCACTTTGCTGTACACCTGAAACTAACACAACATTGTAAATCAACTATACTTCAATTAAAAGGAAAAAAAGGTAAACTACTGAGTCTTATATACTTTAATGCAAACAGAGAAACTTTCCAGAGCCAGCAGGTGTTAAGTGTCCATACTGATAAACAATATTAATCCCAAAGGAACAAAAAAGTAAAAGACTTAGAACAATGTAAGTTATCAACAAATGTTCACTGAGTTGAATTTAAAGTTCCATTCTTTCAATTTAGTAAAACGAAAACAATAAGCCTTGAAAAAATAAAGGGCTAAATAAAATTAAATTAAGAAAACAAGGTGGGGGCCCTAGAATAAGTTAGGAAGGTAACTGCTAGGAAGGTGATTTAAACTAGAAGGGTTTCACTCCAGTGGGAAGTACCTTTGCTCTACCAGAGACCAAAATGGGGCTAAAGTAAAGAGTGGAAATTCAGACTGGAAATGTTATGGTAGAAAAAATAAAGACAAGCTATAACACAAAAACGAGACCTAGTAGAAGGGCTTGCAAACAAAGGAAGCACCTCTGTTACCACCACTGATCTGTGAGTCTCTATTTGCAATTAACCTCAACTATATATAGGTTTACATTATATCCTGAGCAGCTCACACTGTAAGGGAGAAGCTTGCATATTATGCAGTAACATAGAGTTTGGACTGATTGTGTAATTACGGAAGTCCAGTGAGCAGGACAGAAATACCGCTCCCAAAAGTCAACCAACTAGGGAAATGCTGTAACCCAAAACACACTGCGATTCTGTGAAGGATGATGCAAAACTCAACAGGGGGAGTGTTAGGCCTATTTCTGTGGCCCCTTGAGTGGGAAGAGACGTTCTATCAGAGATGAAAGATTTATTTCAATAGAAGACAACAAGACAAAAGTAATGTGATTAAAGAAAGTAGCCTTCCACTTAAAATTAGATATTAGTTAAGCATTTACTAACTAGAAAAACAGTAAGAGAGGGAGGGAACTTTCTAAAAACTTTAAAAAGTAGGCTAAAAAAGTATATAGTTTAAGAAGTTATAATGATAAATTTGAAATCCAAATTCAACTCTTAAGGATTTGGGGACTGATGACACAACCCCCAAAATTTAAGAAGTGAAATGCATGAAGAATCTTTTTGCTACACGCCTTTATTCTTTTCTCTAAATCACTGGTTCTCAATGGGGGAGATTGTGCCTCCCATGGAACATGGAGATTTTGTGTCCCATGGAGACATTTTTGGTTGTCACAACTGCAGGGATACTAATGGCATTTAGTGGGTGGAAGCCAGGGATGCTACTAAACATCCTACAATGCACAAGGCAGACCCCCACAACAAACAATATATCCAGCCCAAAATGTCGACAGGGCCAAGGTTGAGAAATCCTGCTCTAAATGTTCCCCCAACATAAACAAGAAAACTTAACTGAGTTCTAGTCACTACAACACAAAGTCACCTCTAATAAGGTAAACTGTAACTTTAATATCACTATCATTGGTGGGTAATCTACCTGTAACATGCACTGAGACACCACACCCTCCGGAATCTCAGGGAAACGTTGTCGGAGGTCATGGAGAACCTGCATATCAAGCTGTGGACTGTTTTGCGCCATGCCAGAGCAAATGGTGGTCAAGCTTCTCTTATGAAATGGATGCTAATCGGTCTTCCAATAGTAATGATCTTCCAATACTGCAGTCATTTTCTATTAAAAGAAATTAAAGTATGGTTAAATTTAATTACATATTTCACTTTATTCAAATAGAAACCATCAATACATTAAAATGAGCAATCTAAAATAAGTATACCCAATTCTAAAGTTGGAAAATGGACAAATTCTACTTAGCCAAAGACTTTTCTGATGGAATATATAGCTAATCACTGGTTTAAAATCAAGAACGACAGAATTCCCAAACCTTCAGTTCCATTTTAATGCTTCAAAAATGAAAAAAGCAGCAGCTAGATTAAAAATACAGAGTATTATTATTTGGCAACCATATTTTTCTAAGTCTTGAGAAATCCTACTTATGTATAATCACTCATGTTTTCCTACGGGCTATCATATCAGTCCTCTAAAGCGGGATAATCATTTTGATGTCTGAAGTAATAAAATCAGGCAACAGGAATTGATAATAACACCACAAACCACACATGTCCTGTTTGCCTTACATTCTCCCTGTACTTTGAAGCCAAAAGGCTTGAATTTGAACTCTGAGTAAAGCAAACCCAATGTCTAAATGAAACTACTGGGCAAACAAAAATGGAAATGCAGAATCCTTCGCTTTCAAAGATGATGCTGGTGGTCCATCAGTAGGCAGACTTGCCTAGCTAAGGTTTCACCTAGTTCTGGTGCAACTGGCACAGGTGCAAAGATGCCAGGATTTGGGGGCACAGTTTGAGTAGAGGCAAGTCACCCCCAATCTCACTGGTATTAGTCAAGTTAAGCACCCATGTAAATAAAGGCAGCTAGTGAAGTAATAATGAAATCATAAATCAAGTGGCACCATCAAGGTCAATTAACTGACCCATTTTTCATCTATCTCTCCCATTTTTATGACGGGAAAAATGTACAGTGTATACCATACAATCTCATAATATTTCTGCTGTGATCACTCATGAGATGGTAAAATATTTTTAAGACTGAGAATTAAACACCTGCATCTTCGTAAGATGCACGGAAATCATGATTTTAAGATGCAAGTCTAAACTACACAATAAGGGAGGGTCATCCCACACCAAATCCATTTCTTGCAAACAGGCCCTGAAACTTTAAATAATACCATTACCTGGGGCAATGTACAGAACTACAGAGAATTCTTTTTTTTTTTTTCGGTACGCGGGCCTCTCACTGTTGTGGCCTCTCCCATTGCGGAGCACAGGCTCCGGACACACAGGCTCAGCGGCCATGGCTCACGGGCCTAGCCGCTCTGCGGCATGTGGGATCTTTCCGGACCGGGGCACGAACCCGCGTCCCCTGCATCGGCAGGCGAACTCTCAACCACTGCGCCACCAGGGAAGACCCAAGAATATTTTAAAACCTTAAAATGCTGCAGGAAAATACTGAATTACTTTTGCTGCTTTATAATTAAGTATATAATTAAAAAATAAATACCATGTAATCTCAAATTTGACTTTCATTATAAGCAGGGAATTTCATTTTGCATGCAATCTCTTGACTTTTACTGGGCATCGAGCTCTCTTTTCTTCCTTCTAAGCCAAGACTGTCAAGAGTAATTATACTCTTTGTGTCTACAAGGTGGCAACAAAGCCCCTATGGATAAGACTCTGCCTAACCTCAGGTATAAATAGCTATTAGGGACTGCTTTAATGACTTCCAACATCAACATGGAGGATATCTAGTGAATCTAAAGAAAAATCAAAATATGGGAAAAGAATAAAGATAACTTCCAATATGCACATATATATAGGCTTTCTGGCCTCCATATACAATTCTGCTCTCTGCAATGCATTCCTTAGTCTGCTCTAATTTGGCTCAAATCACTGTTCCACTGAAATACTCTCTTCATCATCTCTCTGCTGCTAAATTCAGAGGATTTATCTTCTGGTTCCTATGCCCCTTGACCTTTGCAGCATCTGACACTACTGATCATTCCTTCCTTTTTTCAGCCTCTATGACATCACACTAGCCTGGTTTCTTCCCACCTCTCTTGTCACATTAATGCTTGCCTGGTTTGGGCCCTAAGCCACCTCGTCTTCTCATTCTACATCCTTGTGCCTAGTGATGACCTCCACTACTAAGGTTTCAAAAACATTTAAAGGCTGATGATTCCCAAATTGCTATTAAGCACCATGCATGCTCTCTCTTAAGACTCCAGACACATAGAGTCTACTGCCTACACACAGCACCATCTGGATAAACCCAAAGACATTAGTCAATATGTACAAAAAGGAACTCCTTACCACAATCCTTCCCCAAACACTGTGTTCTCTCTATGAATGTTACTACTATTCACTCAGTTAACAAAACTAGAAACCAGAGCGTGCTCCTTGACTTCCCATTCTTGCACAACCAACTAAACAAGAATATTAAATCAAATGGGTGATGGTGTGCACCCTGGTTCTGCCATTTAGTAGCATCTAGGAAAGATACTCAGCTTTTAAGCCTTTGAAGCTTCATATTTAAAAATGGAAATAATTGTAGGATTGTAGTAGAATTTAAAAGGCAAACAGTAGGAAGTCAGGAAGCATTAGTTACTATTATTCAGGGCATGTCTGAATATTGTTCTCATCAACATTATACTAGCAACTTCCTGCTGCTCTTCCCACCTCAGGTCTTGCCTTCCCCCACATCACAGCCAGAGTATCTGTTTTCTAATCTCAACCAAACAGCGCTATGTGTGATCCTGTGCATGGATGTCCCACACTGCCTCCTCTCAGGGCATTAGCCCATGATCATCCATCTGCCTGAGATACTTTTCTATCTTCCTCCCTCCCACTGCTTCTCCGAGCCATACTGATACCGTACATGTCAGTATTGGTGGCACCTCCTCTAAGAAGGCTTCCACTGACAGTCACCACCACCCCCCCGCAACTTAGTCCTGCTGCCGTAACTCTCCTCCACCTACTCTGGGCTAAAGGACCCTCCACTATGCTTCCACAGCAGGCTGTGCTTATCCTCACAGGAGCACCAAACACACTATACTGGAGCCACCTGTGTATCTGAAGGTCTCACATGTGGAACTGTAGCTCCACCTAGAATGTGTTATGCCAGAAAGTGGGGACGTACTCAAAGAATGATGGGAGCTTGTTACAAGAACCTGAAAGTCAGCTTGAAGAGGCTCCCACTGACCAAATCTGTGACAATTTGAGCACCAAAACAATTAAGGACAGTAATGAATTACAGGCCTGTAGAAAAGCGGAACCCGTGAGTCCTTAGCCCGATAATAAATAGTTAAATAGGCACACACACAAATAAAGGCAAAGGGAGGGCTTTTGCTTAGTGGAATCCAACTGGTAAATGTGTGCAGGAAGTGCTGGAGCTGGAAAAATCATCATTTTGCAGCCATCACAGTACAGACTACTTCAATAAAGAATCATCAATGGATGCTAAATCTAGGGGGAAATTTGGATGAAGTTAGGCTATATTAATGGTCTTAAAAGTGTCTCCCCAGAGAACTGCTTATTAGCTGCAAAGGAAAATTTAACTATATAGTAGATAAATCAAACAACATCTTGGATAATCAAAATTAACATCACCAATGAGGGACAGATGGACAGCACACGCCTCCAGATGTGATACTGTGAGAAGAATATATCACTTTATAATATTCCAGTTAGGAATATGTAATCTGAAACTATTCATTAAAAAATAGACAAAACCAAAATGAGAAATGTTCTGTTAAAAACAAAAAGCAGGGAGTGGGAAGGTGAAAATGTCATCTTAAAAAAATGCCAACGTCATAAAAGACAAATGCTAGAAAAATCAAAGATTAAAGGAGATACTAGAACCATGACAACTAAATCTAATGACTGATCTCAGACTGGATCCTATACTAAATGGAGGAAATGTTATAAAATAAATGAATGGATCAACTGACAAAATTCAATGTGGATGGTACATTAGGAAAAGTATTCTACCAATGTTAAACTTATTGAATTTAATCAATTTACTGACTTGGTAATTGTGCTGTGGTTATATACGAGAATATCCCTATTTTTAGGAATTAGGCAATGAAGCATTTAGGAGTAAAGGGCAACTTTACTTTCAAATGGTTCAGGAGAAACAATCAAATATATGTATATGTGTGCATATATACAAACATGCACACACACACATGTGCACAGAAAGAGGGAGCAAGTTACAAAAGCGCAAAGGAAAAGGACTTACAACAAGATGGCAGAGTAGGAAGGCCCTGAGCTCACCTCCTCTCATGGGCACACCAAAATTACAACTATTTACAGAGCAACTATTGATAAGAAAGTCAGGAATCTACCAGAAAAGATCTACAACTAAAGATATAAAGAAAAAACCACAACAAGATGAGTAGAAGAGGTAGAGTTGCAGTATACTCAAGACCCAAACCCCCAGGTGGGCAACCCACATACAGGAGAATTACAACTGCAGAAGTCCTCCCCAAGGAAGGGGTCTGAACTCCACATGGGGCTCCCCAGCCCTGTCATCCTGCACTGGGAAGACGAGCCACCAGAACATTTGGCTTTGAAGGCCAGCAGGGCTTTCCTTCCAGAGAACCAAGGGCAGTGGGAAACAGAGACTCCACTCTTAAGGGCACACACAAAATCTCACATGCTCCAGAAACCAGGGCAGAAACAGTAATTTGAAAGGAGCCTGGGTCAGACCCACCTGCTGACCTTGAAGAGTCTCCCAGAGAGGCAGGAGGCAATTGGCACTCACCCTGGGGACACAGACACTGGTGGCAGTCATTTGGGGGAGCTTGTTCTACCATATAGACACTGCTGTTGGCAAGCATCACTTTGGAATCCTCCATCTAGCTTATGAGCCTCAGGATCCCACAGAGTCCCTGCCCACATGCCTGTAGGCACCAGTACTGGGATGCCTCAGGCCAAGCAACTAACCAGGTGGGGATGCAGCCCCACCTACCAACAGAGCAGCAGTAGCCACAGGACCCACTAGGCCCCTTCCCCACCCACCATCAGGTCAACAACAGCTCTTAGACAACTTGAGCCCCTCAGCCAGCCACGCTGGGATCCAGCCCCACTCGCCAGTGTGCCAGCACCAGCTTTGGACACCACGGAACCTGCAGCCAGTCGAGTCAAGAACCGGCCCTACTTACCAGCAGGTTGACACTAGATCTGGGAACCCCGGGCCCACAACTACCCACCCCTGAACACGGGTCTGCCCACCAGTAAGCCAGCACTAGCTCTAGAACACCTGGGTTTCTGTAGCCAGTTGCCTCGTGACCTGGCCCACCCAACCAGCAGCTGGCAACCACTGCACAAAGCAGGACCTGGTGCCCAACCAGACCAGGAGCCAGCCACACCTAGCAAAGTGACATAGTCAGCCTGCCACAACAGAAGGACCCACACAGCCCACACCCCTAGAGAATAACAGCTCTGGTAACCAGAGGGGAGTGCACTGCTGGAACACTTAGGATGTCTCCTACAAAAGGCTACTTCTCCAAGGTTGGGAAATATAACCAATCTACCAGATACACAGAAATAAAAATGGCAGTCAACAGAGCAACATGTTCCAATCAAAGGAAAAAGATAAAACCCCAGAAGAAAAACTAAATGAAGTGGAAATAAACCATCTACCTGATAAAGAGTTCAAGGTACTGACCATAAAGTTAATCAAAGAATTGGGGGAAGAATGGATGAACACAGTGAGAAGTTTAACAAAGAGTTAGAATACATAAAGAACCACAAACAGAAACGAAGACTACAGTAACTGAAATGAAAAATACACTAGAAGGGCTTCCCTAGTGGCGCAGTGGTTGAGAGTCCGCCTGCCAATGCAGGGAACACGGGTTTGTTCCCCGGTCCAGGAAGATCCCACATGCCGCGGAGCGGCTGGGCCCGTGAGCCATGGCCGCTGAGCCTGTGCGTCCGGAGCCTGTGCTCCGCCATGGGAGAGGCCACAACAGTGAGAGGCCTGTGTACTGCAAAAAAAAAAAAAAAAAAAAAAATACACTAGAAGAAATCAGTAGTAGACTAAATGATACAGAGGAATGGATCAGCGAACCAGAAGACAGAGCAGTGGAAATCACTGAGCTGAACAGATTTAAAGAAAAAAAAAAGAATACAAAGAAATGACGACAGTTTAACGGACTCCTAAGATATCATGAAGCATACTAACATTCGTATTATAAAGGTCCCAGAAGGATAAGACAGAGGGAAAGGGGCAGAGAACATATTTGAAGACGTAACAGCTGGAAACTTCCCTAACCTGGGAAAGGAAATAGATATCCAGATCCAGGAAGCAAAGAGTCCCAAACTGGATGAACCCACAGAGGTCACACCATGACACAATGAAATTAAACTGGCAAAAATCACAGACAAGGATAGAATATTAAAAGCAGCATGGAAAAAGCAAGAAGTTACATACAAGGGAACTCCAATAAAGCTATGAGCTGTTTTTTCAGCAGAAACTCTGCAGGCCAAAAGCAAGTGGCATGATATATTTAAAGTGACGAGAGGAAAAAACCTACAACCAAGAATACTCTACTCAGCAAGCCTCTCATTCACGTTTAATGGAGAGATCAAAAGTTTTACAGACAAGCGAAAGCTAAAAAAGAGTTCAGTACTACCAAACCAGCTTTACAAGAAACATTAAAGGGCCTTCTCTAAGAGAAAAAGAAAAGGCCACATCTAGAAATGTGAAAATTATGAAAAGATGGGATCGGATCAAGATGGGCAGAGGAGTAGGACGTGGATCTCACCTTCTCCCAAAAATACATCAAAAATACATCTACATGCTGAACGATTATCACAGAACATCTACTGAACTCTGGCAGAAGACCTCAGACTTCCAAAAGGACAAGAAAATCTCCATGTAACTGAGTAGGACAAAACTAAAAAAGAAAAAAAAAAAAAAGAGAGAGAGAAAGGAATCAGGAGGGATCCTGAGCCCCTGGGAGGGAGCTGTGAAAGAGGAAATGTTTCCAAACATTGGGAAGTCCCCTCACTGGCGGGAAGATCATCTGGGACAGAAGCAGAGCTTCGGAGCCTCAGAAGAGAGTGGAGAAACCAGTTTGCAGAAGGCAAAGCGGAGTGAGACCTGCAAAGACGGTCAGTGCCAACACCCAGCACTCCCCAGCCTGAGACGCTCGTACACTGGGGCAGGCAGGGGCTGGGTGCTGAGGCTCGCAATTCGGAGGTCAGACTTGGGGAGAGGACTCAGGTTGGCTGTGTGGAGACAGCCTGAGAGGGCTAGGGTGTGATGTGCCACAACCAAGGGAGTATGGGAAGAAGACTGGGCCTGCCACAGAGGCAAGGTGCTATTGTTGGGGGGCACGCAAGGAAAGGGGCAGGACCACCATAGGAGCTTCTTTCTCCGTGTGTACTATCAGGCAATAGGGCACTGCCTGCACAAGCTCTGGGGTGGGCACGAGCCACAGCTGCCACATCAGACTCGAGAGGTGGGTGCTGATTGCTGCCACTACCGAGAATTCTGTGAACAGACACCAACCACTGTCCCCGCATTCCTGGGAGCATGCGCAGGCCACTCACCTTCACACCCCCATCAAGGGAATAACAGCTAGCACATACTGAGGAAAGAGACAGCAAGCATCCAAAGCAAAAGCAGCCCTCACGCCAAAACAATATTAAACCCACACAAGCTTCACGGGGACACTCCCACATAGAAACAGACCTCCAAGATTACAGGAGATAATTGTTCTCCTAAACGCACAGAGTAAGAGAAATATAAGCAAAATGAAGAAGCAGAGGAACTACTCCCACTTAAAAGTCCAAGAGAATTCCCCTGAAAGAACAAACAATGAAACAGTCCTCTTCAGTCTAACAGACACTGAGTTCAAAAAAAGAGGTAAGAAAAATACCAAAGGAATGAAGAAAGGCTATCAACAGAAATGGAGATTACTGTAAAAAGGACCGAGAAACTATAAGAAGGAGCCAAGAAAAATTAGAAAATTCATCTGCCAAGACAAAAGCTGAACTAAAAGCAATGAATAGCAGAATGAATATTGCAGGAGAAAGAATAAGCAATCTAGAAGATAGAAAAATGGAAATTAATCAAAACGGCACACAAAAAGAAAACAATATAAGAGACCTATGGGATAACATAAACATGCCAATCTACGCATAATAGGGATTCCAAAAGGAGAAGAAAGAGAAACGGGGATTGAAAATGTATTTGAAGAAATTATGGCTGAAAACTTCCCAAACCTAAAGAAGGAACCAAATATCCAGCTATAGGAAGCACAGAGGGTCTCAAACAAGATGAACCCAAACAAACCTACACCAAGACATATTGTAATAAAGATGGCCAAAGTTCAAGAGAGGATTCTAAAGGCAGCAAGAGAAAAACAAAGAGTCAATTACAAGGGAACCCCCATAAGGCTATCAGCTGATTTCTCAACAGAAACACTGCAGGCCAGAAGGGAGTGGCAAAACATATTCAAAGTTTTGAAAGAGAAAAACCTGCAGCCTAGAATACTCTACCCACCACGATTATCACTGAGAATAAGAGGTGAGATAAAGAATTTCTCAGACAAGCAAAAACTAAAAGAATACAGCAATACTAAACCTACCTAAAAGAAATAATGAAAGGTCTTCTCTAAATAGAAAAGAAGTAAGAAGATATTAGGAAGGAGTAAATCACAATTGGAAACTAAATTACTTAAATAAGCCAGTATACAGATCAAAAAGGGGGAAGAAAACCTACTTGTGAAAGTGTTGATAAACAGAAGGAACGGCAAAAGGGTAAACATGAAGATGTAAAAAAGGACATCAGAATCATAAAATGTGGGGAAAGAGAGTTAAAAAATGTAGATTCTTTTTTTTTCTTAGAATGTGTTTGAGCTTATATGACTATCAGTTGAAAAGAAGCAGATATAGGAAGGGATTAACATACCTGAAAAACAGGGCAACCACAAATCAAAAACATACAATAGGTTCACAAAAACCAAAAAGAAGAGAACACAAGCAAAAAATCAAACCACAAAAAGAAAAACAGAAAGAAAAAGATAGGAACAAAGAAGAAACATAGAATCCACTGGAAAACAAGGGTTAAAATGGCAATAAACACATATGTATCAATAATTACCTTAAATGTCAAAGGACTGAATGCTCCAATCAAAAGACATAGGGTGGCAGACTGGATAAAAAAACAGCAGCCTACAATATGCTGCCTGTAAGAGACCCACCTTAGGGCAAAGGACACAGAGATTGAAAGTGAGAGGATGGAGAAAAATATTTCATGCAAACGGAAATGACAAGAAAGCAGGAGTCGCAATACTCATATCAGACAAAATAAACTTTAAAACAAAGGCCATAAAGAAAGATAAAGAAGGATACTACATAATGATAAAAGGATCAACACAAGAAGAGGATCTTCCACTCGTGAACACATATGCACCTAATATAGGAGCACCCAAACACATAAAACAAATACTAACCAACATAAATGGAGAAATTGAAGGGAATACAATAACAGTAGGAGACTTTAACACCCCACACGTATCAATGGACACATCTTCTAGAGAGAAAAATCAATAAGGCGACAGAGATCCTAAATGATACAACAGTTAGACTTAATTGATATTTTCAGGACATTAAGTCCAAAAAAACAGAATACACATCTTTTCAAGTACACATGGAACATTTTCTAGGACTGGGCACATACCAGGGCACAAAACTAACCTCAACAAAGTGAAGAGTACAGAAATTGTTTCTAGCATCTTCTCTGACCACAATGGCATGAAACTAGAAAAAAACCACAAGAGAAGAAATGACCAAAAAAAGACTACATGGAAACTAAACAACATGCTACTAAAAAAACCAATGAGTCGGGACTTCCTTGATGGTGCAGTGGTTAAGAATCTGCCTGCCAATGCAGGGGACACGGATTTGATCCCTGGTCTGGGAAGATCTCACATGCCGTGGAGCAACTAAGCCCGTGCACCACAACTACTGAGCCTGCACTCTAAAGCCTGCGAGCCACAACTACTGAGCCCACACACCACAACTACTGAAGCCCACGCGCCTAGAGCCCGTGCTGTGCAACAAAGAGAAGCCACCGCAATGAGAAGCCTGCACAACGCAACAAAGAGTAGCCCCCACTTGCTGCAACTAGAGAAAGCCTGTGCACAGCAACGAAGACCCAAAACAGCCAAAAATAAATTAATTAATTAATTTAAAAATACCAAAAACAAAAACCAATGAGTCAATGACAAAATAAAAAACAAAATTAAAAAATACCTTGAGACAAATGACAATAAAAACACAATCATACAAAATCTTTGGGATACAGCAAAAGCAGTTCCTAAGGGAAGTTCATAGGGATACAGGCCTTCCTCAAAAAACAAGAAATATCTCAAATAAACAACCTAACCTACCACCTAAAAGATTTAGAAAAAGAACAAACAAAACCTGGCGGGACTGGTTCAAGATGGCAGAGTAGAAGGACGTGCTCTCACTCCCTCTTGCGAGAGCACCGGAATCACAACTAACTGCTGCACAATCATCGACAGGAAGACACTGGAACTTACCAAAAAAGATACCCCACATCCCAAGACAAAGGAGAAGCAACAATGAGACGGTAGGAGGAGTGCAATCACAATACAATCAAATCCCGTAACTGCTGAGTGGGTGACTCACAAACTAGAGAACACTTATACCACAGAACACTACCCACTGGAGTGAAGGTTCTGAGCCCTACGTCAGGCTTCCCAACCTGGGGGTCCGGCAACGAGAGGAGGAATTCCTAAAGAATCAGCCTTTGAAGGCTAGTGGGATTTGACTGCAGGACTTAGACAGGAATGGGGGAAACAGAGACTCCACTCTTGGATGGCACACATAAAGCAGTGTGTGCATCGGGACCCAGGGGAAGGAGCAGTGACCCTGGGGGAGACTGAACCAGACCTACCTGCTAGTGTCAGAGGGTCTCCCACAGAGGTGGGGGGTGGCTGTGTCCCACCGCGAGGACAAGGACACTGGCAGCAGAAGTTCTGGGAAGTACTCCTTGGCATGAACCCTCCCAGAGTCCACCATTAGCCCCACCAAAGAGCTGGGTAGGCTCCAGTGTCGGGTTGCCTCAGGCCAAACAACCAACAGGGAGGGAACCCAGCCCCACCCATCAGCAGACAAGTGAATTAAAGTTTTGCTGAGCTCTACCTACCACCAGTCCCTCCCATCAGGAAACTTGCACAAGCCTCTCAGATAGCCTCATCCACCAGAGGGCAGACAGCAGAAGCAAGAAGAACTACAATCCTATAGCCTGTGGAACAAAAACCACATTCACAGAAAGATAGACAAGATGAAAAGGCAGAGGGCTTTGTACCAGATGAAGGAACAAGATAAAACCCCAGAAAAACAACTAAATGGAGTGGAGATAGGCAACCTTCCAGAAAAGGAATTCAGAATAATGATAGTGAAGATGTTCCAGGACCTCGGAAAAAGAATGAAGGCAAAGATCGAGAAGATGCAAGAAATGTTTAACAAAGACCTAGAAGAATTAAAGAACAAACACCTAGAAGAATTAAAGACAAAGAGAGATGAACAATACAATACCTGAAATAAAAAATACACTAGAAGGAATCAATAGCAGAATAATTGAGGCAGAAAAACGGATAAGTGACCTGGAAGACAGAATGGTGGAATTCACTGCCGAGGAACAGAATAAAGAAAAAAGAATGAAAAGAAATGAAGACAGCCTAAGAGACCTCCTGGGACGACATTTAACGCAACAACACTCACATTATAGGGGTCCCAGAAGGAGAAGTGAGAGAAAAAGGACCTGAGAAAATATCTGAAGAGATTATAGTCGAATACTTCCCTAAACATTGGAAAGGAATACACATCCAAGTCCAGGAAGGGCAGAGAGTCCCATACAGGATAAACCCAAGGAGAAACACGCCGAGACACAGTAATCAAATGGGCAAAAATTAAAGACAAAGAAAAATTACTGAAAGCAACAGGGAAAGACGACAAATAAGATACAAGGGAATTCCCATAAGGCTAACAGCTGATTTCTCAGCAGAAACTCTATAAGCCAGAAGAGAGTGGCATGACATATTTAAAGTGATGAAAGGGAAGAACCTACAACCAAGATTACTATACCTGGCAAGGATCTCATACACATTCGATGGAGAAATCAAAAGTTTACAGACAAGCAAAAGCTAAGAGAATTCAGCACCACAGCAAATGCTAAAGGAACTTCTCTAAGTGGGAGACACAAGAGAAGAAAAGGACCTAAAGCACAAACCCATAACAATTAAGAAAATGGTAATAGGAACATACATATCGATAATTACCTTAAATGTGAATGCATTAACTGCTCCAACCAAAAGACACAGGCTCGCTGAATGGATACAAAAACAAGACCCATACATATGCTGTCTACAAGAGACCCACTTCAGACCTAGGGACACATACAGACTGAAAGTGAGGGTATGGAAAAAGATACACCATGCGAATGGAAATCAAAAGAGCGCTGGAGTAGCAATACTCATATCAGATAAAATAGACTTTAAAATAAAGAATGTTACAAGAGACAAGGACGGACACTACATAATGATCAAGGGATCAATCCAAGAAGATATAACAATTACAAATATATATTTATATTTGCAAATATAATAGATATGCACTCAACAAAGGAGCACGTCAATACATAAGGCAACTGCTAACAGCTATAAAAGAGGAAATCAACAGTAACACAATAATAGTGGGGGACTTTAACACCTCACTTACACCAATGGACAGATCATCCAAACAGAATATTAATAAGGAAACACAAGCTTTAAATGACACAACAGACTAGACAGATTTAACTGATATTTATAGGACATTCCACTCCAAAACAGCAGATTATGCTTTCTTCTCAAGTGTGCACGAAAATTCTCAAGTATGGATCACATCTTGGGTCACAAATCAAGCCTCAGTAAATTTAAGAAAACTGAAATCATATCAAAAATCTTTTCTGACCACAACGATATGAGATTAGAAATGAATTACAGGCAATAAAATGTAAAAAACACAAACACATGGAGGCTAAACAATATGTTACTAAAACACCAAGAGATCACTGAACAAATCAAAGAGGAAATCAAAAAATACCTGGAGACAAATGACAATGAAAACATGACGATCCAAAACCTATGGGAGGCAGCAAAAGCAGTTCTAAGAGGGAAGTTTATAGCAATACAATCCTACCTCAAGAAACAACGAACATCTCAAATAAACAATCTAACCTTAAACCTAAAGGAGCTAGAGAAAGAAGAACAAAACCCAAAGTTAGTAGAAGGAAAGAAATCATAAAGATCAGAGCAGAAATAAATGAAAGAGAAACAAAGAAAATATCAAAGATCAATAAAACCAGAAGCTGGTTCTTTGAGAAGATAAACAAAATTGATAAACCATTAGCCAGACTCATCATGAAAAAGAGGGAGAGGACTCAAATCAATAAAATGAGAAATGAAAAAGGAAAAGTTACAACAGACACCCCAGAAATACAAAGCATCCTAAGAGACTACTACAAGCAACTGTATGCCAATAAAATGGACAACCTGGAAGAAATGCACAAATTCTTAGAAAGGTATAACCTTCAAAGACTGACCCAGGAAGAAATAGAAAATATGAAAAGACCAATCACAAAGTAATGAAATTAAAAGTGTGATTAAAAATCTTCCATCAAACAAAAGTCCAGGACCAGATGGCTTCACAGGTGAATTCTATCAAACATTTAGAGAAGAGCTAACACCCATTCTTCTCAAACTCTTGCAAAAAACTGCAGAGGAAGGAACACTCCCAAACTCATTCTGTGAGGCCAACATCACCCTGATACCAAAACCAGCCAAAGATACTACAAAAAAAGAAAATTACAGACCAATATCACTGATGAATATAGATGTAAAAATCCTCAACAAAACAAAACAAAAAAAATCCTCAACAAAATACTAGCAAACAGAATCCAACAACATATTAAAAGGATCACACACCATGATTAAGTGGGATCTATCCCAGGGATGCAAGGATTCTTCAATATACACAAATCAATCAATGTGATATACCATATTAACAAATTGAAGAATAAAACCATATGATCATCTCAATAGATGCAGAAAAAGCTTTTGACAAAATTCAACACCCATCTATGATAAAAACTCTCCAGAAAGTGGGCACAGAGGGAACCTACCTCAACATAATAAAGGCCACATACGACAAACCCACAGCAAACATCATTCTCAATGGTGAAAAACTGAAAGCATTTCCTCTAAGATCAGGAACAAGACAAGGATGTCCACTCTCACCACTATTATTCAACACAGTTTAGAAGTCCTAGCCACAGCAATCAGAGAAGAAGAAGAAATACAAATTGGAAAAGAAGTAGAACTGTCACTGTCTGCAGATGACGTGATATTATACATAGAGAATCCTAAAGATGCTACCAGAAAACTCCTAGAGCTAATCAATGAATTTGGTAAAGTTGCAGGATACAAAATTAATGCACAGAAATCTCTTGTATTCCTATACACTAATGATGAAAAATCTGAAAGAGAAATCAAGGAAACACTCGCATTTACCACTGCAACAAAAAGAATAAAATACCTAGGAATAAACCTACCTAGGGAGACAAAAGACCTGTATGCAGAAAACTGTAAGACACTGATGAAAGAAATTAAAGATGATACAAACAGATGGAGAGATATGCCATGTTCCTGGATTGGAAGAATCCATATTGTGAAAATGACTACACTACCCAAAGCAATCTACAAATTCGATGCAATCCCTGTGAAATTACCAGTGGCATTTCTTACAGAACTTGAACAAAAAATCTTAAAATTTGTATGGAGACACAAAAGACCCCAAATAGCCAAAGCAGTCTTGAGGGAAAAAAACAGAGCTGGAGGAATCAGACTCCCTGACTTCAGACTATACTACAAAGCTACAGTAATTAAGAAAATATGGTACTGGCACAAAAAAAGAAATATAGATCAATGGAACAGGATAGAAAGCCCAGAGATAAACCCACACACCTATGGTCAACTAATCTATGACAAAGGAGGCAAGGATATACCATGGAGAAATGACTGTCTCTTCAATAAGTGGTGCTGGGAAAACTGGACAGCTACATGTAAAAGAATGAAATTAGAACACTCCCTAACACCACACACAAAAATAAACTCAAAAAGGATTAGAGACCTAAATGTAGGACCGGACACTATAAAACTCTTAGAGGAAAACATAGGAAGAACACTCTTTGACATAAATCACAGCAAGATCTTTTTTGATCCACCTCATAGAGCAATGGAAATAAAAACAAAAGTAAACAAATGGGACCTAATGAAACTTCAAAGCTTTTGCAAAGCAAAGGAAACCACAAACAAGACAAAAAGACAACCTTCAGAATGGGAGAAAATATTTGCAAATGAATCAACGGACAAAAGATTAATCTCCAAAATATATAACCAGCTCATGCAGCTCAATATTAAAAAAACATACAACCCAATCCAAAAATGGGAAGAAGACCTAAATGGACATTTCTCCAAAGAAGACGTACAGATGGCCAAGAAGCACATGAAAAGCTGCTCAGTATCACTAATTATTAGAGAAATGCAAATCAAAACTACAATGAGGTATCACCTCACACCAGTTAGAATGGGCATCATCAGAAAATCTACAAACAAGAAATGCTAGAGAGGGTGTGGAGAAAAGGGAACCCTCTTGCACTGTTGGTGGGAATATAAATTGATATAGCCACTGTGGAGAACAGTATGGAGATTCCTTAAAAAACTAAAAATAGAATTACCATACGACCCAGCAATCTCACTACTGGACATATACTCAGAGAAAACCATAATTCAAAAAGACATATACACCCCAATGTTCACTGCAGCACTATTTACAATAGCCAGGTCATGGAAGCAACGTAAATGCCCATCGACAGACGTATGGATAAGCAAGATGTGGTACATATATACAATGGAATATTACTTAGCCTCAAAAAGTAACGAAACTGGGTCATTTGTACAGACGTGGATGGATCTAGAGACTGTCATACAGAGTGAAGTAAGTCAGAAAGAGGAAAAGAAATATCGTATATTAACACATATATGTGAAACCTAGAAAAATAGTACAGATGAACCGGTTTACAGGGCAGAAATTGAGACACAGATGTAGAGAAGAAACGTACGGACACCAAGGGGGGAAAGTGGCCGGGGGTGGTGGTGGTGTGATGAATTGGGAGATTGGGATTGACATATGTACACTAATATGTATAAAATGGATAACTAAAAAGAACCTGCTATGTAGAAAAATAAATAAAATTCAGGAATTCAAGAAAAACCAAAAAACAAAACAGAACCTGAAGTCAGCAGAAGGAAGGAAATAATAAAGATCAGAGAGGAAATAAATAAAATAGAGATTAAAAAAAATAGAAAAAATGAAGAAAACCAAGAGCTGGTTCTTTGAAAGGGTAAACAAAATTGACAAACCTCTGGCCAGGCTCACCAAAAAGAAAAGAGAGAGAACGCAAATAAACAAAATAAGAAATGAAAAAGGAGGAATCTCAACCGATACCACAGAAATACAAAAAACCATAAGAGAATACCAAGAACAATTATATGTCAACAAATGTGACAACCTAGAAGAAACGGACAACTTTCTTGAAACATATAGCACACCAAAATTGAATCAAGGAGAAACAGATAATTTGAACACACCAATCACTAGAAGTGAAATAGAATCTGTAATTTTAAAAAACTCCCTACAAACTAAAGTCCTGGACCAGTTGACGGGACTGGGGAATTCTTCCAAACATACCAGGAAGAACTTACACCAATCCTCAAACTCTTGCAAAAGACTGAAGAGGGGGGAACACTCCCAAAGACATTCTATGAAGCCACCATCACCCTGATAACAAAACCAAAGATATCACCAAAAAAGAAATTACAGGCCAATAACTTTGATGAATATAGATGCAAAAAATCTCAATATATTAGCAAACCGAATCCAAAAATATATTAAAAAGGTCATACACCACCACCAAGTGGGATTCACCCCAAGTTCACAAGGATGGTTCAACATATGCAAATCAATCAACGTACTACATCACATTAACAAAAGAAAAGTCAACAACCACATGATCATCTCAATAGATGCAGAAAAAGTATTTGACAAAATTCAACATCCATTCATGATAAAAACTCTTAACAAAGTGGGTATAGAGGGAACATACCTCAACATAATAAAAACCATTTATGAAAACCCCACAGCCAATATAATACTCAACAGTGAAAAGTTGAAAGCCTTCCCGCTAAAATCTGGAACAAGATAAGGATGCCCACTCTCATCTCTTCTATTCAACATAGTACTGGAAGTCCTAGCCACAGCAATCAGACAAGAAAAAGAAATAAAAGGTATCCAGATTGGAAAGGAAGAGGTAAAACTGTCACTATATGCAGATGATATGATACTATATATAGAAAACCCTAAGGACACCACAGAAAAACTACTAGATCTGATAAGTGAACTCAGCAAAGTAGCAGGATACAAGATTAACATCCAGAAATCAGCTGCATTTCTTTACACTAACAATGAAATATCAGAAAAGGAATGTAAAAAACAGTATCTTTCAAAAATCACACTAAAAACAAAACCAAAAAGAAACCTAGGAATAAACCTGACCAAGGAGGTGAAAGACTTATACACTGAGAACTATAAAACATTAATAAAGGAAGTTAAAGAGGATTCAAAGAAATGGAAAGATATCCCATGCTCTTGGACTGGAAAAATTAATATTGTTAAAATGGCAATACTACCCAAAGCAATCTACAGACTAAACACAATCCCTATCAAATTACCCATGACATTTTTCACACAACTAGAACAAATAATCCAAAAATTCATATGGAAACATAAAGACCCAGAATTGAAAAAGCAAGCCTGAGGGAAAATACAAAGTAGGAGGCATAACCCTCCCAGACTTCAGACAATACTACAAACATACAGTAATCCAAACAGTATGGTATTGGTACAAAAAAACCCCACATACGGATCAATGGAACTGAACAGAGAGCCCAGAAATAAAGCCACACACCTAAGGTCAATTAATCTTTGACAAAGGAGGCAAGAATATACAGTGGAGAAAAGAGAGTCTGTTCAGCAAGTGGTGTTGAGAGAGTTGGACAGCTGCATGTAAATCAATCACGTTAGAACACACACACACACCATGCACAAAAATAAACTCAAAATCACTTGAAGACTTAAGACATAAGACATGACACCATAAAACTCCTAGAAGAGAGCACAGGCAAAACATTCTCTGATATAAATCGAATCAGTGTTCTCTTAGGTCAGTCTCCCAAGGCAATAGAAATAAAACCAAAAATAAACAAATGGGACCGAATCAAATTTACAAGCTTTTGCACAGCAAAGGAAACCATAAAAAAATGAAGAGACAACCTACGGAACAGGAGAAAATATTTGCAAATGATGCAACTGACAAGGGCTTAACTTCCAAAATATACAAACAGCTCATACAACTCAACAACAACAAAAACAAACAACCCAATTGAAAAATGGGCAGAAGACCTTAATAGACATTTCTCCAAAGAAGACATACAAGGACTTCCCTTGTGGTCCAGTGGCTAAGACTCCGCACTCCCAATGCAGGGGGCCCACGTTCGATCCCTGGTCAGGGAACTAGACGCACATGCTGCAACTCAGAGTTCGCATGCCGCCACTAAAAAGATCCCAAATGCTACAATGAAGGTCCCGCAGGCAACAAAGATCTCACATGCCGCAACTAAGACCTGATACAGCCAAATTAGTTAATTAAATAAAATAAAATAAAAAAGAAGACATAGAGATGGCCAGTAGGCACATGAAAAAATGCTCAATGTCATTAACTATCAGAGAAATGAAAATCAAAATTACAATGTGGTACCAGCTCACACTGGTCAGAATGGCCATCATTAAAAATTCTACAAATAACAAATGCTGGAAAGGGTGTGAAGAAAAAGGAACCCTCCTACAATGTTGGTAGGAATGTAAGTTGGTGTAGCCACTATGGAAAACAGTATGGAGGTTCCTCAGAAAACTAAAAATAGAATTACCATATGATCCAGCAATCCCACTCCTAGGCATATACCCAGACAAAACTATAATTCAAAAAGATACATGCACCCCTGTGTTCATAGCAGCACTGTTCACAATAGCCAAGACATGGCAACAACCTTAATGTCCACTGACAGATAAATGGATAAAGAAGATGTGGTACATATATACAATGGAATACTACTCAGCCATAAAAAAGAATGAAACAATGCCACGTGCAGTGACATGGATGCAACTAGATATTATCATACTAAGTGAAATATGTCAGAAAGAGAAAGACAAATACCATATGATATCACTTATATGAGGAATCTAAAATATGACACAGATGAAACTATCTACAAAACAGACTCAGGGCTTCCCTGGTGGTGCAGTGGTTGAGAGTCCACCTGCCGATGCAGGGGATACGGGTTCGTGCCCCGGTCTGGAAGGATCCCACATGCCGTGGAGCGGCTGGGTCCATGAGCCATGGCTGCTGAGCCTGCGCGTCTGGAGCCTGTGCTCCGCAACGGGAGAGGCCACAACAGTGAGAGGCCCGAGTACTGGGGAAAAAAACAAAAAAAACAAAAAACAGACTCAGACATAGGAAATAGACCTGTGGTTGCCAAGGGGGAATGGGAGAGGGACAGGGATGGACAGGGAGTTTGGGGTTAGGAGATGCAAACTATTAAATTTAGAATGGATAAACAACAAGGTCCTACTGTATAGCACAGGGAACTATATCCAATCTCCAGGGATAAAGCATAATGGAAAAGAATATAAAAAAGAATATATATGTTTATAACTGAGTCACTTTGCTGTACAGCAGATATTAGCACATTGTAAATTAAGTATACTTCAATAAAAAAAGGAAAATTATGAAAATAAAAAGCTCATTGGTAAAGGCAAATATACAGTAAAGGTAGTAAATCAACCAAGTACAAAGCTAGTAGAAGTTCAAAAGGCAAAAGTAGTAAAATCATCTATATCCTCAGTAAGGGATACAAAAACAAAAAGGTGTAAGATAATATGCCAAAAACAGTAATTATGGGGGGAGACGAGTAAAAATAAAGGGTTGTTAAAATGCATTTGAAATTAAGAGATCAGCAACTTGAAACAATCATGTATATATATAGATAGCTATATATAAACTTCATGGTAACCATAAACCAAAAAATCTATAACAGATAGAACACAAAAAGGAGAAAGGAATCCAAACATAACACTAAAGATAGACATCAAATCAAAGGGTAGGAAAAAAAAAAGGAACAAAAAATAACCAGAAAAATAACCACAAAACAACTTACAAAATGGCAGTAAGTATATACCTATCAATAATTACTTTATTTATTTCATTTTATTTATTTATTTATATTTTTGGCTGCATTGTGTCTTCCTTGCTGCGTGCCGGCTTTCTCTAGTTGTGGCAAGCGGGGTCTACTCTTAGTTGTGGTACATAGGTTTCTCATTATGGTGGCTTCTCTTGTTGCGTGTGGATCACAGGCTCTAGGCATGCGGGATTCAGTAATTGTGGTGCATGGGCTCCAGAGCACAGGTTCAGTAGTTGTGGCGTACAGGCTTAGTTGCCCCACGGCATGAGGGATCTTCCCAGATCAGGGCTCGAACCCGTGTCCCCTGCATTGGCAGGCGGATTCTTAACCACTGCGCCACCAGGGAAGCCCCTCAATAATTACTTTAAATGTAAATGGACTAAATTCTCCAATCAAAAGATACAGAATGGCCGAACAGATACAAAAACAAGAACCATATATATGCTGCCTATAAGAGACTCACTTCAGATTTCAAGACACACAGACTGAAAGAGAGAGAATGGAAAAAAGTATTCCATGCAAATGGAAATCAAAAGAAAGCCAGGGAAGCAACAGACACATAGATCAACTGAACAGAGAGCCCAGAAATAAACCCATGCACATATGGTCAATTAATCTATGACAAAATACAGTTTCTTCAATAAATGGCACTGGGAAAACTGGACAGCTACATATAAAGGAATGAAATTAGAACATTTTCTCACACCGTATATAAAAACAAACTCAAAATGGATTAAAGACCTAAATATAAGACCGGAAACCATAAAACTCCTGGAGGAAAACATAAGCGGAACACTCCTTGACATAAATCATAGACAGATCCATTTTCTGGATCTGTGTCCTAAAGCAACAAAAAACAAAAACAAAAATACATAAATGGGACATAATTAAACTTAAAAGCTTTTACACAGCAAAGAATACCATCGACAAAAGAAAAAGACAACCTACTGAATGGGAGAAAATATTTGCAAATGATACGCCTGATAAGGAGTTAATATCCAACATATACAAAGAGCTCATACAACCCAACAACCAAAGAAACAAATAACCCAATTAAAAAATGGACAGAAGACCTGAACAGACAATTTTCCAAAGAAGACATGCAGATGGTCAACAGGCACATGAAAAGATGCTCAACACTGCTAATCGTCAAAGAAATGCAAATCAAAACCACAATGAGATATCACCTCACACCTGTCAGAATGTCCATCATCAAAAAGACAACAAATAACCAGTGCCGGCAAGGATGTAGAGAAAAGGGAACCCTTGTACACTGTTAGTGGGAATGTATATTGGCACAGCCACTGGAGAAAACAGTATGGAGGTTCCTCAGAAAGCTGAAAATAGAGTTACCATGTGATCCAGTAATTGCACTCCTGGATATATATCCAAAGAAAACAAAAACACTAATTTGAAAAGATACGTGCACCCCAACGTTCACAACAGCATTACGTACAATAGCCTAAGTGTCCATCAAAAGATGAATGGATAAAAATGATGTGAGATATATAGATAGATAGATAGATATAGATATAGATATAATGGAATACTACTCAACCATAAAAAAGAAAGAAAATTTGCAATTTGCAACAACATAGATGGACCTAGAGGGTATTATGCTTAGTGAAATGAGTCAGATAGAGAAAGAGAAATATGTATGTTATCACTTATATGTGGAATCTAAAAAACTAGTGAATATAACAAAACAGAAACAGACTCACATATATAGAGAATGAAGCAGTAGTTACCAGTGGGGAGAGGAAAGGGGAGAGGGGCAAAATAGGGGCAGGGGATAAGAAGTACAACAAACTACTATGTATAAAATAAATAAGCTACAAGAATATATTGTACAGCACAGGGAATATAGCCAATATTTTATAATAACTATAAACGGAGTATAATCTATAAAAATTTGAATCACTATGTCATACACCTGAAACTAATATAATATTGTAAATCAACTATAACTCAATTTTTTAAAAAAGAACACAGGAAAAAATGTTAACAGTACATGGATCTGGATAAAGGGTATATAGTGTTCTTTGTACTATATTTATTATTATAACTTCTTTAAGTTTAGAATTATTTTCCAAATACAAAGCCAAAACAAGACAAAAACCAAACAGAAAGCCTGTAGTTCTATTCAGGGATTATCCCTTGTTCACCACTGCATTTCCAGAACCTGACCTAGTACCTGCTCAAATGTTTGTTAAATAATGAAGAATCGATTTCATTATACTGAACCAGTCTAGCTAGCAAGAAAGAAAAATATACAGATGAAGCTTGCCCCCTACCTTCTGCACACCCCACCTCCCAATAAAATATTGGGGAATCAGAGATCAACTACATAATGACTTGTGAATGCTTAGAGAAATGAAAAATAGGTTTACGTTACTGAATCAGTGGGTATATTTTTCTAGTTTGCCCCTTTTATTTTTTATTATTATTTATTTTATTTATTTATTTTTGGCTCCATTGGGTCTGTGTTGCTGTGCGCGGGCTTTCTCTAACTGCAGTGAGCGGGAGCTACTCTTTGTTACGCTGTGCGGGCTTCTCATTGCGGTGGCTTCTCTTGTTGCAGAGCACGGGCTCCAGGCACCCAGGCTTTAGGAGTTGTGGCTCACGGACTCTGGAGCGCAGGCTCAGTAGTTGTAGCACACGGGCTTAGTTGCTCCGCAGCATGTGGGGTCTTCCTGGACCAGGGCTCGAACCTGTGTCCCCTGTATTGGCAGGCGGATTCTTAACCACTGCACCACTAGGGAAGCCCCTAGTTTGCCCCTTTTAAAGCACCCCAAATCTGAAACGCGAAGCAATTCTAACAGTTTAACAATCTAGGCTTTAATTTAAAATGTAAACTATTTAAAGTCCTTAGCGTTTAACTTTTTTCTGAAACAAGGTTTGAATTTTCCACCTTTTTGATCAAAACAAACACTACCTGCCATTTTCACAGTAAGCTGATCTATAGTTTGCACTAGCCACAGGAGTCCTAACTGGACTAGTAACCTTGCCAAGTCACTGAAGCACTGCCTTACAGTGCAGTCCAATAAAAACATAATGTGATTCATTTTAAATGTTCCAGTAGCTACCCTAAGAAAGTAAAATGAAACAGGTGAAATTAATTCTAATATATTTTATTGAATCCAAGATAGCAAAAATACTTTTGTTTTTAACATGAATTCAATATAAACATCATTGATATTTTACATATTTTTTTTCAAACTAAGTCCTTGGAGTGCAGTGTGTGTTTTATATTTACAGCACATCTCCATTCAGACTGGTCACGTTTCAACTGCTCAGCAGCCACCTGTAGTTAGTCATGACTACCTTACTGGTCAGGGCAGCTCTAAGGCTTAGGATTTTCATTTAAAAGAGGCTAAGAGCTACAACTCTTAGATTCCCTAATTCAGTACCTCCTTTGAGGGTATACAATTGACTGGGCATAGGGCCTAGCACAGACTAGGTGTTCAATGAGTATTTGCTAGGTGACATGAACAAAATGCAATTCATTGAATTTAGTGATAGGAATGAACTTAGGTGATCAAATTTGCTTGTATTTATTTACAGAAACAATAACACCTTTCCTACCAGGAAAGGATTCCTCAATATTTGACGGACTAACCATATTCAGAACACTTGATGGCTATTTAACCATTGTCAATAAAGAGTTTCTGAAGCATTCAAAGTCTTAACTCAAGCTTTCCTAGTGGCTTCAAAGAACCGTTTTTATTCATTTCTCAACCCTAATTTCAAGTCTTTAAAATATAAGGGCAATACAGTTTGCCTTCTTATGAGAAAGAAGAAAAAGCGACAAGGGTCAGTAAGAACAAAGATGTTTCAGATGTCAAGAGCCTAGGATCCATAGGTTACTGCAGAGCTTTCGGGAGTTCCTAGCTCTCGGCTAGCTTTATTAGCCTTCAGAACCTCAGGCACTACTAAGACCAAAGTTACTATTAATTTTATCACTATTGTTATCAGCTACCATTTATGAACAACTATGCCCTGAAAGGTGGCTACAATTACCTCCATTTTACAAAGAAGAAATTAAACTCAGAGAATGGGCATATGGCAGAATCGTGACTCAAATCCAAGCCTGCCTTCTCCAAAGTCTTTTCTTTCCACTATGTCATTGGTAGGTATCAAGGACATTCCCAGCAGAGTGATGATGAGCACCCTTCTTTCACTAGCTGGGGGGAAAAAAGACAGGAAACCCTCATCAGTTTATCATCCAAACAGAGGGTTACAGGTGTGTGGGATTTGGAGGGCTGAGAGGGGAGGAAAGAATCCTTTTACAAATAAGCTGTTTTCGGACATACAAGAAACAGAGCTGAAGGGGAAAAGTTGCCATTTTCTTTTTTAGTGGTTACAAATACTTGCCTTTGGAAAAACATTAAAAAACATCTTTAAAATTGAAGCCAACAACTTACACACCCACAAAGACGGCTACCATCTGAAAAGATGATTAATAGTAGACCTACTTTTCACAACAAGTAGGAATCTAAACTGATAAAAACTTACTCTCCTCAAGGGATTACGACAGCGATCTTAAAAGTGATTAGCACTCTGCTCTGTACAAACATTCACTCACGTAAGCACTAAATGATGTGGATAATCATTAAGTATTGTAAGTATTTCACAATATATAACATTCTCAAATAAATTTAACTTTCTGAGGATTATAAAATACTAAAATACTTTTTAAAAAGTTATTTCCTTTCTGCTCACTGGGAGGTTAAGCCAGCAGGTAGTTTACAAACAGAAAATATTCCAACCAATAAGATCAGCCTGTTTCTTAAAAAAGCAAAGTTTTACAGTAAAATACTACACTGTATTTTTGTATTTAATCCCATAGAATACAACTAAAATGACACATTGCCATATATGATCTCATATTAGATTTGAAAGTGATGCATATTAAAACATACAATCTATTCTTGCCCATATATATTAATGTATTCAACAACTATGCAAAATACATACAGACATTGTTATTTAACAATATTATAATGGGCTGCTACTTTTTATATAATATTAAAGTGATGAGTGATGACTTGACACCTTAAAACCAGCCAGAGCAAGTAGCACCTGAACTGAACTGGCTAGGCTAGGATGTGACCAAACTCCTGGGACACCCATGAAACACCCCCACTAAACCACAGATGGCCACAGCTGTGGACTGTGGAGCTGAGTAGGCAGTAACCCTAGATCAAGAAGAAATATTGAAGGTATAAACCCTACGAATGTCACACTGTTCGAAAGCCACATAAACCAGGAGATTTTGTAGCGTTGAGCCTTCGTTGCCTGTTAGCTTTGCGGGGACTCCTAATTTCTCAAGGCAGTACTGAGACTGGGGGCTGGGATGGTAATGCTTAGCAGTGGAATCACTCTAAGGCTTCCTCCAGTGGTGCAGCTACCCTCCTAATTCAGGAGTGTCAGCATAAGGCACAGTGGGATCTCTTCCTCAAAATGCAGGTGCTGGGATTTCTCTCAACAGAATTCCTCCTTCCAACCAGAGGAAGCTCCCCTAGAGCTCTGCTCTGATGCCATGATTCTCTACGCTCTAGAAAATGACCTCAACACCTAGTGCTTTGTTTCTACAGCCTTCTCTGAGCTCAGCAAATATTCAGGGCTGTTATGGCCCTGACTGTTTACCCCTGCCAAAACTTTAGCTCACTTTCTACAATAATAATCACAGGTTATAAACCAGTGTGGTCTCTGGGCCAAAATCAGCCCACCAATCTGTTTGGTTTGGCCTTGGCATATTAAAAAAAAAAAAAAAGGTTGAGCCACACTTTAAAATAGGAAAATATGACATAAAAATTTGGATATCTAGCCTTTCTCTGAAAAATCAGATCTAGCAATAGTAGTCAACAACTAGCTGAAGCTGAAGCGCGGCTCACTTGTTTAGAAAGGACACATTCTCTCCAGCTTGCCTAGTCCCTACACTTCCTTGCGTGTCCCAGACATGGAGGCCTGGCCTTGCTCTATTCACTGACATATTTGCTGAGTCTGTGACACCTGAAATGTGTTCAACAGAGAGGTTTAAAGATAGTACCATACATATTAGTCTAGTCTAGTGTGTCTCAACAGTATGCTATTGCTGTGGTAATTTGAGGCACAATAATTCAACATGCAAGCCTGCTCCATGTGTCACAAGGTGTTCAGCACCCCGGTCCCTCCTGTAAAATCCCAAGAGCACCCCCAAACGGCCCCAGGAGAGGCAACAGTATCTTAGGCTGACAACCACTGCTAGCATGTCAAATTTAGTGATGTGAGCATTTCCCAGATTTGAAGAAAAGTTAGCCTTATCTTGAGAGAAGTTTTAAGATAAAAAAACTAAAGGAATCATTCATTTTTCTGACTGGTCTGGTCCAAGTAGTAACTGTTGAACAGAAACATATACACTAGTATAAAACTTTGAACCTTCATCCATTTTCTTGTTGAGGGGAGGTTTTGATTTTAGAGCACACTTACTTTTTAATTTTTTTATTTTTTTGCGGTATGAGGGCCTCTCACTGCTGTGGCCTCTCCCATTGCGGAGCACAGGCTCCGGACGTGCAGGCTCAGCGGCCATGGCTCACGGGCCCAGCCGCTCCGCAGCACGTGGGATCCTCCCGGACCGGGGCACGAACCCGCATCCCCTGCATCGGCAGGCGGACCCTCAACCACTGCGCCACCAGGGAAACCCCTAGAGCATACTTATTGAGCCATATCTATGTACCAGGCACTGTGCTAAGTGCTTTATCTCATATAATCCCCATTATCATCCCATGGGAGAGGTAATATCATCATTCACATTTTACAAATGAGGAAATGCAAGGCTCAGAAAGGGTAAATAATTTGCCTGTGGTGACAAAGTTAACAAGCAGAAAGCTAAAACATAAACTTGAAGTCTATGCTTTAGCCATTATTCTCCTGTACTATAGGCTACATGGTAAGATTTTGATGATGTCATAACTCTTAAAGACACTGTAAAGTTTAAACCAAAACTTGCTTTTAAAAAAGAAGAGTTTCGGGCTTCCCTGGTGGCGCAGTGCTTGAGAGTCCGCCTGCCGATGCAGGGGACACGGGTTCGTGCCCTGGTCTGGGAAGATCCCACATGCTGTGGAGCGGCTAGGCCCGTGAGCCATGGCCGCTGGGCCTGCGCGTCCGGAGTCTGTGCTCCACGACGGGAGAGGCCACAACAGTGAGAGGCCCGCGTACCACAAAAAAAAATAAAAATGAAAAAGAAGAGTTTCTGCACCAGACTGTGAATTCTTCAAGGTAAATAGCAACAAGGAGTGACTGATATTGGAGCATAACAAATGATCTTTTACTGGAGGGGTAAAAATTCCAATTTCAGAATTTTTCACACATATATGTAAAGATTGTACCAAACAACAAGTGAGAAATAGGAATATGATAGTTATTATTTCCCTTAAGTTAGAGCCTTCCAAATAATTTCTAAAACTATCATCCTACAGGATTTTCATTACAGTAGAAACCATTTTGAAATAGTCACATATTCACTTCATCTATCTCATATTCTGTTATATTCTCAAAAGAGACTATGGACCAAAATAATATTCATATTAAAACACTCATCAAAGGAATTTTCAAGTTAAGTATAACCTCCCACCGGAAACAAACAGAAGCATATTCAGATAAAATTTAAGCGTAATGCCCCTCCCCACAAGTGAGCATCTATTTGCCAGCTGCTACCTATACAGGACGCACCACACCATACAGGGCCACTCCCTGCCTTCCCCCACCAACCTCCCCAACAAAAATAAAGGTACTTGGGGGCTTCCCTGGTGGCGCAGTGGTTGAGAGTCCGCCTGCCGATGCAGGGGACGCGGGTTCGTGTCCCAGTCCGGGAGGATCCCACATGCTGCGGAGCAACTAAGCCCGTGAGCCATGGCCGCTGAGCCTGCGCGTCCGGAGCCTGTGCTCCGCATCGGGAGAGGCCACAACAGTGAGAGGCCCACGTACCACAAAAAAAAAAAAAAAAAAAGAAGAAGGTACTTGGGATCTCCTCCCAATTCCGAGGTTGGTAACAAAGAGGTAGGATATTAAAAGATAAACAAAGCTGAACGACCTTATATAGCGGTAACTGAGAAAAGAAATGGGAACGCCTTGATTCTTACTTATTAGAAATATTTTGTTCAATTAAGAATGAATTGGTGGTGGGAGAAAAAATGGTATCTAGGTTAGAGAAATCAAAGGTTTCCTTTAGAAAGTGACTTTAAAAATATCTCAAGAACATTCTAGGAAAGGCAAAATTATAGAGACAGTAAAAAGATCAACGGTTGCCAGAGGTTTGTGGGGAGGAAGGGAGGGTTCATAGGTGAAGCACAGGAGATTTTTAGGGCAGTGAAATTATTCTGTATGATACTGTAATGGTAGATACATGACATTATGCACTTGTCAAAACCCACAGAACTTTATAATACAAAGAATGAACCTTAAAGTATGCAAATTTTAAAAAATCCTTTAGAAAGTCAGGGGGTCCCAGGAAGGAATGGAGACCATATAACAGAATCTAACTGTATTACAAATGTATGAAACAGTATCACTGCAGGGGATGGGGGGAAAGGTGCTGACTGAAAGAACTTTGGAAATGAGTGGAGTCTGTAAGACTAAAGGTAAAAGGAACTGTACATAAGCATTGTATTCTAGCTGATAAAGCTGTTTCCCATGGGGGTACAGGTTAACAATTCTGATATTGTTACCCATCAGGGTATCAGGTTAACAAAACTGATATACAACTATACATGTACACTGGGACTGAACAATTAAGTAAATGGATGGTGAATGGTGGGAGCCAGATTTCTCACTGTTGGAGTGGGAGGTTACAGAAAAGCAAGGGGAGGAGGCTAGAATGACCTATGTAGTAATGGATTAGAGCTGGAGACATCAATATGAACTCATGTTTACCTTAATACTGATATATATACAGAAATGAATGCATAGAAATACTTATAAATATGCATAAATATACAGGTAATATATACACAGGATTTCAGCTAAGAAGGCCTAGAAACAGCAAAACTCTAGTAGCAACAAGCACACCTAGCACCCAGATCTTGATTTCCAATAGCATTCTCTAATAAAAGAAATCTGGACTTTGTGGAGAAACTGCTGATTCTAGAACTGGGATAGGGGATATACAGGATGAGCCTGGAGAATCTTGTAGTACCAGAAAATAAGGAAGTGTCCGGAAAAAAAAACAAAAAACACCCCATGACGATGGGGGCATGTCAGAGTGACACAGAAGCCAACCAAAAGAGCTCCCAATGGCCAAAACAGCAAAAATTTGAGCAACAAAGTAAATAAGGTAGTATTGGATTATGACCCAAAATATAAAACAAATATCTGTAAGCCCATACTGACATAAAGAAATGACTGAATAAATAAATAAATAAATGGGGGAGAAGAGACAATCTCCCATGGAGAATTCCCAGTAACTTACGTAGAAGAGCCTCAAGGAGATGGAGCAAAACTTCCCACTCCTTAAGTGTGGACTACACTTAGTGACTTATTTCCAAACAACACAGCATGGAACAAAGTTTTTACAAAAAATAAAAAAGTAACTTCACAGTGGAGAAACTTGACAAACATTTTCAGCCAGGTGACCAGAGTCAACATTAATAGTGATAAATCATTGTACCCTTGATATAATGGAATGAGAATGGCACTTTACCTCTGTGGTCTTCCTCCTAAAAACCCATAACCCCGGTCTAACCATGGGAAAAACATCAGATAAATCCAATTGAGGGACATTCTACAAAATACCTGATCAAATTCTCCTCAAAACTGCCAAGGTCATCAAAACAAGGGAAGTCTGAGAAACTGTCACAGTCAAGAGGAGCCTAAGGAGACGTGACGATTAACTGTAATACAGGGCCCTCGTGGGATCCTGAAAGAGAAAAAATACATTAGGTAAAAACTAAGGAAATCTGCATAAAGTATAGACTTTAGTTAATAACACTTTTAATATTGGCTAGTTGTAACAAATATACCATGCTAATGTAAGCTGTTAATAATAAAGGAAACTGGGTGCAGGGTATAAAGGAACTGTCTGTATTATCTTCTCAATTTTTCTGAAAAACTAAAACTGTTCCAAAAAAATAAAGTCTATTTTTTTAAAAATTAAAAAATTACCCTGGCACTGGACTCTTACTCACATCTCCAGCTCTCAAAGCACCTTCTTTTCAGTAGACTTGAAATCTGACAAAATGAGGAGCTAAGTTATCCTTTTATTAACTTCTTAACTCAATACAGAAAAATGACAAAAACTCATAGACTTCTGGTGACTTAAAGTAACAACAGACAGGATGCTAGGCCACACTTTTAGGGCAAGCAGTTCCTTCCCAAGTATCATCACAAACGGAACCTTCTTTTCCTTTAGGTCACAAATATCTTCTACAGTAATTAAATTCTACATTTGTCTTTCTGAGAGCACTTCAGAAAGACAAAAAGATAGTCCACTGCCTGTTTTCTTAAGGCTTTTGTAGCACACCTGGCTGTGACTTACCATCATGAGCCCCCCATTCTATCTAGAGAAGAAAGGATGAAGCCCAGAACTATCAAGCATCTATAAAATTTTCAATTGCATAGCCAAAATAGTATACAACTTTTAAAAAACTGCTACTTTAAGGAAAAAAAAAAGCCCTTACTGGCTTATTTTGACAGATGAGCATTCTCTCTCTCCATCATTTAGAAACTATCTTCGTTCTCGGTAAACCTAATAATTCAATGTTAACCTTATCATTTTAGGGCAAATACTGGCTTGTATCAGAGCCATGATGCATATAAGTTTCTAATTAATCTACTGACTCAACCTCATTTTATAACCACAGTAGAGCTAAAATAACATAGCCTGTTTATAATGTATTTTTTTAGCACTTTACTATACTTTTTCTTACTTTTTAACTTCTTAGTTACTTTATCTTAAACAGTACCTGAAAAATGAACTTCAAGTATGAGCAAGAAGTACTTGCACCTATACGAAGGCTGTTTTCTACCACGTGAAACAGCCTTTTCTGATCTCTGATGTGACAACGCAAAATCCACCCCACATTCACCCCACATTCTCCCCATCAACTTGAATCAGTTTTCTCTCCTTCCTAAATGCCTACAAAAGTTATTGTCTGTTTGTTACCACCAGCACTTGAAATAATGTTTACCAACTTTTTATTTTCCTCTAGGTTTTATAACTGTAAACCTTGAGAATGAAAACCAAACATGTTCTTTTTTTATTTATTATTATTATTTTTAACATCTATATTGGAGTACAATGGTGTGTTAGTTTCTGCTTTACAACAAAGTGAATCATTTATACATATACATATGTTCCCATATCTCTTCCCTCTTGCGTCTCCCTCCCTTCCACCCTCCCTATCCCACCCCTCTAGGCGGTCACAAAGCACAGAGCTGATCTCCCCGTGCTATGCGGCTGCTTCCCACTAGCTAGCTATTTTACATTTGGTAGTGTATATATGTCCATGCCACTCTCTCGCTTTGTCACAGCTTACCCTTCCCCCTTCCCATATCCTCAAGTCCATTCTCTAGTAGGTCTGTGTCTTTATTCCTGTCTTACCCCTAGGTTCTTCATGACATTTTTTTTCTTAAATTCCACATATATGTGTTAGCATACGGTATTTGTCTGTCTCTTTCTGACTTACTTCACTCTGTATGACAGACTCTAGGTCCATCCACTTCATTACAAATAGCTCAATTTCGTTTCTTTTTATGGCTGAGTAATATTCCATTGTATATATGTGCCACATCTTCTTTATCCATTCATCCAATGATGGAAACTTAGGTTGATTCCATCTCCGGGCTATTGTAAGTAGAGCTGCAATGAACATTTTGGTACATGACTCTTTTTGAATTATGGTTTTATCAGGGTATATGCCCAGTAGTGGGATTGCTGGGTCATATGGTAGTTCTATTTGTAGTTTTTTAAGGAACCTCCAAACTGTTCTCCATAGTGGCTGTACCAATTCACATTCCCACCAGCAGTGCAAGAGTGTTCCCTTTTCTCCACACCCTCTCCAGCATTTATTGTTTGTAGATTTTTTGATGATGGCCATTTTGACTAGTGTGAGGTGACACCTCATAAGACCTAAATGTAAGGACAGAAACTATCAAACTCTTAGAGGAAGACATAGGCAGAACACTCTATGACATACATCACAGCAATATCCTTTTTGACCCACCTCCTAGAGAAATGGAAATAAAAACAAAAATAAACAAATGGGACCTAATGAAACTTCAAAGCTTTTGCACAGCAAAGGAAACCATAAACAAGACCAAAAGACAACCCTCAGAATGGGAGAAAATATTTGCAAATGAAGCAACTGACAAAGGAGCAATCTCCAAAATTTACAAGCAGCTCATGCAGCTCAATAACAAAAAAACAAAGAACCCAATCCAAAAATGGGCAGAAGACCTAAATAGACATTTTTCCAAAGAAGATATACAGGCTGCCAACAGACACATGAAAGAATGCTCAACATCACTAATCATTAGGGAAATGCAAATCAAAACTACAATGAGATATCATCTCACACCAGTCAGAATGGCCATCATCAAAAAAATCTGCAAACAATAAATGCTGGAGAGGGTGTGGAGAAAAGGGAACCCTCTTGCACTGCTGGTGGGAATGTGAATTGGTACAGCCACTATGGAGAACAGTATGGAGGTTCCTTAAAAACTAAAAATAGAACTACCATACGACCCAGCAATCCCACTACTGGGCATATACCCTGAGAAAACCATAATTCAAAAAGAGTCATGTACCAAAATGTTCATTGCAGCTCTATTTACAATAGCCAGGAGGTGGAAACAACCTAAGTTTCCATCATCGGATGAATGGATAAAGAAGATGTGGCACATATATACAATGGAATATTACTCAGCCATAAAAAGAAACGAAATTGAGCTATTTGTAATGAAGTGGATGGACCTAGAGTCTGTCATACAGAGTGAAGTAAGTCAGAAAGAGAAAGACAAATACCATATGCTAACACATATATATGGAATTTTAGAAAAAAAATGTCATGTAGAACCTAGGGGTAGGATGGGAATAGACACAGACCTACTAGAGAATGGACTTGAGGATATGGGAAGGGGGAAGGGTAAGGTGTGACAAAGTGAGAGTGGCATGGATATATATACACTACCAAACATAAAATAGCTAGCTAGTGGGAAGCAGCCGCATAGCACAGGGAGATCAGCTCTGTGCTTTGTGACCGCCTAGAGGGGTGGGATAGGGAGGGTGGGATGGATGGAGACGCAAGAGGGAAGAGATATGGGAACATATGTATATGTATAACTGATTCACTTTGTTATAAAGCAGAAACTAACACACCATTGTAAAGGAATTATACTCCAATAAAGATGTAAAAAACAAATCGAATGGTTTTGATTACAAAACTGTGCTAAGACCCTTTAAGGGCCATACGTCCTTAAATTTAAATGACTCTATACTGCGTCTATACAGAATCTTTATTGAGTCTAATTTATTCTCTGGGAAAGTAAAAGAACGTTTGAAATTTCCACACCCCAAGTGAGCACCACACCTTCAGTACAAATCCCAACAGTGAAGGGGGTATATTTTTTTTCCTTTGTATTCCTTTCCTTTCCCCACCATCCACCGCCCCCTCGCCCCCCACCGCTGTACCTTCTCAGGAGAACTTGAACTGCTCACTCAGGACTGGGAGGCCCTCCCCATAACCCAATCCACAAAATCACTAATCTACCACTCAAGAATAACTTTAACTTCCTCAAGAAGGAAAAAAAAATACTTTACTATAGGCCTTAGTGAAATAATCTAAAGAGTCTTACTAGCTAAAAAAGAAAGCAGAGTCTTCTTTCCCCAGTAGAGGGTATTAACTACTCAAGAACTAACTAGATATTTTAGGTTAACCAACTAGCCTTAGTGAATGAGGAAAAAGTTCTTCCAGAGAGAAAAGTTTCAGCTAATTTGGCAATTTTTAATTTAATAACTAATCCATGCAATTGTAATCAATGAATAATAAAAGCATTAGGGTGAAAAGTGGGGCTTTATGAAGGGATCAGGCTGTCAACACCTGACCTCTCGCACAAATCAAACAAACCAACTACAAAAGAAATTTTTTTAGACAACTGGGAGAACTTGACCATGGACTAGTAAGTATTGTATACACAATTAAGGAATCATTACCAGGTGTGCTGTACATGACAATGCACTGTGGTTATGTAAGAAAATGTGTTGTTTTAGATACATGTTATTTAGGGATGAAATAATGTCTTGGATATGCCATAAATTCTCAGCAAAAAAAAAAGCTATAGGGGGAAGATGAAAGAAGTATGGAGAAATGTTGATGTCTGCAGCATAGAGGATCACTGAACTTTTTATTTGTGTACATTTGGAAATGTTCACAAATAAAAATTTAAAAATAAAAACAATCAACGAGGAGTCACGACAGAGTCCTTTAAGGAGAAAAAACCCAATGTATTCAAAATAATACTTAAAAGCTGATGATTTTCATTCTTTTGTACAGAGATCACAGAAAAAGAAGCTAAAGATATAAAACTACTGAGAAGGTTCTTAAGGCAGTCCAGAGGTAAAATCCTTAAAGAGCCAAAACCATTATATTTAAACGTCAATTAACATTAACTAATATTATGATTAATAATATTAATTAGTAATTATAATTATCAGCATAACTTATAATTAACTATAATATTAAATATAAACTTAAATATTTACTGAATCTTATTATATGCAAGGCCCTGCAATAAGTGATAAAGCAGGGATTCCCTGGTGGTGCAGCAGTTAAGAATCCACCTGCCAATGCAGGGGATATGGGTTCGAACCCAGGTCAGGGAAGATCCCACATGCTACAGAGCAACTAAGTCCGTGCGCCGCAACTACTGAGCCTGTGCTCTAGAGCCCATGAGCTTCAACTACTGAGGCCCACACACCTAGAGGCCGTGCTCCGCAACGAGAAGCCACTGCAATGAGAAGCCTGCACGCTGCAATGAAGAGTAGCCCCTGCTCGCCACAACTAGAGAAAGCCCGCACACAGCAACAAAGACCCAACTCAGCCAAAAATAAATAATAATTTAAAAATTTATTTTAAAAAATAAGTGATAAAGCAAAAGGGTGAAGCCCATGCCCTGTCTTTTTTTTTTTTTTTTTAATTGCCCATGCCCTGTCTTAAAGCTTACTCTTGAGCTGGTGAAAAAGAACATATGTACTCTGTACCCTGATAACAAAAAGAGTTCAGAGAAGGGAAAGATGAGTTCATGTAAATCAAGTTTACTGAAGAAAAATAATCGAAGTGGACAACAGAAATGATGCAGGATTAAAAGAGAAGGAAAAGGGAAAAGTGCAAAGGTTTGAAACAGGACATTCAAAAGGTACTGGTACCACTCACAATTCTACCAACATTATTATTTATTTATTTTTGCGGTACCCGGGCCTCTCACTACTGTGGCCTCTCCCGTTGCGGAGCACAGGCTCCGGATGTGTATGCTCAGCAGCCATGGCTCACGGGGCCAGCCGCTCCGCGGCATGTGGGATCCTCCCGGACCGGGGCACGAACCCATGTCCCCTGCATCGGCAGGTGGACTCTCAACCACTGCGCCACCAGGGAAGCCCTTCTACCAACATTTTAAAGCATGACAGTTTTGTGAGTGAGATTGAGAGAAAACTGATGAATCAACTTCCAAGAAAAGAATCCTTGGACAGGGACAAAATAAAAAAAACAAACCACACACAGACACAATAGTTCTCAAGAGAAAATGGAATATTACTAAATTTGAGGAGGTGGCATCCTCATACCCTTAAATAAGTAGTAACTGAACACTATGTAATTGAACATGCTCCAAGCAAACAAGGGCATTTGACATCCACATTCCTAACGTAAGAAAACTGTTCAATGTTTTCATTACAAGGATTTTGAAAATGAGATGTGAGTACCATTCAGAAGCAGAAGCACCACCAGACATATAGAAGCACTGACTCTACTGCTCGGAAAAGGGTCTGAGGCAGAAAAGCTTTTTGCTCTCCTTAAGATTCAAAGGATCAGAGCAAACGAGATTTTGGCTAGGATCTTATAAAGAGCGATTAGGAAAGAAAGGAAGGCTTACAGAAGATACCCAGTAAGGAAGTTAGACAGTTTGAGTCTAACCATAAGAGTGACAAGAAAGATGGCAAGTGCACTGGAAAAAAAAGAGGCATCTTTCTTAGAATCAGAAAAATTGAGGCATGTGTAAAGAGAAGGAAAGGGACTGACTATACATGTGGGGTGAGAAAAGACTAGTGACAAAGCCAAGCTTTCCAACAGGGCAGAGGAGTTGGCAAATTCCAGGGCTGGTGTGACCATATTCTAGAAATGGGGTGGGCTGAGAGGCAGTGAGGATGGGATATGAAGGAGTAATATCCCAATTGTCTCAATCTTCAGGACATGAGTCATGAGGTCATTATATTACATGGTGTACAGAAAGAAGAAAGCATAACATGACAAAACTGGGAAGTCAGTGAGCATCTACAGGCAAGCATTAACAGGCCACAACAGCTGAAATAAAACACTATAATAATCATAGACGACATAAGCCACTCACCAGATGTGGAGCCACAGACAAGTTACTTAACCTCTCTTAGGCCCTGTTTCCAAATCCTTTGCTTAATACCACACCTCACAAGATGTAGGAATTAATTTATGCAGAAGGAAAATGTTTGTAACTTGTAAAGCACCATATTCATTCAAGAGGATGCTCGAGAGCTTTCATAATACAGCAAACAAGAAGCTCAGCAGAACTGCCTCCTTTTTTTCTATTTCACAAAGACATATATTATGTCTACAAATATGTACACTAAAACAGAAGTCATGACACTTATAGTATAACTAGGAAAACATTCTTTTCTATGAAAGGAAAAAAACTTAGTTGATATTGTACATCCCAATTTCAATAGTAATTCAGAGGGATTTCATGTTCTTAAAGTCATTCCAGAGACTTATTTTTAACTGAAACTTAAATACAATAAACCTGTCCACTGTCAAGGACTAGAAACTGCCCTAGGTGGAAGAGACTAAAATCCTGAATCCTGAATAATCAGGTAACAACTTATTTATACTTTCACACACACACACAATGTAACCTTTTAATGAAAATGTGCAAAGTTATCCAAGTGAGTACAGCTACATCAAACAAAATTTAAAGAGAACTAGGGGCTGAGTCTGACCTAGAAAACAAGACAAAATCATGTTCTGCCATAAAGAGCTAATGGGAAGACTCCTTCTCTTGGTTATGGCATATTAGGTAATTTGAACCAATCTTTCCTTTTTTTTTTTTGCAGTACGTGAGCCTCTCACTGTTGTGGCCTCTCCCGTTGCGGAGCACAGGCTCCAGGCGTGCAGGCCCAGTGTCCATAGCTCGCGGGCCCAGCTGCTCCACAGCATGTGGGATCTTCCCGGACCAGGGCACAAACCAGTGTCCCCTGCATCGGCAGGCGGACTCTCAACCACTGCGCCACCAGGGAAGCCCAAACCAATCTTTCCACTGAAGACAAATAATAAAGTTGGACAAAATGTAAGAAATGACTTTCTTAAAGGATCAAAGAACCAACAGGATAGTGCTTTCAGATACATTAAAGGACTGGAATTCAGAGAGGTGAGCACAACAATCCAGAAGAAACCAGAAGTTAAACTGTATCTGACAGATGGGTAGGCCCAGAGAGACAAAAGGAAAATCCTCTTCGCTACCCTCATGTTAGGAACCTAAAGGGCTGCACCTTAGAAATATGGGTGAACCGGAAATTGAACAGTCCATAAATTGAAAGCAATTTAGCCTTGAGTCATCCAGTTGGCCCAGAGAAATCTCAAAAGCTGAGATTTGACTAAGTAATCCTAGATTCCCTCAAGCAGATGCCACCCCCCGCCCCCCCAAAAAATCCTTCCTGTAAGATATCATCCTGGTCTCAAATGATTTCTCAAGTAATTTTTCAAATCCAATGCCCAGCAAACAATTAAAGACAACTGGGCACATGGGAAAACAACAGACATAAGATCAAAAGCCACAGAAATATAAAACAATAAACACTCACAGAGACTCCAAATATTGGAATTACGAAACACACACTTTGGTTCAAGGAAATGGAAGCCAAACTGAAAAGTCTCACCAATGAACTAGAAACTATAAAAAGTGATATACCAGATTTTTATAAGAAGCAAACAAATTTTGTTACTGAAAAATACAAAAACTGAAGTTAATCATCCAATGAACAGGTTTAACAGCCAATGGACACAGTTGAGACACTGAATCAGAGACAAGTCAGTGGAAAAAAAGCTCAGAATAAATACATGATAAGCAATATGGGGATATGGTGTGAAGGTATAACATCCGACACAATTAATTGGAATTCCAGAAGGAAAGGAAAGACAGTATAGAGTAGAAGCAAAACTTGAATGGCTGAAAATTTCCAAAAATGATTTTAAAATGTCAAACCACAAATTTAAGGATGTCAATGAATTCCTAGCTGAAAATCAGCAGACAAAGAAAAAGTTAAAAGCATCCCGAGGGGGAAAAAGATTACTTTCAAAGAAGCAACAGTTACATGGATAGCTTAATTCTCAACAACAAAAATGGAAGCTAAAAGACATATGTAATGGAATCCCTAAGTAGCAGAAAGAAAAACAACTGCCAACCAAGTATTCCACTGCAGAGAAAACACCCATCAAGAATGAAAATTAAGAAGGCGGAGACACAATGGTGCAGTAGAAGAAAGTGAGCTGACCTTTTCTTACGAAAACACCAAAATCACAATTAACTGCTGAATGACCATTGACAAAAAAATGCTGGAACCTCCCAAAAAAAGATATACTACATCCAAAGACAAAGAAGAAGTCACAGTGAGATGGTAGGAGGGGCACAATCACAATAAAATCAAATCCCATACCCGCTGGGTGGGTGACCCACAAATTGGAGAATAATTATACCACAGAACCTCTCCTGCAGGAGTGAAAGTTTTGAGCCCCACATCAGGCTCCCCAGGCTGAGAGTCTGGCAACGGGAGGAGGAGGCCCGAGAGAATCTAGCAGTGAAGGCCAATGGGGTTTGATTGCAGGAATTCCACAGGACTGGGGGAAACAGAAACTCCACTCTCAGAGGGGGAACACAAGGTCTCGTGTGCACAAGGAACCAGGGAAAAAAAACAGTGACCTCATAAGAGCCTGGGCCAGACCTTCCTGCTGGTATTACAGGGCCTCCTGCAGAGGTGTGGGGCTGCTGTGGCTCAATGCAGGGACAAAGACACTGGCGGCAGTAGTTCTGGGGAGTACTCATTGGCATGTACCCTCCTGGAGGCTGCCATCTTCTCACCAAGACCTGGCCCCACGCAACAGCCTATAGGCTCCAGTGCTTGGATGCCTCAGACCAAGCAACCAAGAGGGCAGGAACACAGTCCCACCCATCAGCAGACAGGCTGCTTAAAGTCTTCCTGAGCCCACAGCTGCCCCATAAGCACAACCCCTGACATGGCCCTGCCCACTAGACGGACAAGACCCGGCTACACCCACCAATGGGCAGGAACCAGTTGCTCCCACCAGGAAGCCTGCACAAGCCTCTGAGACAGGCTCATCCACCAGGGGGCAAACAGCAGAAGCAAGAACTACAACTCTGCAGCCTGCGGAATGCAAACGGTAATCACAGAAAGTAAGACAAAATGAGACAGTAGATGAATCTGTCCCAGGTGTTAGAACAAGATAAAACTCCAGAAGAACAACTAAGTGAAGTGGAGACAGGCAATCGACCCAAAAAAGAATTCAGAGTAATGATAGTAAAGATGATCCAAGATCTCAGGAAAAGAATGGAGGAACAGACCGAGAAGATACAAGAAATGTTTGACAAAGACCTAGAAGAACTAAAGAACAAACAAACAGATTAATAATACAACAACTGAAATAAAAAATACACTAGAGGAATCCAATATCACAATAAGTTAGGCAGAAAAAAGGATAAGTGAGCTGGAAGACAGAATGGTGGAAATCACTACTACAGAATACGATAAAGAAAAAAGAATGAAAAGAAATGAAGACAGTCTAAGAGACCTCTGTGGAAACATTAAATGCAACAACAATCACATTAGAGGAGTCCCAGAAGGAGAAAAAAGAGATAAAGGACCTGAGAAAATATCTGAAGAGATGATAGCTGAAAACTTCCCTATCTTGGGAAAGAAAACAGTCACCCAAGTCCAGGAAGCACAGAAAGTCCCAGGCAGGATAAACCCAAGGAGGAACATGCAGAGACACATAATAATCAAATTGAGAAAAATTAAAAACAAAGAAAAAATATTAAAAGCAAAAGGGAAAAGCAACAAATAATATACAAGGGAACTCCCGTAAGATTTTCAGCTGATTTCTCAGCAGAAACTCTGCAGGCCAGAAGGGAGTGACACAGTATATTTAAAGTGATGAAAAGGAAAAACCTACAACCAAGAATAGCCAACAATGCTCTCATTGAGATTCAACAAAAAAATCAAAAGCTTTACAGACAAGGAAAAGCTAAGAGAATTCAACACCACCAGACCAACTTTGCAACAAATACTAAAGTAACTTCTCTAGGCAGAAAAGAAAAGGCCACAACTACAAACAAGTATATACAAATGAGAAAGCTCACCGGTAAAGGCAAACATACAGTAAAGGTAGGAAAGCATCTACACACAAATATGTTATCAAAACCGGCAATGGTGAGGAGAGCACAAATGCAGGAAACGGGAAATAACGTTTCAAATTAAGAGACCAGCAGCTTAAAACAATCTTGTTTATATATACAGACTGCTATAGCAAAACTTCATGGGAACCGCAAACCAAAAATCTATAAGAAATATACACACAAAAGAGAAAAAGCAAGGAATTCCCTGGCGGTCCAGTGGTTAAGGTTCTGTATTCCCACTGCAGGGAGCACAGGTTCAATCCCACATACTGTGTGGCGTGACCAAAAAAAAGGAGACAGAGACAGAGAGCTATCCAAACACAACACTAAACAACAATCAGAGCAGAAATAAATTAAACAGAGATGAAGAAAAAAACAGAAAAGATCAATGAAACTAAAAGTTGGTTCTTGGAAAAGATAAACAAAATTGATAGACCTTTAGCCAGACTCATCAAGAAAAACAGGGAAAGGGCTCAAATCAATAAAATTAGAAATGAAAAAGGAGAAGGTACAACAGACACCACAGAAATACAAAGGATCATAAGAGACTACTACAAACAACTATATGCTAATAAAATAGACAACCTAGAAGAAATAGACAAATTTTTAGAAAAGTACAATCACCCAAGACTGAACCAGAAAGAAGTAGTAAATATGGACAGTCCAATCACAAGTACTGAAATTGAAACTGTGATTTAAAAACTCCCAACAAACAAAAGCCCAGGACCACATGGCTTCACAGGCAAAATCTATCAAACATTTAGAGAAGAGTTAACGCCTATCCTTCTGAAACTTCTACAAAAATTGCAGAGGGAAGACCACTCCCAAACTCATTCTATGAGGCCATCATCACCCTGATACCAAAACTAGACATAAATAATACAAAAAAAGAAAATTACAGGCCAATATCACTAACGAACACAGACATAAAAATCCTTAACAGGGCTTCCCTGGTGGTGCAGTGGTTGAGAGTTCGCCTGCCAATGCAGAGGACACGGGTTCGTGCCCCGGTCCGAGAAGATCCCACATGCCGCGGAGCAGCTGGGCCCGTGAGCCATGGCCGCTGAGCCTGCATGTCAGGAGTCTGTGCTCTGCAATGGGAGATGCCCGCGTTCAGGAGTCTGTGCTCTGCAATGGGAGATGCCCGCGTACCGCAAAAAAAAAAAAAAAAAAAAAAAACCTTAACAAATTACCAGCAAGGCGAATACAACAACACAATTAAAGGATCCTACACCGCAATCAAGTGGGATTTATCACAGGGATGCAATGATTTTTAAATATCCGTAAGTCAATCAGTGTGATACACCACATCAACAAACTGAAGAACAAAAATCACATGATCATCTCAATAGATGCTGGAAAAGCTTTTGAAACAATTCAACACTCATTTATGATAAAAACTCCAGAAAGTGGGCACAGAGGGAACTTACATCAACCTAATAGAGGCCATATACAACAAACATATATACAGCTAACAACATACTCAACAGTGAAAAGCTGAAAGCATTTCCTCCAAGATCATGAACAAGACAAAGATGTCCACTCTCACCACTTTTATTCAACGTAGTTTTGGAAGTCCTAGCCACGTCAATCAGAGAAGAGAAAAAATAAAAAGAATACAAATCGGAAAAGAAGTAAAACTGTCACTGTTTGCAGATGACATGACACTATACATAGAAATCCTAAAGATCCTACCAGAAAACTAGTAGAGCTCACCAGTGAATTCGGTAAAGTAGCAGGATACAAAATTAACGCACAGAAATCTCTTGCATTCCTATACACTAATGATGAAAAATCTGAAAAAGAAATTAAGGAAACACTCCCATTTACGAGTAAAACAAAAAAAAGAAAATACCTAGGAATAAACCTACCTAAGGAGACAAAAGACCTGTATGCAGAAAACTGTAAGACACTGATGAAAGAAATTAAAGATGATACAGAGAGATATACCATGTCCTTGGATTGGAAGAATCAATATTGTGAAAATGACTATGCTACCCAAAGCAATCTACAGATTCAATGCAATCCTTATCAAACTACCAATAGCATTTTTCACAGAACTAGAACAAAAAATTTCACAATTTGTATGGAAACACAAAAGACTCCGAATAGCCAAAGCAATCTTGAGAAAGAAAAACGGAGCTGGAGGAATCAGGCTCCCCAACTTCAGACTATACTACAAAGCTACAGTAATCAAGACAGTATGGTACCGGCACAAGAACAGAGATATAGATCAATGGAACAAGGTAGAAAACCCAGAAATAAACCCAAGCACCTATGGTCAATTAACCTAAAACAAAGGAGGCAAGACTATACAATGGAGAAAAGACGGTCTCTTCAATAAGTGGTGCTGGGAAAACTGGACAGCTACATGTAAAAGAATGAAATTAGAACATTCTTTGATACCATACACAAAAATAAACTCAAAATGAATTAAAGACCTAAATGTTAAGACCTGATACTATAAAACTCTTAGAGGAAAACATAGGAAGAACATTCTTTGATATAAATCGCAGCAATATCTTCTTCGATCCACCTACTAGAGTAATGGAAATAAAAACAAAAATATACAAATGGGACCTAATGAAACTCAAAAGCTTTGGCAAAGCAAAGGAAACCATAAACAAAACATAAAGGCAACGAACAGAACGGCAGACAATATTTGCAAACGATGCAACCGACAAGGGACTGATCTCCAAAATCTACAAACAGCTCATGCAGCTCAATATCAAAACAAACCCAAACAACCCAATCAAAAAATGGGCAGAAGATCTAAATAGACATTTCTCCAAAGAAGACATACATACAGCCCAGAGACACATGAAAAGATGCTCAACACTGCTAATTATTAGAAGAATGTGAATCAAAACTACAATGATATATCACCTCATACCATTCAGAACAGCCATCATCAAAAAGTCTACAAACAATAAATGGTGGAAAGGGTGTGGAGAAAAGGGAGCTCTTCTACACTATTGGTGGGAATGTCAATTGGTACAGCCACTATGGAGAACAGTATGGAGGTTCCCTAAAAAACTAAAAACAGAGCTACCATATGATCCAGCATTCCCACTCCTAGACATACATCCGGAGAAAATTATGGTTTGAAAGGATACAGGCACCCCAATGTTCACTGCAGTGCTGTTTACAACAGCCAAGTCATGGAAGCAACCTAAATGTACATCGACATATGAATGGATAAAGAAGATGTGGTACATATATACAATGGAATATTAATCAGCTATTAAAAAGAATGAAATAATACCATTTGCAGCAAAACGGATGGACCTGGAGATTATGATACTGAGTGAAGTAAGACAGAGAAAGACAAATATCATATGATATTGTTTACATGCAGACTCTAAAACAAATGATACAAATGAAATTATTTACAAAACAAACAGACTCACAGACTTAGAGAACAAACTTACGGTTACCAGGAGGGTAAGGGTAAGGGTAAGGGTGAGGGGAAGGAATAGTTAGAGAGTTTGGGATTGACATGTACACACTGCTATATTTAAAATGGATAAACAGTACTTCCCTGGTGGTCCAGTGGTTACGACTCTGTGCTTCCACTGCAAGGGGTGAAGGTTCAATCCCTGGTCAGGGAACTAAGATCCCACATGCCGCCCAGTGCAGCCAAAAAAAAGGGTAACCAAAAAGGACCTACCATATAGCACAGCAAACTCTGCTCAATATTATGTAACAACCCAAATGGGAAAAGAACTTGAAAAAGAATAGACATGTGTATATGTATAACTGAACCACTGTGCTGTACAAGTGAAACTATCACAACACAGTTAGTCAACTGTACTCCAATATAAAATAAAAAGTTAAAAAAAATTCAGAGTTTGAGACTGATAAATACACACTACTGTATTTAAAATAGATAACCAACAAGGACACATTGTATAGCACACGGAACTCTGCTCAATATTCTGTAATAACCTAAATGGGAAAAGAACTTGAAAAACAATACATACATTTTTAAAAAAAGAGTGAAAATGAAATATATTTTCTGACAAATAAAAACAGAATTCACAATTCACTGAAAAGTCATAAAGCAAAAAAACTGACCCAAAATGGAAGGTCACAGATGCAGAAATGAATGAAGAACCATGAAAGTTTAAGTAAGAATGTGAAAAATCTAATGGGGCATTGATTGTATAAAATAATAATGTCCTGTGGGGGTTAAAATACGTACAGCAACTTATCTTCCAACCCACTAAATTATATACATGGAATATGTACAGCTTTTTGTAGAAAAATATACATACAGAATATTAAGTTACAGGACAAGAGCATGTATGTCAGGAGATCAGTAAGCGGAACAGAGGTATTTTAACGTTCTTGCTTCAACCAGGAGGAAGATAAAACTATCAGTTAACACTAGACTTTGATAAGTGACCTATGCATGCTGGAAGTGCGAGTGCAACCATGAAAATAATTAAAATGAACATGTGATATCTGAACCAATAAAGGAAAATTGATATAAAAACAATCAAATAAAAGGAAGAGAAAAATAAAGAACAGGTGGGACAAAAATGTGCTGCTGTATTTAATCTCAAAATGTCAGTACTTACATAAATACAAATGGACTGAATGTTCCGAAAAAAGAGAAAGATTATCAGACTTAAAAAAACAATCTACAAACATATGGTCTCTTTCAAGAGACACATTTAAACATAAGCATACAGAAAGGCTGAAAGAAAAAAAAATATATCATGCAAACACTAGCCAAAATAAAGATGGTATAGCTAAATTAGTTTCAGAAAAAACAGACATCAAAGAAAAAGTATCACTACAGTTAAAAGAGTCACTTCAACGATGATAAAATGTTTAACTCACCAGAACATAATTAACTAAATTTATATGCACTTGGGACTTCCCTGGTGGACCAGTGGTTAAGAATCTGCCTTCCAATGCAGGGGACGTGGGTTCCATCCCTGGTCAGGGAACGAAGATCCCACATGCCACGGGGCAACTAAGCCCACGCACTGTAACTACTGAGCCTGTGCGCTCTGGAGCCCGCACGCCAGAACTAGAGAGTCCACGCACCACAACTAGATAGAAGCCCATGTGCCGCAAAGAAGAGCCTGCACGCCACAACGAAAGATCCCACGTACCCCAACTAAGAACCAACACAGCCAAATAAATAAATAGTTTCTAAAAATTTACATGCACTTGATATAATGACCTCAAATTATATATACAGGAAAAGCTCACAGAACTAATAGGAGAAATACACATACATTAGTATCATAGTGGTGGATTTTAAGGTATCTCTCAGTAGTTGAAATAAGCAGACAAAAAAAATCAGTAAAGGGCTTCCCTGGTGGCACAGTGGTTGAGAGTCCACCTGCCGATGCAGGGGACACGGGTTCGTGCCCTGGTCTGGGAAGATCCCACATGCTGCGGAGCGGCTGGGCCCGTGAGCCATGGCCGATGAGCCTGTGCGTCCGGAGCCTGTGCTCCGCAATGGGAGAGGCCACAACAGTGAGAGGCCCACGTACCGCCAAAAAAACAAAAACAAAAACAAATCAGTAAGGATAACACAACACAATTAACAAATCTGATTGATGGGCATATATAGAACTCTGCATACAACAGCTGCAGAATATATTCTTTTCAAGGTCTTACATATTTACAAAAACTGATCACATGTTGAGCCATAAAGTAAATCTCGAGAAATTTAAAAAGACTGAAATCACTCAGAGAAAGTACTCTAAACCAGAAAACAATTATAAAATATGCAGTTAGAGAATTCTTATATTAGTGGAAATTAAAAAATACACTTTAAAATAACCCATTGATCAAAGAAGAAATTACAATGGAAATTAAAATATGTTGTGAAACTATAATGGAAATACTACATATCAAAAATAATGGGATGCAAGTAAAGACATACTTGAAATGTGTAGTTTTAACTGCATATGTTAGGAAGGAAGTAACGGTGCAAATTAATACCTAACCACCCTTGTTAAGAAGTTAGAAAAATAAAAGCAAAAGGAATCCTAAAAAAATAATAAATATAAAAGCAGATATTAACAAAATAAAGAAACACCAACACAGCTGGTTCTTTTGGAAGAATTACTGTAAGTGCTAATCCTCTAGTAAAATTCTTTTTAAAAAGAGAAGGAGGAAAAAAAGATACATATACCCAGTATCAAGAATGAAAAAGGCCCGAGAGAAATAAAAACATATGTCTGCACAAAAACTTGTACATGAATGTTCATGGTAGCATTACTCATAATAGCCAAAAACTGAAAACAACTCAAACATCCATCAACTGATGAATGAATAAATTAAATATGGTATATCCATACAGTAGCATGTTATCTGGCAGTAAAAAGAAACGAAGTACAGTTGACCCTTGAACAACACGGGGATTAAGGTTGCTAACCCTCCACACAGTTGAAAATCTGAGTATAACTTATAGTTGGCCCTCCACATACATAATTCCTCTATGTACACAGTTCCTCTGTATTCACGGTTCCACATCTGCAGATTAAACCAAATGCAGACTGTGTCGTACTATAGTGTTTACTACTGAAAAAAGTCCCCATATAAGTGGATCCACACAACTCAAACCCCTGTTGTTCAAAAGTCAACTGTACTGATAATATGCTACAACATAAGTGAACTTTGAAAACATTATGCTAAGTGAAAGAAGCCAGTGACAAAAGACCACAAATTACATGATTCCATTTATGTGAAAATTTCAGGAAGAAAATCTACAGAGGCAAAAAGATTTGTGATTGCCTAGGGCTGATGGGGCAAGAAGGAGCTCGGGGAAAATGGGGAGTGATTGCTAATGGGTGCAGCATTCCTTTTTGTTCTGAAATTGATTATGCTGATGGTTGTACAACTCTGTGAATGTTATAAAAACCGCAAAATTGTACACTTCGAGTGGGTGAAATGTGCGGTTATACCTCAAAGCTATTAAGAAAAGAAAGGAGGAACATTCAGTAAGGAATCTGTAGACAATAAATGATAAAAGGGCATAACTGTAATGCCCATAATTTGAAAATTCGGATAAAATGGACAAATATTTTAAATATATAACTTACCAAGTTGTAAGAAGAAATAAATTCATACCAAGCATCTTTTCCCACAATGGTATAAAAGTAGAAATCAATTACAAAAAGAAAACTGGAAAATGCACAAATAGTGGAGATTAAACAACATGCTACTGAAAGACTAAAAGATCAACAGAGAAATGGAAAAATACCTTGAGACAAATGAAAATACAACACACCAAAAATTATGAGATGCAGCAAATCAGTTCTAAGAGGGAAGTTCATAATAACTGAGGCCTACCTCAAGAAACAATAAATATCCCAAATAAATAACAAAATATTACACTTCAAGGAACTAGAAAAAGAACAAAGTTCAAAGTTAGTAGAATGAAGGAAATAACAAAGATCAGAGTAGAAACAAATAAAATAGAGGCCGAAAGACAAAAGAAGAGATCAAGGAAACAAACAGCTGGTTCTTTAAAAAGGAGACAAAATTAACAAACATTTACAACAGATACCACAGAACTATGAAGGATCATAAAAGACTACAATGAACAATTATACACCAACAAATTGGACAACCTAGAAAAAATAGATAAATTCCTACAAACACACAACCTTCCAAGAATGAATCATGAAGAAATAGAAAATGTGAATAGACCAATTACTATTACAGAGACTGAATCAGTAACCAAAAATCTCCCAACAAACAAAGAGTCCAGGACCTGAGAACTTCACTGGTTAATTCTATATTCAAAGAAGAATTAATACAAATCCTTCCCAAACTCCTCTAAAAATAGAAGAGGAGAGGACACTTCCAAACTCATTTTACAAGGCCAGCATTAGGCTGATACCAAAACTAGACAAGGATAGCACAAGAAAATTACAGGCCAATATCCTTAATGAACACAGATGCAAAAATCATCAACAAAATATTAGCAAACCAAAGTCAACAATACATTAAAAGGATCATACACCATAATCAAAGGGGTTTATCCCAGGGAGGCAAGGATGGTGCAACACCTGCAAATCGGTCAGTGTGATACACTACATTAACAAAATGAAAGATAAAAATCATATGATCATCTTAACAGATGCAGAAAAAACATTTGACAAAATTGAACATTAATTCATGATAAAAATTCTCAGCGAAGCGGGTACAGAGGGAATGAACCTAAACATAATAAAAGGATGTATGTAACAAGCACACAGCTAACACTATATTCAACAGTAAAAAGCTAAAAGTTTTCCTCTAAGATCAGGAACAAGACAATGTCCACTCTCATCACTTTAATTCAACATAGCATTGGAAGAACTAGCCACAGAAATTAGGCAAGAAAAAGAAATAAAAAGCAACCAAGCTGGAAAGAAAAAAGTAAAACTATCAATTTTTGCAGACGACATGAGATTATATATAGCAAACCCATAGGATTCCATCAAAAAACTGTTACAACTAATAAACAAATTCAGTAAACTTGCAGGATACAAAATCAATACACAAAAACCCTGTTTCTTTACACTAATAATTAACTATCAGAAAGAGATGTTAAGAAAATAATCCCATTTACAACTGCATCAAAAAGAATAAACTATCTAGGATAAATCTAACCAAGGAGGTTAAAGACCTATATACTGAAAACTACAAGACACTGACAAAAGAAACTGATGACAGAAATAAACAGAAAGATAGTCTATGCTCATGGATTGGGAGAATTAATACTGTTAAAATGTCTATACTACCTAAAGCAATCCACAGATTCAATGAAATCCCTGTCAACATTCCAATGGTATTTTTCACAAAAAGATAAACAATCCTGAAATTTGTATGGAATCACAAAAAACCTCCAATAGTCAATCTTGAGAAATAAGAACAAAGCTGGAGGCATCATGTTTTCTGGTTTCAAACTATATTAAAAAGTTATACTAATCAAAACAGTATGGAGGGAGACCTTCAAGATGGCGGAGGAGTAAGACATGGAAATCACCTTCTTCCCCACAAATATATCAGAAATACATCTACATGTGGAACAACTCCTACAGAACACCTACTGAATGCTGGCAGAAAACCTCAGACTTCCCCAAAGGCAAGAAACTCCCCATGTAAGTCAGTAGGGCAAAAGAAAAAAGAGACAAAAAAAGAATAGGGACAGGACTTGCACCCCTGGGAGGGAGCTGTGAAGGAGGAAAAGTTTCCACACATTAGGAAGCCCCTACACTGGCGGAGACAGGGGTGGGGGTGGCGGGGGTGGGGGAGCTTCAGAGCCACGGAGGAGAGTGCAGCAACAGGGGTGGAGAGGGCAAAGCGGAGCGATTCCCACACAGAGGATTGGTGCCAACCAGCACTCTCCAGCCCGAGAGGCTTGTCTGTTCACCCACCGGGGAGGGTGGGGGCTGGGAGCTGACGGTCGGGCTTCGGAGGTCAGATCCCAGGGAGAAGACTGGGGTTGGCTGTGTGAATATACCGTGAAGGGGGCTAGTGAGCCACAGTGAGCCGGGTAAAAGTCTGCAACTGCCTAAAAGGCAAGAAACCACTGTTTTGGGGTGTGCGGGGAGAGGGGATTCAGAGCACCACCTAAACAAGCTCCAGAGATGGGCACGAGCCGCAACTATCAGAGCGGACACCAGAGATGGGCATGAAATGCTAAGGCTGCTGCTGCAGCCACCAAGAAACCTGTGTGCAAGCACAGGTCACTATCCACACCTCCCCTCCCAGGAGCCTGTGCAGCCCACCACTGCCAGGGTCCCGAGATCCAGGGACAACTTCCCTGGGAGAACACATGGCACGCCTCAGGATGTTGCTACGTCATGCTGGCCTCTGCCGCCGCAGGCTTGCCCCGCACTCCGTACTCCTCCCTACCACTGGCCTGAGTGACCCAGAGCCCCCTAATCGGCTGCTCCTTTAACCCGGGCCTGTCTGGGCGAGAACAGACGCCCTCAGGAGACCTACCCACACAGCCGGGGCCAAATCCAAAGCTGAATCCCAGGAGCTGTGAGAACAAAGAAGAGAAACGGCAACTTCTCCCAGCAGCCTCAGGAGCAGCGGATTAAATCTCCATAATCAACTTGATATATCTTGCATCTGTGGAATACCTGAATAGACGAGTCATTCCAAAATTGAGGTGGTGGACTTTGGGAGCAACCGTAGACCTGGGGTTTGCTTTCTGCATCTGATTTGTTTCTAGATTTACGCTTATCTTAAGTCAGTATGTACAAGTTATTATCACTGGTAGATTTGTTTATTGATTTGGTCGCTCTCTTCCTTTTTTTTATATATAGAATTATGTTTTTCCTTTTTCTCTTTTTGTGAGTGTGTATGTGTACGCTTCTTTGTGTGATTTTGTCTGTATAGCTTTGCTTTTACCATTTGTCCTAGAGTTCTGTCTGTCCGGTTTGGTGTGTGTGTGTTTTGTTTTCTTTTCTTAGTATACTTTTTAGCACTTATCATTGGTGGATTTGTTTCTTGGTTTGGTTTCTCTCTCTTTTTTCTCTTTTTTTTTAATTACTTTTCAAGTTTCTGTTATTTTTAATAATTATTTTTCAATTTTTACTTTAACAACAATTTTATTTTATTCTTTCCTTTTTTTTTTCCTCCCTTTTCTTCTGAGCCATGTGGATGACAGGGTCTTGGTGTTCCGAGCGGGTGTCAGGCCTGTGCCTCTGAGGTGGGAAGGCCGAGTTCAGGACACTGGTCCACCAGAGACCTCCCGGCTCCACGTAACATCAAATGGCAAAAGCTCAGCCACAGATCTCCATCTCAACACTAAGACCCAGCTCCACTCAATGACCAGCAAGTTACAGTGCGGGACACCCTATGCCAAACAACTAGCAAGACAGGAAAACAATCCCATCCATTAGCAGAGAGGTTCCTAAAATCATAATAAAGACAGAGACACCCCAAAACACACCACCGGACACAGTCCTGCCCACCAGAAAGACAAGATCCAGCATCATCCACCAAAACACAGGCACCAGTCCCCCCAACCAGGAAGCCTACACAACCCACTGAACCAACCTTACCTTCTGGGGGCAGACACCAAAAACAACGGAAACTACAAACCTGCAGCCTGCAAAAAGGAGACCCCAACACAATAAGTTAAGCAAAATGAGAAGACAGAGAAACACACAGCAGATGAAGGAGCAAGGTAAAAACCCACCAGACCAAACAAATGACGAGGAAACAGGCAGTCTACCTGAAAAAGAATTCAGAGTAATGACAGTAAAGATCCAAAATCTTGGAAATCGAATGGAGAAAATACAAGAAACGTTTAACAAGGACCTAGAAGAACTAAAGAGCAAACAAACAATGATGAACAAGACAATAAATGAAATTTAAAGTTCTCTAGAAGGGATCAATAGGAGAATAACTGAGGCAGAAGAACGGATAAGTGACCTGGAAGATAAAATAGTGGAAATAACTACCACAGAGCAGAAGAAAAAAGAATGAAAAGAATTGAGGAATTCTTACAGACCTCTGGGAGAACATTAAACGCACCAACATTCGAATTATAGGGGTCCCAGAAGAAGAGAAAAAAAACGGACTGAGAAAATATTTGAAAAGATTACTGTTGAAAATTTCCCTAATATGGGAAAGGAAATAGTTAATCAAGTCCAGGAAGCACAGAGAGTCCCATACAGGATAAATCCAAGGAGAAATACGCCAAGACACATATTAAGCAAACTATCAAAAATTAAATACAAAGAAAACATATTAAAAGCAACAAGGGAAAAACAATAAATAACACACAAGGGAATCCCCATAAGGTTAACAGCTGATCTTTTAGCAGAAACTCTGCAAGCCAGAAGGGGGTGGCAGGACATATTTAAAGGGATGAAAGGGAAAAGCCTACAACCAAGATCACTCTTCCCAGCAAGGATCTCATTCAGATTCGACAGAGGAATTAAAACCTTTCCAGACAAGCAAAATCTAGGAGAATTCAGCACCACCAAATCAGCTTTACAACAAATGCTAAAGGAACTTCTCTAGGCAAGAAACATAAGAGAAGTAAAAGACCTACAATAACAAACTTAAAACAACTAAGAAAATGGTAATAAGAACATACATACCGATAATTACCTTAAATGTAAATGGATTAAATGGTCCCACCAAAAGACATAAGACTGGCTGAATGGATACAAAAACAAGACCCATATATATGCTGTCTATAAGAGACCCACTTTAGATCTAGGGACACATACAGACTGAAAGTGAGAAGATGGAAAAAGATATTCCATGCAAATGGAAATCAAAAGAAAGCTAGAGCAGCAATTCTCATATCAAACAAAATAGACTTTAAAATAAAGACTATCACAAGAGACAAAGAAGGACACTACATAATGATCAAGGGATCAATCCAGGAAGAAGATATAAAAGTTGTATATATTTATACACCCAACACAGGAGCACCTCAATACATAATGCAAATGCTAACAGCCATAAAAGGGGAAATCGAGAGTAACACAATCATAGTAGGGGACTTTAACGCCCCACTTTCACCAATGGACAGATCGTCCAAAATGAAAATAAATAAGGACACACAAGCTTTAAATCATACATTAAAAAGAAATAACTTAGTTGATATTTATAGGACATTCTGCCCAAAATCAACAGAATACAGTTTCTTCTCAAGTACTCATGGAACATTCTCCAGGATAGATCATATCTTGGGTCACAAATCAAGCCTTGGTAAATTTAAGAAAACTGAAATCGTATCAAGTATCTTTTCCAACCACAACACTATGAGACTAGCTATCAATTACAGGAAAAAAATCTGTAAAAAATACAAACACATGGAGGCTAAACAATACACTACTTAATAATCAAGAGATCACTGAAGAAATCAAAGAGGAAATCAATAAATACCTAGAAACAGATGACAATGAAAACATGGCGACCCAAAACCTATGGGATGCAGCAAAAGCAGTTCTAAGAGGGAAGTTTATAGCAATACAATCCTACCTCAAGAAACAAGAAATATCTCAAATAAACAACCTAACCTTACATCTAAAGCAATTAGAGAAAGAAGAACAAAAACCCCCCAACTTAGCAGAAGGAAAGAAAGCATAAAGATCTGATCAGAAATGAAGAAATGAAGGAAAGGAGAGCAAAGATCAATAAAACTAAAAGCTGATTCTTTGAGAAGATAAACAAAATGAATAAACCATTAGCCAGACTCATCAAGAAAAAAAGGGAAAAGACTCAAATCAATAGAATTAGAAATGAAAAAGAAGTTACAACTGACATTGCAGAAATACAAAGAATCATGAAAGATTACTACAGGCAACTATATGCCAATAAAATAGACAAGTTGGAAGAAATGGACAAATTCTTAGAAATGCACAATCTTCCGAGACTGAACCAGGAAGAAATAAAAAATATAACCAGACCAATCACAAACACGGAAATGGAAACTGTGATTAAAGATCTTCCAACAAACAAAAGCCCAGGACCAGATGGCTTCACAGGCGAATTCTATCAAACATTTAGAGAAAAGCTAACACCCATCCTTCTCAAACACTTCCAAAATATAGCAGAGGGAGGAACACTCCCAAACTAATCCTACAAGGCCACCATCACCCTGATACCAAAACCAGACAAAGATGTCACAAGGAAAGAAAACTACAGGCCAATATCACTGATGAACATAGATGCAAAAATCCTCAACAAAATACTAGCAGACAGAATCCAACAGCACATTAAAAGGATCATATACCATGATCAAGTGGGGTTTATTCCAGGAATGCAAGGATTCTGCAATATACGCAAATCAATCAATGTGATAAACCATATTAACAAATTGAAGGAGAAAAACCATATGATCATCTCAATAGATGCAGAGAAAGCTTTTGACAAAATTCAACACCCCTTTATGATAAAAACCCTGCAGAAAGTAGGCATAGAGAGAACTTTCCTCAACATAATAAAGGCCATATATGACAAACCCACAGCCAACTTCGTTTTCAATGGTGAAAAACTGAAACCATTCCCTTTAAGATCAAAACAAGACAAGGTTGTCCACTCTCACCACTAGTATTCAACATAGTTTTGCAAGTTTTAGCCACAGGAATCAGAGAAGTAATAAAAGGAATCCAAATCAGAAAAGAAGAAGTAAAGCTGTCACTGTTTGCAGATAACATGATACTATACATAGAGAATCCTAAATATGCCACCAGAAAACTACTAGAGCTAATCAATGAATGTGGTAAAGTAGCAGGATACAAAATTAATGCACAGAAATCTCTGGCATTCCTATACACTGATGAAAAATCTGAAAGAGAAATTAAGGAAACACTCCCCTTTACGACTGCAACAAAAAGAAGAAAATACCGAGGAATAAACCCATCTAAGGAGACAAAAGAACTGTAGGCAGAAAAAGATAAGAAACTGATGAAAGAAATTAAAGATGATACAAACAGATGGAAAGATATACCATGTTCTTGGATTGGAAGAATCAACACTGTGAAAATGACTGTACTACCCAAAGCAATCTACAGATGCAATGCAATCCCTATCAAACTGCCAATGGCATTTTTCACAGAACTAGAACAAAAAATTTCACAATTTGTACGGAAACACAAAAGACCCCGAACAGCCAAAGCAATATTCAGAAAGAAAAATGGAGCTGGAGGAATCATGCTCCCTGACTTCAGGCTATACTACAAAGCTACAGTAATGAAGACAATATGGTACTGGCACAAAAGCAGAAATACAGATCAATGGAACAGGACAGAAAGCCCAGAGATAAACCCACACACATATGATCACCTTATTTTTGATAAAGGAGGCACAAATATACAAAGGATAAAAGACAGCCTCTTCAGTAAGTGGTGCTGGGAAAACTGGACAGCGACATGTAAAAGAATGAAGTTAGAACACTCCCTAACACTATACACAAAAGTAAACTCAAAATGGATCAAAGACCTAAATGCAAGGCCAAACACTATAAAACTCTTAGAGGAAAACATAGGCAAAACACTCTATGACATAAATCACAGCAAGATCCTTTTTGACCCACCTCCTAGAGAAATGGAAATAAAAACAAAAATAAACAAATGGGACCTAATGAAACTTCAAAGCTTTTGCACAGCAAAGGAAACCATAAACAAGACCAAAAGACAACTCTCAAAATGGGAGAAAATATTTGCAAATGAAGCAACTGACAAAGGAGTAATCTCCAAAGTTTACAAGCACCTCATGCAGCTCAATATCAGAAAAACAAACAACCCAATCCAAAAATAAGCAGAAGAACTAAATAGACATTTCTCCAAAGAAGATATACAGACTGCCAACAAACACATGAAAGAATGCTCAACATCACTAATCATTAGAGAAGTGCAAGTCAAAACTACAATGAGGTGTCACCTCACACCATTCATAATGGCCATCATCAAAAAATCTACAAACAAAAATGCTGGAGAGGGTGTGGAGAAAAGGGAACCCTCCTGCACTGCTGGTGGGAATGTAAATTGATACAGCCACTATGGAGAATAGTATGGAGGTTCCTTAAAAAACTAAAAATAGAACTACCGTACGACCCAGCAATCCCACTACTGGGCATGTACCTTGAGAAAACCATAATTCAAAAAGAGTCATGTACCAAAATGTTCAATGCGGCTCTATTTACGATAGCCAGGGCATGGAAGCAACCTAAGTGTCCATCCACAGACGAATGGATAAAGAAGATGTGGCACATATATACAATAGAATATTACTCAGCCATAAAAAGAAACGAAAGTGAGTTATTTGTGGTGAGGTGGATGGACCTAGAGTCTGTCATACAGAGTGAAGTAAGTCAGAAAGAGAAAAACAAATTCCGTATGCTAACACATATATATGGAATGTTAAAAAAAAAAAAAGGTTCTGAAGAACCTAGGGGCAGGACAGGAATAAAGATGCAGACATAGAGAATGGACTTGAGGACATGGGGAGAGGGTAGGGTAATCTGGCACGAAGTGAGAGAGTGGCATGGACTTACATATACCACCAAATGTAAAACGATAGCTAGTGGGAAGCAGCCACGTAGCATAGGGAGATCAGCTCGGTGCTTTGTGCCCACCTAGAGGGGTGGGATAGGGAGCGTGGGAGGGAGGGAGACGCAAGAGGGAGGAGATATGGGGATATATGTATAGTTGATTCACTTTATTATAAAGCAGAAACTAACACATCATTGTAAAACAGTTATACTCCAATAAAGATGTTAAAAAAAAAAAAAAGTAATACACGTCCTGAAAAATGGCTTAGGCACTCCTCCACTCCCACCCTGTGACCTCTGTTTCGGACTTGGGTCTTTGTGCTGTTTTTCAGGGACTGCTTTGAGTTTAGCTGTCCTGATATACATAGTGGTGGTACCGTTGAAAAGGACCTCAGAGTTGAGGATAGGATGAATATCAAAGTCATAATTTAATTTTAAAAAAAAACTGTATGGAATTGGCATAAAAACAGACACATAGATCAATGGTACAGAACAGAGAGTCCAGAAATAAACCCACACATATAGGATCAACTAATTTATGACAAAGGAGCCAAGAATATACAATGGGAAAATGAGTCTCTTCAATAAATGGTGTTGGGAAAATTGGACAGCCACATGCAAAACAAAAAAACGGACCACTATGTTACACTATACCCAAAAATTAACTCAAAATAGAATAAAGACATGACTGTAAGACCCAAAACCATAAAACTCCTAGAAGAAAACACAGGCAGTAAGCTCCCTGACATAGGTCTTGGTGATCATTGTTTGGATCTGACACCAAAAGCCAAGGCAACAAAAGCAAAACTAAACAAGTGAGATTACATCAAACCAAAAACGCTTCTGCACAGTGAAGGAAACATCAAGAAATGAAAAGGCAACCTACAGAATGGGAGAAAATATTTTCAAATCATCTGATAACGGACTAATATTCAAAATATACAAAAAACTCACACAACTCCACAGGAAAAGAAACAATCTGATTAAAAAATGGGTAGGGCTTCCCTGGTGGCGCAGTGGTTGAGAGTCCGCCTGCCGATGCGGGGGATACGGGTTCGTGCCCTGGTCTGGGAGGATCCCGCGTGCCGCGGAGCGGCTGGGCCCGTGGGCCCGCTGAGCCTGCGCGTCCGGAGCCTGTGCTCCGCAGCGGGAGAGGCCGCGACAGTGAGGGACCCGCGTACCGCAAAAAAAAAAAAAAAAAATGGGTAGATGTGAATGGACATTTTTTCAAAGAAGACATATAGATGGCCAAAAGGTACATGAAAAGGTGCTTAACATCACTAATTATCAGGGAAATGCATATCAAAACCGCAATGAGATACCACCTCACACCTCTCAGAATGACTATTATCAAAAAGACAAGAAATAACAAGTGCTAGCAAGGATGTGAGAAAAGGGAACCCTTGTGTACTGTTGGTGGTAATGTAAATTGGTGCAGCCACTATGGAAAACAGTATGGAGGTTCCTCAAAAACATCAAAAATAGAACTACCATACAATCCGGCAATTCCATGTTTGGGTATTTATCTAAAGAAAACAAGAACACTAATTTGGAAAGCTATATGCACCCCCATGTTCACTGCAGCATTATATAAATTATAAAATAGCCAAAATATGGAAACAACCTAAGGGTCCATCAAGGAATAAATGGATAAAGGAAACTGTGGTGTATTATTCAGCCTTAGAAAAGAATGAAACCTTGCCATTTGTGACAACATGGATGGACCTCAAGGGCTCTTCAAGGGCGTTATGCTAAGTGAAAAAAGTCAGAGGAAGAAAATATCATATGGTCTCTATTATATGCAACATCATATAGTCTCTATTATTTGCAGAATCTTAAAAAGAAAAAAAAAGCTCATAGATACAGAAAACAGATTTGTGATTGCAAGAGGTGGGAGTGGAAGAAATGGGTGAACTTGTTTTGTTTTAGTTTAAATAAATAGAAAAAATAAATTTTTTAAAAGAAATAACAGGTACCTTCCTTAACTCTTTTTACAAGTCCGCCAAAACTGGACAATAAAACAAAATTAGAGGCCAATCTGACTCAAGAACAAAGGTACAAAGTTCCTATGTTAAGTAAGAGGAAAATGTGATAATGACCAAATTGGGTTTATTCCTGGAATGCAAAGTTGATTTGGCATTAGGAAATCTATCGATATAATTTGATTCGAGAAGTAAAATAATATATTAACAATAGGAAAAGCATTTGATAAAATCGAGTATCACTCATGATATGAGCTCTTACCAAACCACAAACAGAATGAAACTTCAATAGAGTTACAGGTAAAAAATTACACCAAGTATCATATTTAGAGTAGAAATGTTGAAAGTTTTCCCCTTGAGAAAGGGAACTAGAAAATACTGCCCTCTACTACCACTTCTATTCACTTAGTTTATCTTATAATATAAGTACTAGTCAGAACACTAAGAAACAAAATTGTCACAGTTTGAAAGGAAAAAACAAGATTCTAAAAGATAAATTCCTGAAAGTAATAAACGTTTAGCACAACTGATAGATACAAGCTTGATATACAAAAGTCAATTGTATTTTTATAAACAAATGAAATCTATAAAAACTTACAATATCAAAAAGTATCAAGATCTAGGAATAAAACTTTCAAAAGTTGTGAATGACTTTTGGAGAAAATTATAAACATTACTGAGAAAAATTAAAGAGGACCTAAATAAATGGAGTGGTATATCATGTTCATGAATTAGAAAGCAACATGATAAAGATGTCAATTCTTCCTAAATTGCTCTATAGATTCCATGCAAATTCAGTCAAAATCCCTCGGTATGTTGTGTCAGTGTGTGTATGTGTGATGTGTGGGAAGTTCCAATATGATACTAAAATTCACATAAATGTGCAAAGGGCCAAGAATAGCCAAGATGCTCTCAAAGGACAATTGGGTGGAAGAGCTTGTTCTACTGAACATCAAGACTTACGACAAACCTACAGTAAAGAAGACAGTGTGGTATCAGTGCAAGGACCAATGGAACAGGACAGCCAAGTAACACAACCAGAGACACAGGAATATCTGATTCTTGACAACAGTAGGGAAAAGACAGTGTGCTGGGCCAATTAGCTATCCATGTGGAAAAAAGGAATATTGTCCTCTTCCTCACACGATGCACAAAAATTACTTTCAGGTAGATGTTAGACCTATATAAGAAGGCTAAAACAATAAAGTTTCTGGAAGATGACAGAGAATATCTTCAAGACCTTGGGATAGGAAAGGATATTTTAAACCGAACCTGATGTCTAGTTTAAACATAAAACACTGATAAATCAGACTACATTAAAATTTAAAACTTTGGTTTATCAGAAGACACATTAAAAATGAAAAAGCATGCCCCTGCAGTGAGTGAGGGCTCATTTCTAGCATACAGTAAAGAACTTCTACAAATCAGCAAGTCAAAATAGGCAAGGGAGTACATGACACATTTCTGAAGGAATACCACCCAAAACAGTTATAAAAGCACAAACCTCAGTCACCTAGATCTAGTTTTAAATCTGACACTTTCCCTAAGATTTACAGACTAAAAGATTTTTACTATATATTAATATTTTCAAAATTGTTTAGATGCCTGTATTAAAGTAAGCCAGTTTTCTCATTCTTTCTCTAGTCACAACTCTAAAACAAATATGTATCATTGAAAAAGTCCTGTTTAAGAAATCTTTGCCCACTCCAAGGTCAACAAAGACATTCTCCAAAAACTGAGACCTACCTACATACCCATCAACAACAGAATGATATATTCACATAATGAAATATACAGTAATGAGAAGGAATAGTTAACAACTATATACAATACAGATAAATCTCACATTCATAATGCTGCAAAAGAGAGTACAGTAGGATTCCATTTATATAAAATACAAAAGTAGGCAAACCTAATCTTTGATGTTAAAAGTCAGGGAAGGGCTCCCCTGGTGGCGCAGTGGTTAAGAATCCACCTGCCAATGCAGGGGACACGGGTTCAATCCCTGGTCCGGGAAGATCCCACATGCCGCAGAGCAACTAAGTCCGTGTGCCACAACTACTGAGCCTGCACTCTAGAGCCCGCATGCCACAACTACTGAAGCCCGCGCGCCTAGAGCCCGTGCTCTGCAACAAGAGAAGCTACTGCAATGAGAAGCCCGCGCACCACAACAGAGTAGCCCCCACTCGCCGCAACTAGAGAAAGCCCTCGTGCAGCAACGCAGACCCAATGCAGCCAAAAATAAAATAATAAATAAAATTAAATTAAGAAAAAAAAGTCATGGAAACGGTGGGGGGATGATAGGGCGGCAAGTGACCAAAAGGGCAAACAAAAGGGGCTTCTGAAAGTGGCTGGTCATGTTCACTTTTTTGATCTGGCTGCTGGTACACAAGTGTGCTCAGTTTGTGAAAATTCACTAAACTGTTCACTACTGATGTGTACTTTCTGTACATATATTAAATTTTAATAATTTTTTGATGTGTACTTTCTGTAAATATATTAAATTTTAATAATTTTTTAAGTGTGAAAGAGTACCTATTTTTCAAAATTGGTTAGGGGATATGAGAGCAAAAAAGTTTGAAGTCCACTACTTCAGGTCAAAGCACAGAAATTAAATAACTTAACAAAAACTAAAAAAGCAGGTATTAGACAACATGCTAATTACCAAAAAATATTGATAGAGCTGTCAAACCAACTAGAGACTCTCAAACTTACAGTAACAATGGTTTGAAACTATTTGAACGCTGAAAGATAAACTGATTTATACCTAGATTAGTGACTAATGCTGATTCATAAAGATCCAAGATAAGCAAATTGACCTTATAGGGTTTTTTTTAATTTATTTTATTCAAGTACAGTTGATTTACAATGTTGTGTTAATTTCTGCAGTACAGCAAAGTGATTCAGTGATATATATATATATATATATATATACACACACATTCTTTTTCACATTCTTTTTTTTTCTTTTTTTCCCACATTCTTTTCCATTATGGTTTATCACAGGATATTGAATATAGTTCCCTGTGCTATACAGTAGGTTTCTATTAAATAAAAGGGTTTCAAATCTTAGAAATGAATAGATTCACACATCTAGTCAAATCTCCTAATTTTATATACAAACGAAGAAACCCTTGTCCTTTGAAGTTGGGTGATTTGTTCAACGTCATAAGCAGCTCTTGATAAGTAGAAACAACTGAAACTATTTAATTAAGTTCTCCCCTCTGCCAATTTTCTCTAAGTACTAGGGGATTTCCACCCACCAAGAGTACTTGTTTACTGACAGTGTCCCTCAACACATACCATATTCAACTGAAACATTTTCATCCAAATTTTACCAACTCAAAATTAATTTCTTTGCCATCCATGACTAATAGCCAAAACCTATTTCTGGGGCAGAAAAGATAAGACTTTCTAAAGTAAAGCTCATGATGTGCAACCTAACAGATAACTTTCTGTTTACACTAAGTGATGACTGTGACATCAATCTTAAGGCATATGTCACAATTTAGAATGACAATGGCACCTATAGCATACGGTACCCTGAAAAAGACAAAATAAAATCAATCACGACCACAAACTGAAGCCAACACATATAAACAAATGTGCTAAATTAGTAACAAATTATTGTCCTAACTTAATATTAATTTCTCAATCAAAATTATAAGTACTTTCTGCAATTCATTCCAGTTAGCTTCTACATCCAATATAAAGCATGCTTTTTATATATCTTTAACATTTTAAAAAGAATGTCTTGTCACTTTGAAGCTAAATCCACCAAAAGTGAACAGTACATAAAACCCATTTAGTCCAACATATTTTTCAATTATAAAAATGCTTCAATCTCACCCTAACACCATAGCATTCTTTCCTCTATCACAGGACTCCTCTTATTTCAAACTATAAAGTTCAGTGCCAAGATGACTCCCTGAAGTTGCCAACCCCAGGGGAAACACCTGGCCTTTTGAGGATCTGCAGAAAGCTTACATCACAAAATGGTTTTATGGCCACAGAAACTTATTCACTAAAGATTAAAAATGACCTAACAACTAAATGCAACATGGTACCATCAAATGGATCCTAAAACAGAAAAGGACATTAGTGGGAAAACTAGTGAAATCAAATAAAATCAGTTTAGCTAATAATAATATACCAATGTTAGTGTCTTAGTTTTGACAAACATACCATCACTGTGTATACCTGGATGAAAGGCATATGGAATTCTGTACTATTTTTGCCTATTTTTTTAAAAAATAACTCAGTGAGAACTACCAAAAGTCAAAAGTTTGCACCTCAATTCTGACCCAATCACATGTCCACAGTCAGTATCTTCAAGCAATGTTGTCTCCACATCCCTACAAAGCCTAAAAAGGGGATGAGGAGAGGTTCCCAGAAGGGACTCTTTAAATGCCACCTATTTCTCCAATATTACTACATAAAATAAACCCCAGAAAAGCCAAAAACACACACACAAAAAAAGATGCTTACTTTAGGCAGGGATGAAAATGAAAAGGTATGAAACTATTTCTCAGTGGAAAGGGAGGAGAATAATCCTATTTAAGTACAAAAAAGGGACTTCCGGGCTTCTCTGGTGGCGCAGTGGTTGAGAGTCTGCCTGCCGGTGCAGGGGACGTGGGTTCGTGCCCCGGTCGGGGAGGATCCCACGTGCGGTGGAGCGGCTGGGCCCGTGAGCCATGGCCGCTGAGGCTGCGCGTCCGGAGCCTGTGCTCCACAGCGGGAGAGGCCACAGCAGTGAGAGGCCCGCGTACTACAAAAAAAAAAAAAAGAGGGACTTCCCTCTATTGGTCCAGTGGCTAAGAGTCTGCACTCCCAATTCAGGGGATCCGGGTTCGATCCCTGGTCGTGGAACTAGATCCCACATGCCGCAACTAAAGTTCCCACATGCTGCAACTAAGACCCGGCGCAGCCAAATAAACAAACAAATAAATAAATAAATATTAAGTACAACAGATATGGCCAGTGGACAGCCAAGTAGAGAGGGGTATTCTGGCAGTCCTAAAACAGTAAAGGTTAATAATATATATATAACATTTCTCATGCACTCACCAATGGGCCAGCTACTGTTTTAACTGCTTTATATATATTAACACATTTAATCCTCCCAAGAACCTTGTAAAATAGGCAGTACTTATATCTACACTTTACACATGAGAAGTTCTGTAAGTGATGGAACAGAGACCGAGGGCAACCACTACACTGGCAACCACTACACTACACAGCTTCTTGAGGAGCCAAGCCAGGAAAAAGCTCCTGCCTTCTAGAGACCAGGTCCCACTACTTACCCTGTCCTTAGCCTCCACCAGAAGAAAGCCCTCTGCCCAAGGCTTGGGAGTGCTTGCTGGAATCGTGAAGGAATGTGACCCCACCACGCCATCTTCAAGATTGTGTTCATAATCTTTAAGTACCTGATGCACTCAGTGCAGATTCTTGTTGAGACACTGTTATACATAGAAGTTAGCTTTTATAGTACTATCAGTCTTCAAATTCAGATATGCTGGGCTGGCCTGAGAATCTAAAGGCCATATGTGACATTATTTCTGTGGGAAAATGGTGCTGACTTCCTAAAAGAAAGTCTTAACCATTTAGAAATTAAGGCTCTGTCTACACAGGCTCTGGCCTTATAGTTAAACAAATTTTAATAAAGACTGTGATTACTAAAATAATCCAGTTTTGCTCATAACGTCAAAGTGGCACAGTTCCTTATACCTAACATAATAGGAATGGTGTTACTGAAAAAAATTAGTTTAATATTTTATGAATTTCCTGCACTACGGCCAATTTTGGATGTATCCAGCAATGAATATACTGCTCTCCCTGGCCCCCCCTAAGCTTTGCATTTAAAAATTATTAACAAATAAATATATCTTACACACACACACACACCCCCACAACAGAAGGGGTGTTATGTCAGAAGGTAGCTAAAGTAGTAATAGCAGCAGTAATAATGATGATGACAAAGTAGTAATAATAGCAAGAAAAACTAACTCTTTTTGAGCATTTACCATTGCTAGGCATGTTCTACATACTGTACATCTCATTTAATCGTCATGAAAATCCTGTGAGGTAGACATTACACTATCCCAACTTCAAAAATGAGGAAACAGGTCAGAGATTAAGCAACTTGCCCAAGATCACAGAGCTAGTTAGTGTCAAAAGTAAGATCTGAACATTTGAGCATTTTACCCCTAGAGATTTTATTTTTAACCACTGCAATCTGTGTGTAATTAAATAATCTAGTAAACTCTTAAAATAAACAGTACTTAACTCAAATTCATTTTTAAACAAGATTGGTTTGGAGACCAAAAAAAATGGTCCCATCTCGCCTTTTATTAGAAATATGTCCTTCAACCAAGCTAAGACTGAACACATTTATGGATAACAAATTCTAAATGTATTTTGCTTTGCTTTTATCACTTTGAAATCCCTCAATTGTTTGAACCATACAAACGGTGGTAACAGCATGCAACTTCAACAACAAACTAATAAAACTTTACTTTAAAATCTTTTGATTAAAATAAAACACTGTCCATGTTTACCACTAAGTAAACTTGGGTAAAATAACTGTAGGAGTTCCAATACCCTTGAAAAGTTTGAGAACAGCAGCAAGAAATAGCGGGAACAAGATATTCCTTTTATGACAAAGAAAAATTCTGTTTTTTCCACAACACTGTAACATCTGCTCTAAGGACAAACATTCACCACAAACATTAACCTGGGATAGACTGAACTTCAATTGTATTTCAAAACATGTGCCTAAATTCAGAAATTCTCCACTGACCATCTAAAAAGACTAACCGTTTATCTCCCAGAAGAGCCACCTGATCCACATAACAGATAATTTTGGATAGCTTAACCTGTGCTCCCTACCAGCCCATGAGTAATTAACAAAAAGCATGCAACCCCTAACAACTTCTGAAGCACAAGCTGTTTTTTAAATCACCTACTTGAACCTCAGAACTTGCCTTCCCAGGAAACAAAGATCTAAGGTGCCAGATTTCCAAGCTAGTCCACTAAAGCTTAAACATCCATAAGGTTACAGGTATAATAAAATACCAAACCTGCATGGGCAATGTTTCTATGGGAAAACCCATTTAACAGTCAACTTAGAATAAAAGAATATCCCTGCCCCAATAAGCCTTGGAAGTAAAAAAGAATCCTTCCCTCCTCTAACTGGGAGTCAGCTCCCCTAGGACCACAGGCCTAGGCTTCCATGATCAAGGCCAAGGAGGAGGAAAGGCATGAAAGAGGGCAGTCGACAGTGCATCAGCCTTCAGAGTTAGAAGGACAAAAAGGTAGAGCTGTAGTGGAAGGAGATCCTGGGATGAGGAAGGCACGACCTACTTGGGAATAAAGGATGAATGGTGGGATGGCAGCTAAAGGAGCAAGGAAAAAGTGTGTGAGGGTCGGGGTGGGCTGCAGAAGACAATGAGGGAACAGTGGCTACTCCTGCAGCAGATGGGCTTTTACAAACTTTCCTCCTTAATGCTTCAGAGAGAGAAGGAAAAGAAGCCGTGGCAAGGGTCTTGACACTGCCTCCCTCTCTCTGGCTACTCTCATTCTCCTTTGCAAGAGAGAATGGAGTGGGTAAAGGGCTCCTGTCCGGGTCCCTCTTGACCTCCTAGAGCACAAGGGTTTGGAGAAGGGGAGTGGACTCAGAGAAGTTTCCTTGCCCTCCTCGTCATCATTGATTCTGCCGAAGACTTCAGTGTCAATTGAGAACTAATGGAAAGCTCCAGATACCAGCAGGAACAGCACCAGAAAGAGAGGAAGCAGAGGAAGGAGAGAAATTTGAAGCAGGAGAGAAGTGGGATGTTAGAGGGTCAGACAAATAAATTAATAGAACTGCCAATAAATTAAACTATAATAAATGTTCTTAAATATTTAGGATTAATTCATTTTGACAGTTTCAGAAATTTCATAGGACCATTTCACTTTTAGATAAATGAACATTTGTGGTCATGATAATAAACTGAGGCTTATTATAAGGAAGGTATGAAAATAAACTTCTAAATACATATGAGACAATCTCCTGGTGTCTTTTCTTTATATAGTGGCAATATAAATCATTTCAGAAAGGCTTTTTTATTTACTTGGTGAGCACTCAGTTACATTATCATTTGTTGACTTTTTCACCTCAGTAGCCCAAATACGGTAATCACCTTCACAAGTAAGGAATATATTTAACCCTTTCTTGGGAGTATAACTATTATGAAAAACTTGCTCTTTCATTACCAAACATCGCCCGTGAGGATTTCAAGATATTACATTTCAAGCAAAGCTCTAAACTCCATAAAACATAAGCAGATGCGTCCTGAGGAGCACAGGACTGTTTTTTCTTCCAGCCTCTTATGCCCATGTTTCTAGAACTTCCAGCCAGGGATAATTAATTCGACAGGTAAACCTAACCAAATGACCTGGTAGAGGATGAGTGCCAGCACTTAGCATTCTTTTTTTTTTTTAATTTCAGCTTTCAGCAGCTACTCTTCCAGTTGAACTCTCTCTTGAGCAGAGATAATGGCCAGGTAGGCAAGTTCAGCATCAAGTCAAAGATGCAAGAGCAGAGACCAGTGGGGGACAAAAGTGACCAATGACCATGCACTGGGAAGATGTTTCTACTGTTTCACCAACGTCTCAGGTCTTTCACTCCCTAGCCCCATAAAAGATTATGCTGGATCCCAGAACAGCTGCTGTATTTTCTGCAAACCACAAACTGGGTCCAAAACCTCTGTACTAAATTAAAGAGAAGAAAAACATCTGCTATCAAGTACTTCACTTGCTGGAGAAGGTGGGTGGGTGGGTAGGTGTGCGTAAACCTCCAAGTTATGATAAAGCAAATTCAAATCCTTATAAACAGTTCATATTTTATTTTAGTAATATAATTTGAAAAGCTACTCAGGACCAGAATAAACAAGATATCTGATCTTTGAAGTATCCTGGGCATGCTGAAACTGAAGGCAAAGATACTGAAAACATCTGAATTTCAGATAGGTCACTACCGACTACTAGGAATCCTCACTAATCAGCAGACTTCTGCTAAAATGTTAACCTCTGGCTAGAAAATGGAAAAATCTGCAAAGAAAAAAAAATGAGATTATCTTCAGCCAAGGACACTGAACGCTTTCAAGATTACCAACAGAATTGAAAGGTTTCTTTGTAACAAAAATTTCCATTTTCATAAAATATGTATTAATCAGCACATACACTTATGCAGAGTATAGTAGAAAAATCACATATTCTAGAATCAGACACACATGAGTTTGGGTTCTAGCTCCACAATTTACCAGCTATATGACCTACTCAGAAAAGTTACTGAAGAATACTGGAGGTTAGTGTTTATCTGTACAACAAAGATAACATCTTTAGCACAGGGTAGCTATGAGGATTAAATGCAAACATACGTAACCCACCAAGCCCAGTGCCTGAATACTCAATGTTAGCTCCCTTTGCTCCAACACAAACTGTACAGTGTGTTGACAGTGTGTCAAAGAAACATGTGGGAGAAAATTCAGAGCGACAGAACACAGATTATTACGTTCGGTCAAATATTAAGATAAAAATCACATATGTAATATTTACCTTCACTAAAGTGTGGAAAAGAAGCTAAGTTTGTCAAATTCTTCTTCTTTCCCATTCATTCTTGTTCTTTTACACACCAGAACTAAATACATCACACGCCAAAATTGTTGTCTGGTTGACAAACGTTGCTGATGAACATGGAATTGATAAGCCCCGTCTGGACCAAAGGTGACAAGTTTTCTTAAGCAATTTAAATAAATTACGTTTCAGTAAGGACATAAATGCTTTGCATCAACGGTATGAACTTCTGACTTTATATGCAGCTTACTTTATAACCCACCTTGTCCCCCATCCCATCCCCCCAAATTCTGCTTTTAGGCACCTTAATAAGCCGGCACACAGCACTAAACTATAGAATTCCACCTGGGAATAACTCTAATCTGTTGTTGGACCTCAGAGGACTGCTTGTGTGATCTTTAAATGAACGTCAACAGTATCTTCGCCTTACTCCACACCTGCCAACAATCATTGCAAACCTCTTTCAGAACAATTACTACTATCACTACTAACCATTCCCAGGTCTCAACACCCTCGACAACCCCAACCTTGGTGCTGCTAGTCTTCATTCCCAAGCGCTTTGCTGGGGCTTGAAACCAGTCCACAGAGGTTCACTACTTGTAATGCCCAGGGTCCGGCGAGGAACGACATCATCCCTCTCGGCTCGGGGGGCGAAAGCCAACCCAGGCCCCCGGCCACTCCCTCTCTCCTCGGCCTCCAGGGGCGTCCCGGGAGGGCGCGGGCGCGTCAGGCCCTGCGCAAACCTCCGGCAAACCCCGCATTTCCCGGAGTCCGCCGCAGCCCCAGGCCGAGACGAGCCCTCGGGACACCCGCAGACCGGCACACGCCCAGCGCCCGGGAGAGGGGTCACCGGGACGACCCCAGGGCCAGCCCCGACGCCCCGGCTCGGGCAGGTGCCGGGCCTCCTCACGGACACTCACCCGCAGCCGCTGCTCCCCGTCCGCCGCTGCCGCCGCCTTGCCCTCGCGCCAGTCGCCAGCTCCCACGGGGGTCCGGCCCCAGCGTCACTTCTCCGCCCGACCCCCCCCTTGGGTGCGCGCTGCGCGGGGCCCGGGTCCGGTGAGAGGAGGAGCAGCCGCCGCCGCCGCCGCCCCCTTTCCTCCCTCCTCCTTCAAGGCGCGCCGCCCACCGAGACCCGCCTCGTGTTTCCTGGATCCGGTCTCGGCGAGAGCTTGGCAAGCGAACCTCCGGCTTCAGGGTTCGCATCGAGCGCCGTCGCTCGCCAGGCACAAAGATGGCGCCGCCGGGGGACTGCCGATGGCGATCTCGCGAGGTTTCCCCCACAACCACGGGAGGGCGGGGACCCACAGGAAAGGCGGTCAATGAGGGTAACCTAAGCTGACTTCACAGCAAACGCTACCCCATATCGGAAACGTGCAGCACCAGGCGAACGTTATTGCGCCTGCGCGCGGAAGGACGAGAACGCATGCCCAGAGCAGCCCCTGAAATAGGACCCAGTTCTCCGTGTTTTACCTGTTTCCTCTGGAAGCGCGGGGCGGAGAAGGAGGGGGCGGAGCAACCAGGACCGAAACCAGGGAAAGGATTGGGCGGGACCCGGAGGCGAAGTGAGAGAAGTCCCTTAAGGCTTGGTCATCCCTCCAGAGCACGAACAGCTTACACACTTTGGCGTCTCCGGGAGTCCTCCAACCCTTTCCTGTCCCTACTCTTCCTGTCACCGAGTATTCTTTGCAAAGTCTCAGCTGCCCCTTCATCCTGTTGTCGGTTCGCTTGCTGTATGCAACCATAGCCCTCCTGTTTCTCACATCACCACCTAACTTTCTCTTTCATTTTGGCACTACATGAGCCTCCAAATCTCATACTAAAATAGCTGCTTCTGCTCCTGATTTATTTTTCCTCGCTCATTCATTTATTCATTCATTCAAACCCTCTGTTTTTCAGAGTTTCCTATGTGCCAGGTACTGAGGAAACAGATGTGCTCTGACCTCAGGGATCTGTTGGCCTAGGATGGAGATGGGTGAGAAAAAAACAATGCTGACAGTTCCGTACAGTGAATTCTGTGATAGAAATGAGTACAGAGAGTAGTGACAGATATTGGAGGCGGGGTGTCACGAAATTATCAAAGAGAAAATTCTTGAGGGGAGTCTCACAGTCATGGGATTTAGTCCAATGAATCAGTCGGGGTGATGTCAGGAAACAAACCACCTCCAGTATTTTCACGGAGAGAAGTTAATATAAAGAACTGATAATTATATAACCAAAAAGGCAAGAAGAGAACCCTTAATATATTGTTGAGGTAGCAACTGAAGGAAGCAGCTACTATGCCTAGAACTAGTGGAACCAAGGAAAGCAGTTGGGATTATTACAGTCATTACAATTTAGATATTTAGACCAGGGGCCTTGTGGAGCTGAAACTCAGACCTCTGAGGAGGAAGCAGCATCTGCCGATGCTGGTGTCTCTGAGGGAGGCTCCAGATGCTGTGTCTGCAAGTGTGGGGAAAACTGCAAACTGCATCCAACTGCTGCTATGGGAAGGAACTGCCACTGTCCTGAGAGCTTCCAGTCTCCCTGCAGCCTGGGAATGAGAATGAGACACATAAAGCAGAGCTGAACCGGGCCCACATTCTGAAGCAGAGCAGCTCCAGTGTTGAGAACCACTCATTTTAGAAGCTGGATGTGGTCAGAAAGGGAGCCATTCGCTCCTGTCACACACCCACGCATAGTGGGAACTAGTGTGTTAAAACATTTGTAGAAAACCTGCTTCAAGTTCAGGGTTTCACACCAAACAGAGCTGCCCCAGCCAACTCACAAAACCATGAGTAAGCAATAAATGTGTATTGTAGTATGGCACTGAGACTTCTGCTTATTACATGGCAAAAGTGGAACAGCAGCTCTATCCACAAAGTGAGCAGTTAGTCTCCTTCTGTCTTCTTGCCCCACCATCCCTAGATTGCCATCCTAGTATATTTGGTCCAGAATGGCTCAGCACCACATGACATTCCAGTCATTAGGAAAAGGAAGGCCTACCCATTTTCTTTAAGGGCACTATCCGTGGGTTGTTAACATCACTTAATCATATTACTGTATCTACCCGCAGGGTAGACTGGGAAATGGGGTCTCATTCTAAGCGGTCTTGTCCCTAGCTAAAAATTCTCTGACTTTAGAAAAAAGGTTGGGAGGACAACCAGCAGCCCCAGAAAATAATCAAAACTCAGATCTTGACTTAAAATTATTTCTTCCCTCTCCCAATTGGGTCCTGCCCCCAGTGAGGAGCTTGAAGTCAAAGAAGCAGGTATAACCCTTATCTTTCTGTTCCTTAGGCTTCTATTTCTCCTCCCCTGTTTTGCTAACCACAGTTTCTTCTCCTCTAGGGAATAAGAGGGTGGGAATGGAGGTGGGCAAATTATGGCTTTACAGGTACAATCATGAGATAGCTTTGTCCTCTCTGGATATGACAGGTGTCTCAAGTCAGCTCTCTCTCTCTCTCTCTCCTGGTTTCATTTGGGCGTTCTTCTTAGGCTCCCACTGGGAAGATCTGATAGCACATCCTAGGACACAAATGATGCTCTTTCTTCTATCGGGCCTCTCTCTCCTCAGCCCCTCGTCTCTTTTACTTTTTGATGCTGCTGTAAGTCCTCTCTAGGCTGTCAGTTCTTTCTATGTGATAGGCATTCAAATGCTGGCTCTCTCATGGGGTGAGTATGATTCTTCAGCACGTTCCTCATGGCACAGTTGTTTGATATGAATCAAGCTTTTCTAACTTCTTCTCACTTCCTGCCGTTTGTAGAATACCCAGAACTTCTTACTTCTGGTATCTCCTCATCCATCGGCAGAGCACAAGCAAGAGGCTCAAGCTTTTTTGCTTTCTGCAAAAGTCACTTGATCTGTGGAAAACTCACAAATCGTGGCCATGTTGAACAACAGACATGCTACCCTGTCCCTGCTGCTCGGCAAGCTTCCTGCCTTCAGAATTCTTCTGGCAAGAAGCAGGCAGCAGTGTCTATATCAACACAGCTCTCCAAACTCCAAAGATACGTGGTTGGCTCTCCTTAATATTCTCTCTCTAGATTGGACCTATAGGTAGCTGCAGTTCAGTAACCAAGCAGCTGGAGAGTGATACATCTTGAAGACACTCCTCCCTCAGCTCAGAAGTCCCCTCACTTGGCTTCGCCTTCCCCAATGGGAGAGAAAATCTACAACACTCTCTCAAGGATGATAACTAATACAAATCTCCCTTCTAGTCTTCTCTTTTTTAAGCTGGAGGAAGTCACAGAGCCAGTTTTGCCACCTCCTGTTGAGCCTTTAGGGAAGACCCTAGAAGCGCTCTCCCAGAAGTTCGTTGCAGCACTATTTACAATAGTCAGGACGTGGAAGCAACCTCAATGTCCACTGACAGATGAATGGATAAAGAAGATGTGACACATATATACAATGGAGTATTACTCAGCCATGAAAAGGAACAAAATAGTGCCATTTGCAGAGACGTGGATGGACCTAGAGATTGTCATACACAGTGAAGTAAGTCAGAAAGAGAAAAACAAATATTGTATAATATCTCTTATATATATGTGGAATCTAGAAAAATGGTACAGATGAACTTATCTGCAAAGCAGAAATAGAGTCATAGATGTAGAGAACAAACTTATGGTTACCAAGAGGGGGAGCGGGGGATGGGATGAATTGGGAGATTGGAATTGACATATATACACCACTATGTATAAAATAGATAACTAATGAGAACCTACTGTGTAGCGCAGGGAACTCTATTCAGTGCTCTGTGGTGACCTAGATGGGAAAGAAATCTAAAAAAGGTGGATATATGTATACGTATAACTGATTCACTTTGCTGTACAGCAGAAACTAACACAACATTGTAAAGCAACTATAGTCCAATAAAAATTAATTTAAAAAAATACTGTGGTAGAATTTGGAATGTATCGTCTTCAGCTGTATCAGACACATGTACCATTTCAGATATTTTTGGTTTCACTTGTTGAATTAATAAACTATCGCCATGTAACCAAACCACTTTAAAACATAATAGTTGGGCTTCCCTGGTGGTGCAGTGGTTGAGGGTCCGCCTGCCGATGCAGGGGACGCGGGTTCGTGCCCTGGTCCGGGAGGATCCCGCCTGCCGCGGAGCCGCTGGGCCCATGGGCCATGGCCACTCGGCCTGCGCGTCCGGAGCCTGTCCTCCGCAGCGGGAGAGACCACAGCAGTGAGAGGCCCACGTACCACAAAAAAAACAAACAAACAAACAACAACAACAAAAACCATAATAGTCTAATATAATAACCATTTTATTTGCTCATTGTGCAATAGATTCTCAATTTGTGTTGGGCTCAGCTGGGCAGCACTTCTTCTGGTCTCACCCAAGGTTACTTATGGTGATAAGAATAGAGGCGATTTGAGGACTTTCCTGGTGGTCCAGTGGCTAAGACGCCACGCTCCCAATGCAGGGGTCCTGGGCTTGATCCCTGGTCAGGGAACTAGGTTCCACAAGCTGCAACTAAGAGTTCACATGCCACAACTAAAGATCCTGCACACAGCAACGAAGACCCCACGTGCCTCAACTAAGACCCGGCGCAGCCAAATAAATAAATAAAATAAATATCTAGTTTTTAAATGTTAAAAAAAAAGAATAGAGGCAATTCTTGGCACCAACAAGGACTCCCTCTCACCAAGTCACCTCAGCTCTACAGAGTATGGTCTAAGATCTAAAATGTTAGCTGGGCCTTTAATGGGCCATTCATTAGACTGTCTGCTTCTGAATGATGAGGTATATGATGAGACCAGTGATTCTCATGGTCATGTACAACTCCTTTGCAGTAACACGGGTCCATTGGTTTCAGGCAATACTGTGTGGGATACCACATCAATAGGTGACCGTTTTGTAAACTCTTGAATGATGGTGCTGCTGGGGGAACTGTGAATAGGAAAGACAAACTCATAATGAGAGTCTGAATCAGTTCTGGAAAGAATGAACTTCTGCCCCACTATCACACACACACCCCTTGTGGAAGGGATCCAAAGTAATCAATTTGCCCAAGTGGCTGGCTGGTCTCCTTTAGAAACAGTGCCATAATATGGCTCAGTGTTGGTTTCTGCAGGTGGTGGATTGGGCCAGTAGTAGCTAATTGTGCCTTAATTAGAGGGAACCCTTGTTGGACCTGAAGGGCCAGCCTGGGTTCTGTTGGCAGGATCATTTGCTGTGCCTTCTTGTAGAATAAGCCTACGAGGAAACTTATTGGGGAAATCTGGATTTGGGGTGCCAGCTGTTTATAAGCATTATCTGGGACTCTGAGGCTGATAAGATGTTACAGTCCTTCTGTGAGGGAAGGAAGTCCCATGGGAAGCTGAGTTTGGGTGCCACCCACCCTTCTGGGAGAAGGGCAGATGTTAGCTTCCAGTTAGGTTCCAGTTAGCTTTTTGCCTGCAACCCAGCATGAATTTTCAGGGTCAACTTCAGACAAATTTGTACTAAAAATACTACATTTAAGTTATGTTAATTTTCACTTCTGTGTAGACCCCTTGATTTATTTTTACCTTGTGATTTGGTGATTCTCAATGGGAAAGGGGTTCCTTATAATCTAAAATTTCCCCTATAATCTACTTTGCTTCCCACCTAAGCTTCATTTAGTACTTGCCCCTGTACTGGCCAGTACTCTAAATAATGAGTGTGTCAGAATGCCTTCTGAGCTTGCTGGAAGACCTAAAGGTAGCCTCCCCTCACTTTCCCTATCATAACGAACAACAGAACTGAGCCTCTTTATACAAAGACACCTAAAGAGGGGAAAAATTATTAATTAAGTGCAAAGGACAAAGAAGGAAGAGACACCAGTTGCCCATCACCCCCACCGTTTTACCCTTGGTCCCAGGACAGGACATGCCCATTGTTTCAAAATTCTCCGACTTACGAGTTGTATATCTGGTGATGCATAATGGGTTAGTTCTCCTCCTGGAACGTGATTCACCTATACTCACCAGGACTCTTTTTGGAACAAGCCAGAGGAATAGCGTTGCGTCTCAGGCTGTCACCCTGGATGCATATAGTACACCAATCTCAGCGACACCAGCTGGTGGCCAGGATCAATCCTTTCATATTCCTCCCTTTCTCTGCTAGACCCCACTACTAAACACCAGTGCCTCCATCCAGTGGGTCAACTCCCCCACTGGATCAACGCTACCAAGGCAGTCATCTCGGGAGAGCTAACCTTTCTCTCAGAAGAAAGAGTTTCATTAAAATTGCCCTAACATCTTTTTCTTGTTTGGAGTCAAAAGTCAATTAATAATAGGGATAGAAACATTTAGGGAGCCAGTTCTCTAAACCAGTACAAAAAGTACAAAAGTACATTACAAATAGACAATATGTTCCATATTTACTGCTAAATAAATGTATTGTGACTTTCCTTAATGCTAGATCAGCTCAATGATGCTGTAAGAGAATCCTCATACACAGGCTGACAGAGCCCACCTTCCTCAACTGTTAAGTTGAAAGAATCACAAATAGATTCCTTTTTAAAAAAAATCTCTTCTCTAGGAAGCCATCAAAGTAGGTTTGCTACAGATCCAGTGGGTGGATACTGGTGGATGGGACCCCTCCGAGACGGGAAAGGAAAACACCGTTTTTGGCTAGGCAGGTAGAAGAGAATGAGCGGGTAGGTGAATTAGGAAGAATTCACATGGAGTGATCTCACTAAGATTACAGCAACGGTACAGAACATTTGTAGTGAATACTGTGATGCTCCACCAAGATCCCCTCTTCAGGGTAATGTATCTATTCCTGAATTGCTGCGGCTACTGGTTCTCCACAGCTTACATCTATGTCCCTCGCTGGGAATTGCCTTTGCCTTCAGGCGTACGCCTCACAAAGGTTATGCACTCTCCCAGTGGATGGCCCACAACCAATGACTGGCTGATGTGGAGCTATAAAGGCTTAGCATCTTTGCATTCATTTGAGACAACTCTGAAGGACCATTCCAGCTCCAGAGCTCCATGTGAGACAGGCTGAAGCCTTGGTTGCAACTTCATCATGGATCAGGGTCTCCCTCTCTCCAATCTTGTTTTCCTCACATCCTTACAGGTGTATTTTCCAAGAGGATTTCTCAATCACCTTCTGCACTCAGTTACTCATCTCAAAATCTGTTTCCAGAGAACTTAATCTCAGACCTCTGTATAGTAAACCTATGTATAATTGCACTGAGTTGTTTTATTTGTCTAGTATCTACCAACCCTTCTTCTAGTAATTCTCTCAGATTTCCCTTGCTGGGGGATGGAGGAAACTACTCTCCTCTTTAAATGTACTTGCCTTTAGTGAAGTTGCCTCCACCTCCAGCTCCGAGGATGATCATAGTACTCTGGCCATTCAGAGCCTCAGATTCCTCAGATCACAGTAATTCGTTCAGAGGTGGGTACATGATTTAGGCAGAGCCAATCAGATGCAATGAGGCTCTTGCTGGGACATCCAGGGAAGACACTCACTTTTTTCTGAGTGTTTAGAAGATCTGGAGTTTCTATAGCCGTTTCATGACTGCTGTGGGAACTCCTGCCTAAAGAATCGTACCAACTAGGGCTTCCCTGGTGGCGCAGTGGTTGAGAGTCCGCCTGCCGATGCAGGGGACATGGGTTCGTGCCCCGGTCCGGGAAGATGCCACATGCCGCGGAGCGGCTGGGCCCGTGAGCCATGACCGCTGAGCCTGCGCGTCCAGAGCCTGTGCTCCGCGGCGGGAGAGACCACATTGGTGAGAGGCCCGCGTACCGCAAAAAAAAAAAAAAAAAAAAAAAAAAAGAATCATACCAACCAAAAGGAAGTGAACTGAGACATGAAGAAAGAGAAAGAGACAGAGAGGAACTAGGTTTGGGGAACATCATTTGAACTCCTGCATCACACAGTACCTAAAACCAGCCCTATGCTCTATACTATTCAGTTGCACGAACTAATACATTTTCCTTTTGCATAAGCCTATTTGGGATAAATTTTCTGTTGCTTGCAAACAAAAGAATCTAAACTGATAAACTATGAATGAATAAGAAATTAATGGTTTGAATATTCAAGACAATGATTGAGTATAGGGAAGGCAAAGTGACCAAAAATATTTATATTCTGTATTACTAAAATATCCTTGTCTAGTGCTTACTGCCCAACACATAATAAGCTCTCAAGACTTAAGTGTTCAATAAGCATCTGTTACATTAACTGTGATTCTGCAAAAGGAACCTGGAGAACCTAAGTGACACAGTGAGTTTGGAAAAAGGGAAATTTTAAATGCCTTCTCACCAAAAGTGATTTATTGATTGATACTGCTTACAAAATATTGTAACTGAAAATCTTCTTTGCTCTTGGGAAGATCATAGCCAACTCGTCAATACACATAAAAAATGCTTTTGTTTCAGCCATTTCCTCTACCAGGTGGTCTTGAGGTCTTTCTGAACCACACAGTTTCCTTTTCATAGTAAACATGGGTTAGTAAAAAAAAGATCTTTGACAGATGAAAACTGAGATTAAGTGAATTGCCTAAAGTAATAGGTAACCTGTCCAGTTAAGATGGGCGCTTGGGTCTTCCCTTCGCAAATGCAATAAGCTCTCTGCCAGGAACATCAGAAACAGCCAGTGTCCTTTATTCATGGCTATAGGAATTCATTCATTGTTCCACATACATTTACTGAGCCAGGTTCTGAGAAAACAGAGATGAGTAAAACAAAGTCCCTGGCTTCAAGGTATTTCCCAGTTTTTGGAAGAAGTGTCACATAAATAAGCGTAATGGAGTGTAGCAAATGAAGCCATGGTTCATGCCTTTGGTGTTCTAGAAACTATGGGTCTGGAGAAAGTGTTTGGGAGAGTGAAAGTTTGCAAAAGTTATAGGAAGTAGTCAGTCGTCTGGGGAGATTGTCCCGAAGGAGGTCATGTGTAAACTCATAATAAAAACGAGTAAATACATGTTCAGTTTTATTTTTCTTTAAATTTAATTTTATTTATTTTTGGCCGCGTTGGGTCTTCGTTGCAGTGTGTAGGCTTCTCCTTGTGGTGGCTTCTCTTGTTGCAGAGCATGGGCTCTAGGTGTGTGGCCTTCAGTAGTTGTGGCATGTGGGCTCAGTAGTTGTGGCTCACGGGCTTTAGAGCACAGGCTCAGTAGTTGTGGCACATGAGCTTAGTTGCTCCGCGGCATGTGGGATGTTCCCGGACCAGGGCTCAAACCCACGTCCCTTGCACTGGCAGGTGGATTCTTACCCACTGTGCCACCAGGGAAGTCCCATGTTCAGTTCTTATCAATGAAACAATAAATATTCAAAGTTAAAGTTTATTATTATTTCGATTTTACCAAGGAGAAATTACGTGGAGAATTTTTTAGAATTTCTCTTTTTCACACCTAAAAAGATCATTGTTTGACTCTCGAATCCTGTGCTCCTGATCAGAGGGTGCTCTTCCTTAACTTCTCACTCTATAATTTTCTGACCTGTGGTCATCCACATACAAAGTTGAGAGGGAATAGCTGGGAGATGGTAAATCAGGGTATATGAGAGTGAGTCCTTTTGATATTGTCATTGTTAAAAAGGGGACAACAGACCCCAAATGGAGTCACTTGTGCTAAGCTCACAATACCAAACTAAGACTTATAATATCTAAATTGCAGTTTCAACCTCTTTCAGAAGTGGAACTTTAAACCAGTCAATCTGGAATTACCTGGTCAGTACTAGTGAGGTAATCTGCCTGATAGACCCCTGCCGTCCCCCAAAGAAAGGTGACCTGGCCTGAAACAATCAGCTCCTTGCTAGAATAACTGCCTAGTCCCGCCTCCTTCTGCCTATAAAAGTCTTCCATTTCGTATAGCTCTTCGGAGCTCCTTTCTATCTGTTATATGGGATCTGCCCAATCCATGAATTGTTGAATAAAGCCAATAAGATCTTTAAATTTTACTCAGTTGAATTTTGTTTTTTAACATGATTTATAATAAGGGATATATTTGGTCTTTGTCCCCATTCTTGGCACAGAGCTCTAAAACCCTTGGAATTTCTTAAGTGATAAGAGCTCTAAAAGTGACTTTAGTTATTCATAATAAGCCCCTTTCAACTACACCTGAGTTTATGCTAATAAGGTGACTTTTGGAAAGCCCCTAAGAATGGGGGCTGGTTGCCAAGGGAACCAACAACAACTATTAGAGGGTTGGAACTTTCAGTCCCATCCCCCAACCTGTGGGGAGGGGAGAAGGACTGGAGGTTGAATTACTCACCAATGGCCAATGATTTAATCAACCATGCCAACTTAATGAAGTCTCCATAAAACCCCAAAAGGACAGGGTTGGGAGAGCTTCGAGGTTGGTAAACACATGGAGGTTCTGGAAGGATGGCATGTCCTGAAAGTGTAAAGGAGCTCTGTGCTCTTTCCCCATCCCTTGCGCTAGGTGTCTCTCCCATCTGGCTGTTCCTGAGTTATATCATTCTATAGTACACAGGTAGTCTAGAAAATAAACTGTTTTCCTAAATTCTGTGAGCTATTGTAGCAAAATTAATCAAACCTGAGGCCATGGGAACATCCAATTTATAGCCAGTTGTTCAGAAGCACAGGTGACAACCTGGACTTGTGATTGGCATCTGAAATGGAGAGGGATGGGACAGTCCTGTGGGATCTTGTGGGATCTAATGCTGTCTCCAGGTAGATAGTGTCATTGACTAGAACTTAGTCATATGACTACATCTAACTTCATATGCCCAGGAAGCAGGTTAGAATGGATTTTAGTATATGTAAAATCTTTTTGTACATTCTTATTTTACCTAACATTATATCAAACATTTTCCATGTTATTTTCATAGTCTTCATTACTGTGGAAGATTTTATTATTGTTGAAAATATTTGCTATCCCTTTCCTCTGGTGCCACCTCTGTGGAGCCAATTCCTGGTGGGCCTCCCCATAGGAGCGGCGTCTGCCCCATTGAAATCAGGCTTGGTCATGTGGAATTTAAGCAGAAATGATATATCCCACATTTGAGCATAAGCTGTAGGAGTTATTGTACTAGTCAATCCTTGCTCTTTATTCACTACTTTGAGATCAATATGGAGCTAGTCCTTCCAACTGGGTCCTGGGTTGAAGCAGAGCTACAGCTGAACTGCAAAGGGTAGGTAACTGAGTGAGAAATAAACCTGTGATAAATCACTGAGATTTGGGGATTATCTGCTACTGCAGCAAAATCTAGCAAAAGCTGACTGGTACAATAATTATAACAGCTGCATATTACTCCATCATGTTATGTACCCTGATTTTTTTAGTCCATTCTTCCAATATTGGCCATTTAAGTGGTTTCCAATTTTCCGATATTAAATATAATGCTGAAATGGACACGTGCAGTTTTTGTTGTTGTTGTTTCTGTTAAGTTATTCCCTTAGGATACATTTTTCAGCATAGAAAACTGGGACAACATGTATGATCATCATTACCGCTCTTATTCCCCAAAGGGGTATATTGTCTGTGTATTGAGTCAGGTTCCAGCAAAAACCATGAAAACCACTCTAGTAATTTTAACAGAGGGAAAATAAAACAGGAAATTGACTTCACAAGTAATGGAGAAGCTAAGAAATCAGTAGTGAAATAACCCAGAGATTGACAACAGCAGAAAAATTCTGCCACCCTTGGGGATGGAGGGACACTTGGATGAGGTGGTATTACCAGAGGGCAGAAACTAGGGCCATCTGAAGGGAACTAGAGCCATGACTGGGTCTGCCGGGTCAGAACTCTCCAGTAGTAACTGGGATCATCAAGGAAGGTTTGCTTTGGGAAAAGTTGGATCCATGAAAGAGGTGCTGTAAGAAACAGAAAAAGAGACAGAGAAAAATATTTCGGACTCTTCCATCTTCTTGCTTTCCAATCTTCTGCAAGTATTGTCCGTTGGGAAAACCTACCCAGAGGCCAGAGAACAAAGGAACTTGGAAAATATAGTTTTCTATGACACAGAGGGCAAGAGAAGGGCAGCGAGGCATCTGAAAGCAAACTGGATAGTAATGGATGAGTAAACCACTTTACCAGTCTTTCCAGCATTGTACATTATCATCATTATAAATGTTGCTATTTTGGCATGAGAGGCAATATAGTTTAGTAGTTGAGAGTACTGACTCTGAAGTCAGACACCCTTGGAATTGAACCTGCTCAAAGCTCTTCCTGGTTATGTGACTTTGGGTGACTTGCTTAACTTCCTCAAGTCTCAGCTTCCCTTATATAAAATGTTGTGAAGAGACTTCCCTGGTGGTCCAGTGGTTAAGACTCTGTGCTTCCACTGCAAGGGGCATGGGTTCGATCCCTGGTTGGGGAACTAAGATCCCACATGCCTCGCAGCGCGGCCGAAAAAAAAATGTTGTGAAGACCAAATACATGAATATAAATACAAAACACTTAGCATAGTGTGTAGCATGAAATAGGTTGTATGGTCAGGCCACACAAGATGGCTGTTCTCTTGCTCTCTGTACAACCCCTGCCTGACCAGTGCTTGCTTCATCTCTACCATACACACACGACTGACCTTCCTACTATTGATACTTGCCCCAGATCCCAGGTAGTGATTATTCTTATCCTATCTTATCTTCTTTGGCGTGCCCCTCTACTGGTTTCCCTGTTAACTAATGATGAACTCACCTGACGTCAATTCCCCTATAACTGGTAATCGCCCTCCCTCTGGCCAGAACTTAGTTCCATGACCACATCTAAGTACAAGGGAGACTAGGAAGTGAAGTTTTTATTTTAGGTGGTCATGTACTCAGCTCAAAATTCTATTATGGTAATAGAAGAGGCAAACAGATATTGGGGGAAAACGACTGGCCTCTGCCATTCTGCTATTCTGGCCACGCAAACATCTATGTGTGCTCTTCTTCCCATACATAGAACATACCCATCACCAAGGGAAAGTTCCAAGTACAGTTCCATGACTACGGAAGGGGAGCAAAATTTGCCACCCCAAAATAAGATTATCTTGAGCTGGTTAAGTTCAAGAAGCAAAAGACAAGAGAAGCTCTGAAAACCAAGTAGAAGTCACCCTTTTGTAAGGGACATATACATTTATAAGGGGAAACTCCGTTTGTAGGGGTGTCTCCCTCTCTGTACCAGGGAGAGGAGAATGACTCTAAATATCTGGAAATCTTCATCAAGGGAGAAGGCGATGACGTAAATCTGTATACCAACCATACCCTTGTTTACTGTGCTTTGCCTGGTAACCTCCCCAAACTGACTGCCCCTGCTTCCCGCCCACCCCACTTTCCCCAGCCCCATCTTCCTTCGTCTTTAGCTGAAGGTGGTATTTAAGTGATGGTTCAGGTCATTTTGGGAGAGTTACTCAGTTTTCCTAGGTATCTCCCATGCATAAAGAGAAGTACACATGTTATTAAACTTCTGTTTTTCTCCTGTTAACCTGTCTTTTATTACAGGTGTGTCTCAGCCAAGAATCCAGAAGGTTAGAGGGAAAATGATTTTTCCGCCCCTACACTGACTCTAATAATCATGGGAATTCGCCAGGCTTTTGGTCTCTTTGGCTTTCAGATTCCTGTAACACTTAATAATAGGCTTCTTTGTATTTGCTGTTCGTCAGTTACATATAGAAGTAACACGCTGCCGGACAGCAGGAGTCTATCTTGACTATGAACTTCTCTGGAGGAAAGAGGCAAGAAGCAGCAGGGCCCAGGGATAGACAGGCTCACAGACCCCAGGAACCAGACCAAGATGTGCAAGTACCCAAAACTTGGTCCTATGACCTGTCATGGAGCCCTGGAGCTGGGGCTTCCCGTGGGGGTCAAAGCCTTCCTGCCCCTGGGCACCCTCCTACAGCTGCCCCAGTCCCACAGCTTCTCAGCTGAAGATGTGCAGCAAGTGGTGAACACCATGGGGAAGCAGTGGTTCACACTGCAGCCAGGGGACCCCGGCATTGGCTCTCATCCAAGCCAATCTTGGTCACTTCCTGCAAGTACCTGAGATGGATCTGATGCCCTTGGCAACCCGACAGGCCCTGCCCCTGATGCTTATTTATGGCACATTCTGGCAGCACTGGCCATCCATCCCGTTCAAAGGCACGTCCTGCTGGGGAAGGAGGCACATCCACCTGGCCTCAGGACTGCCTGGGGACTGTGCACAGTGTCATCAGTGGCATGTGGCCAAATTGTGAAGTGGCCTTGTTCATCAATGGGCCCCTGGCCCTGGCAGATGAAATACCCTTCTTCCTCTCCGTCAGTGGGGTGATCCTGATTCCAGGGAATGCTGATGGCTTCCTGCTTCCCAAGTATTTCGAGAAGGCCGTGCAACTACGCCCCACCCAAAAGTCCCTCTCCTTGGCCGGTAATGAGTAGACAGAATGTCAGAGTGGCCCCAAGCACCGCTCCAGAGGGTAAAGGATGATCCAACAATAAAATATTCATTAAATAAGAAATGTAAATAGACAATCAAAAAAAGAAACTCAGGATTGAAAAAAAAGAAGTAACCACAGCCCAAGATCTCTTCCAGGCAAATTCTCTTACTGTTTCACTGTTCTCTGTGCTGACTCATCTTCCTCTCATTCAACTTGATGACTGCTTCCTTAAGCTCTTCTTCTTCTTTTTTTTTTTTTACATCTTTTTTGGAGTATAATAGCTTTACAATGGTGTGCTAGTTTCTGCTTTATAACAAAGTGAATCAGTTATAAATATACATATATCCCCATATCTCTTCCTTCTTGCATCTCCCTCCAATCCTTCCTATCCCACCCCTCTAGGTGGACACAAAGCACCAAGCTGATCTTCCTGTGCTAAGCGGCTGCTTCCCACTAGCTATCTATTTTACATTTGGTAGTGTATATATGTCCATGCCACTCTCTCACTTTGTCACACCTTACCCTTCCCCCTCCCCATATCCTCAGGTCCATTCTCTAGTAGGCCTGTGTCTTTATTCCCATCTTACCCCTAGGTTCTCCGAGACATTTTTTTCCCTAAAATTCCATATATGTGTGTTAGCATATGGTATTTGTCTTTCTCTTTCTGACATACTTCACTCTTTATGACAGACTCTAGGTTCATCCACCTCATTACAAATAGCTCAATTTCGTTTCTTTTTATGCCTGAGTAATATTCCATTGTATATATGTGCCACATCTTCTTTATCCGATGATGGACACTTAGGTTGTTCCCATCTCCTGGGTATTGTAAATAGAGCTGCAATGAACATTTTGGTACATGACTCTTTTTGAATTATGGTTTTCTCAGGGTATATGCCCAGTAGTGGGATTGCTGGGTCACGTGGTAGTTCTATTTGCAGTTTTTTAAGGAACCTCCATACTGTTCTCCATAGTGGCTGTACCAATTCACATTCCCACCAGCAGTGCAAGAGGGTTCCCTTTTCTCCACACCCTCTCCAGCATTTATTGTTTGTAGATTTTTTGATGATGGCCATTCTGACTGGTGGGAGATGATATCTCATTGTAGTTTTGATTTGCATTTCCCTAATGATTAATGATGTTGAGCATTCTTTCATGTGTTTGTTGGCAGTCTGTATATCTTCTTTGGAGAAATGTCTATTTAGGTCTTCTGCCCATTTTTGGATTGGGTTGTTTGTTTTTTTGTTATTGAGCTGCATGAGCTGCTTGTAAATTTTGGAGATTGCTCCTTTGTCAGTTGCTTCATTTACAAATACTTTCTCCCATTCTGAGGGTTGTCTTTTGGTCTTGTTTATGGTTTCCTTTGCTGTGCAAAAGCTTTGAAGTTTCATTAGGTCCCATTTGTTTATTTTTGTTTTTATTTCCTTTTCTCTAGGAGGTGGGTCATAAAGGATCTTGCTGTGATTTATGTCACAGAGTGTTCTGCCTATGTTTTCCTCTAAGAGTTTGATAGTTTATGGCCTTACAATTAGGTCTTTAATCCATTTTGAGCTTATTTTTGTGTATGGTGTTAGGGAGTGATCTAATCTCATACTTTTACGTGTACCTGTCCAGTTTTCCCAGCACCACTTAGTGAAGAGGCTGTCCTTTCTCCACTGTACATTCCTGCCTCCTTTATCAAAGATAAGGTGACCATATGTGCGTGGGTTTATCTCTGGGCTTTCTATCCCGTTTCATTGATCTATATTTCTGTTTTTGTGCCAGTACCATACTGTCTTCATTACTGTAGCTTTGTAGTATAGCCTGAAGTCAGGGAGCCTGATTCCTCCAGTTCCATTTTTCGTTCTCAAGATTGCTTTGGCTATTTGGAGTCTTTTGTGTTTCCATACAAATTGTGAAATTTTTTGTTCTAGTTCTGTGAAAAATGCCAGTGGTAGTTTGATAAGGATTGCATTGAATTGGTAGATTGCTTTAGGTAGTAGAGTCATTTTCACAATGTTGATTCTTCCAATCCAAGAACATGGTATATCTCTCCATCTATTTGTATCATCTTTAATTTCTTTCATCAGTGTCTTATAATTTTCTGCATACAGGTCTTTTGTCTCCTTAGGTAGGTTTATTCCTAAATATTTTATTCTTTTTGTTACAATGGTAAATGGGAGTGTTTTCTTGATTTCACTTTCAGATTTTTCATCATTAATGTATAGGATTGCCAGAGATTTCTGTGCATTAATTTTGTATCCTGCTACTTTACCAAATTCATTGATTACCTCTAGTAGTTATCTGGTAGCATCTTTAGGATTCTCTATGTATAGTATCATGTCATCTGCAAACAGCGACATCTTTACTTCTTCTTTTCTGATGTGGATTCCTTTTATTTCCTTTTCTTCTCTGATTGCTGTGGCTAAAACTTCCAAAACTATGTTGAATAAGAGTGGTGAGAGTGGGCAACCTTGTCTTGTTCCTGATCTTAGTGGAAATGCTTTCAGTTTTTCACCATTGAGGACGATGTTGGCTGTGGGTTTCTCATATATGGCCTTTATTATGTTGAGGAAAGTTCCCTCCATGCCTACTTTCTGCAGGGTTTTTATCATAAATGGGTGTTGAATTTTGTCGAAAGCTTTCTCTGCATCTATTGAGATGATCATATGGTTTTTCTCCTTCAATTTGTTAATATGGTGTATCATGTTGATTGATTTGCGCATATTGAAGAATCCTTGCATTCCTGGAATAAACCCCACTTGATCATGGTGTATGATCCTTTTAATGTGCTATTGGATTCTGTTTGCTAGTATTTTGTTGAGGATTTTTGCATCTATGTTCATCAGTGATATTGGCCTGTAGTTTTCTTTCTTTGTGACATCCTTGTCTGGTTTTGGTATCAGGGTGATGGTGGCCTCGTAGAATGAGTTGGCGAGTGTTCCTCCCTCTGCTATCTTTTGCAAGAGTTTGAGAAGGATAGGTGTTAGCTCTTCTCTAAATGTTTGATAGAATTCGCCTGTGAAGCCATCTGGTCCTGGGCTTTTGTTTGTTGGAAGATTTTTAATCACAGTTTCAATTTCAGTGCTTGTGATTGGTCTGTTCATATTTTCTATTTCTTCCTGATTTAGTCTTGGCAGGTTGTGCATTTCTAAGAATTTGTCCATTTCTTCCAGCTTGTCCATTTTATTGGCATAGAGTTGCTTGTAGTAATCTCTCATGATCTTTTGTATTTCTGCAGTATCAGTTGTTACTTCTCCTTTTTCATTTCTAATTCTATTGATTTGAGTCTTCTCCCTATTTTTCTTGATGAGTCTGGCTAAAGGTTTATCAATTTTGTTTATCTTCATAAAGAACCAGCTTTTAGTTTTATTGATCTTTGCTATTGTTTCCTTCATTTCTTTTTCATTTATTTTTGATCTGATCTTTATGATTTCTTTCCTTTTGCTAACTTTGGGGGTTTTTTGTTCTTCTTTCTCTAATTGCTTTAGGTGCAAGGTTAGGTTGTTTATTCGATATGTTTCCTGTTTCTTAAGGTAGGATTGTACTGCTATAAACTTCCCTCTTAGAACTGCTTTTGCTGCATCCCATAGGTTTTGGATCGTCGTGTCTCCATTGTCATTTGTTTCTTTTCTAGGTATTTTTTGATTTCCTCTTTGATTTCTTCAGTGATCACTTCGTTATTAAGTAGTGTATTGTTTAGCCTCCATGTGTTTGTATTTTTTACAGATCTTTTCCTGTAATTGATATCTAGTCTCATGGCGTTGCGGTCGGAAAAGATACTTGATACAATTTCAATTTTCTTAAATTTACCAAGGCTTGATTTGTGACCCAAGATATGATCTATCCTGGAGAATGTTCCATGAGCACTTGAGAAAAATGTGTATTCTGTAGTTTTTGGATGGAATGTCCTATAAATATCAATGAAGTCCATCTCGTTTAATGTATCATTTAAAGCTTGTGTTTCCTTATTTATTTTCATTTTGGATGATTGTCCATTGGTGAACGTGGGGTGTTAAAGTCCCCTACCATGAATGTGTTACTGTCGATTTCCCCTTTTATGGCTGTTAGTATTTGCCTTATGTATTGAGGTGCTCCTATGTTGGGTGCATAAATAGTTACAATTGTTATTTCTTCTTCTTGGATCAATCCCTTGATCATTATGTAGTGTCCTTCTTTGTCTCTTGTAATAGTCTTTATTTTGAAGTCTATTTTTTCTGATATGAGAATTGCTACCCCAGCTTTTTTTGGTTTCCATTTGCATGGAATATCTTTTTCCATCCCCTCACTTTCGGTCTGTATGTGTCTCTAGGTGTGAAGTGGGTCTCTTGTAGACAGCATATACATGGGTCTTGTTTTTTGTATCCATTTAGCCAGTCTGTGTCTCTTGGTAGGAACATTTAATCCATTTCCATTTAAGGTAATTATCGATATGTATGTTCCTATTCTCATTTTCTTAATTGTTTTGGGTTTGTTATTGTAGGTCTTTTCCTTCTCTTGTGTTTCTTGCCTAGAGACGATCCTTTAGCATTTGTTGTAAAGCTGGTTTGGTGGTGCTGAACTCTCTCAGCTTTTGCTTGTCTGTAAAGGTTTTAATTTCTCCATCAAATCTGAATGAGATCCTTGCTGGGTAGAGTAATCTTGGTTGAGGGTTTTTCTCCTTCATCACTTTAAATATGTCCTGCCAGTCCCTTCTGGCTTGCAGAGTTTCTGCTAAAAGATCAGCTGTTAACCTTATGGGGATTCCCTTGTGTGTTATTTGCTGTTTTTCCCTTGCTGCTTTTAGTATGTTTTCTTTGTATTTAATTTTTGACAGTTTGATTAATATGTGTCTTGGCGTGTTTCTCCTTGTATTTATCCTGTATGGGACTCTCTGTGTTTCCTGGACTTGATTAACTATTTCCCTTCCCATATTAGGGAAGTTTTCAACTATAATCTCTTCAAATATTTTCTCAGTCCCTTTCTTTTTCTCTTCTTCTTCTAGAACCCCTATAATTCGAATGTTGGTGCATTTAATGTTGTCCCAGGGTCTCTGAGACTGTCCTCAGTTCTTTTCATTCTTTTTTCTTTCTTCTGCTCTGCAGTAGTTATTTCCACTATTCTATCTTCCAGGTCACTTATCCGTTCTTCTGCCTCAGTTATTCTGCTATTGATCCCTTCTAGAGTATTTTTAATTTCATTTATTGTGTTGTTCATCGTTGCTTGTTTCATCTTTAGTTCTTCTAGGTCCTTGTTAAATGTTTCTTGCATTTTGTCTATTCTATTTCCACGATTTTGGATCATCTTTACTATCATTATTCTGAATTCTTTTTCAGGTAGACTGCCTATTTCCTCTTCATTTGTTAGGTCTGGTGGGTTTTTATCTTGCTCCTTCATCTGCTGTGTGTTTTTCTGTCTTCTCATTTTGCTTATCTTACTGTGTTTGGGGTCTCCTTTTCGCAGGCTGCAGGTTCGTAGTTCCCGTTGTTTTTGGTGTCTGTCCCCAGTGGCTGAAGTTGGTTCAGTGGGTTGTGTAGGCTTCCTGGTGGAGGGGAGTAGTGCCTGTGTTCTGGTGGATGAGGCTGGATCTTGTCTTTCTGTTGGGCAGGTCCACATCTGGTGGTGTGTTTTGGGGTGTCTGTGGACTTATTATGATTTTAGGCAGCCTCTCTGCTAATGGGTGGGGTTGTGTTCCTGTCTTGCTAGTTGTTTGGCATAGGGTGTCCAGCACTGTAGCTTGCTGGTCGTTGAGTGAAGCTGGGTGTTGGCGTTGAGATGGAGATCTCTGGGAGGTTTTCACCGTTTGATATTACATGGAGCTGGGAGGTCTCTTGTGGACCAGTGTCCTGAAGTTTGCTCTCCCATCTCACAGGCACAGCACTGACGCCTGGCTGCAGCACCAAGAGCCTTTCATCCACACGGGTCAGAATAAAAGGAAGAAAAAGTAGAAAGAAAGAAAGAAAGAGGATAAAAGAAAATAAAATAAAGTAAGGTAAAATAAAATAAAGTTATTAAAATAAAAAAATAATTATTAAGAAAAAATTTTTTTAAATAGTAAAAAACAAAACAAAAAAAATGCAAGGATAGAACCCTAGGACAAATGGTGAAAGCAAAGCTATACAGACAAAATCTCACACAGAAGCATACAGATACACACTCACAAAAAGAGGAAAAGGGGAAAAAATAATAAATCTTGCTCTCAAAGTCCACCTCCTCAATTTGGGATGATTTGTTGTCTCTTCAGGTATTCCACAGATGCAGGGTACATCAAGTTGATTGTGGAGATTTAAACCGCAGCTCCTGAGGCTGTTGGGAGAGATTTCCCTTTCTCTGTTCTCACAGCTCCTGGGGTTCAGCTTTGGATTTGGCCCCGCCTCTGCGTTTAGGTCGCCAGAGGGCGTCTGTTCTTCGCTCAGACAGGACGGGGTTAAAGGAGCAGCTGATTCGGGGGCTCTGGCTCACTCAGGCCGGGGGCGGAGCGAGGGGCTCTGAGGGCGGGGCGAGCCTGCGGCGGCAGAGGTCAGCGTGACGTTGCACCAGCCTGAGGTGCTCTGTGAGTTCTCCCGAGGAAGTTGTCCCTGGATCCCGGGACCCTGGCAGTGGCGGGCTGCACAGGCTCCCCAGAAGGGGGGTGTGGAGAGTGACCTGTGCTCGCACACAGGCTCATTGGTGGCGGTAGCAGCAGCCTTAGCGTCTCATGCCTGTCTCTGGGGCCCACCCTGTTAGCCGCGGCTCGCGCCTGTGTCTGGAGCTCCTTTAAGAAGCGCTCTTAATCCCCTCTCCTCGCGCACCAGGAAACCAAGAGGGAAGAAAAAGTCTCTTGCCTCTTCGGCAGCTCCAGACCTTTCACGGACTCCCTCCCGGCTAGCTGTGGCGCACTAACCCCTTCAGGCTGTGTTCACGCAGCCAACCCCAGTCCTCTCCCTGCCCTGCGACCGAAGCCCGAGCCTCAGCTCGCAGCCCCGCCCGCCCCGGCAGGTAAGCAGACAAGCCTCTCGGGCTGGTGAGTGCTGCTTGGCACCGATCCTCTGTGCGGGAATCTCTCCGCTTTGCCTTCTGCACCCCTGTGGCTGCGCTCTCCTCCGCGGCTCCAAAGCTCCCCGCCCCCCTCTGCCACCCGCAGTCTCTGCCCGCGAAGGGGCTTCTAGTGTGTGGAAAGCTTTCCTCCTTCACAGCTCCCTCCCACTGGTGCAGGTCCCGGTCCCTATTCTTTTGTCTCTGTTTATCCTTTTTTCTTTTGCCCTACCCAGGTACGTGGGGAGTTTCTTACCTTTTGGGAGGTCTGAGGTCTTCTGCCAGCGTTCAGTAGTTGTTCTGTAGGAGTTGTTCCACGTGTAGATGTATTTCTGATGTATCTGTGGGGAGGAAGGTCATCTCCCCGTCTTACTCTTCCGCCATCTTCCCCCTCTCCTCTCCCGTATACTTTAAATCATCTCTATATTACTTATGATACCTAATACAATGTAAATGCTATGTAAATAGTTATAAATACTATGTAAATGCTACATAAATATTTGCCAGCAGGGTAAATTCAAATTTTGGTTTTTGGAACTTTCTGGATTTTTTATTTTCCTGAATATTTTCTATCCTAGGTTGGTTGAATCCACGGATGCAGAGCCTGCAGGTACGGAGAGTAGAGGTATGCTCTTACCTCTGCTCCAGCTCTCATTTACCCGTCAAGAAGGAAGGTCCTTGGGGAGCCGTAGTATTATCTCTTGCCAAGTCTTCCTTTTTGGCCCTTTAAACTGCTTCACTGTGGAGTTGCAGAAAGCAGTTGGCTTTTTCAATTGTGCGGAGCTCTGGAATCAGAGGCCGCAGGCCAAGAATGGCTCTTGACATAGCTATGTTCTCTTCCATTTTTGGTTGCTGTCTGGCTAGCTCTGACTGGGGTCCATCCCTCTGTAGGATGTTGCTAAAAGTAGGAAGAAGCAGCAGACACTGCTAAACTTGTAAATCTTTCTTGTTTACCCCACTGCTATTGCTTCTGCTGCCTGTGAGCTGCTTTCCAGGATCTTGTCGACCTGTGTGAATGCTGTGCCTAGCTAAGATTCTATTTCCTCAGAAGAAAGAGAAAATGGATGCTGGGGGGAGAACTTGCACTTTCTGCCACAAATGCCTATTGATTCAGACAGATTCTTAATTTCACTCCAGAAAGTGAGTCAGCAACTTGTAGAAGGCACGGGGGCAGTGAATAGAAAACTGGCACCCTCAGACTGCCATATCATACAGTAGCAAAGGACTCACTTTCAAAAAGGAGATAGCCAGCTCCTCCCACAAGAAAAAAAAATGCAGCTTTTGCTAGTTTTGATATGATTGGTATAAACTTTTGCTAGTTTTGATATGATTGGTATAAATGCTCAAAGAATGTCTCATAACTAGCGGTGAAGCTGACTTTCTGGGCCCTGTCAAAACTTGATTTTGAAAGTCGAGTAAAACAGCTACACAGTGACTTTAATAACTGTAAACATGAGAAAACTCATGCACTATTACAACCTTTTTAATATGCTTGTCAGACTGCTGACATTACTTCCCAAATTCTTTTATTCTCTTTCAGATATAGTTAATGCGAATTTGGAGCTTGTAATATATTCCAAATACCTGATCATGTTTCCTCCCTTCTTATATTATAAAATAAACCTTTAAAGAGAATGAAAAATTAATGATTGTCACCAAGAGATTTTTCTTTCTTTTCTCAGCATGTTCATTTTATTATATGTTATTTTCCTGATGTTCATTTCGTGTGATAAATCTACCCCATATTCCTTTATCTCTAGCACTAAAGATACCTTCATTAATTTGCACTGTCTAAATACAAATTGAATACCAATTTTATTTGAGAATGGAGACAATGACCATTCTCAATGGAAGTTTTGGAACAAAGTCAACAGATTTTAAGAAATTTGTATTATAGTTATTTATACTGGTATGTAATATAAGGGTGTATTTGGTCTATTTTGTTCACTGCTCTATACCTGGTACCTAGCACAGTATTTGGTGGACACTCAATAAATATTTATTTGGTTAATGAATTAATGTATTTTTCTTTTTAATAATCATAAGATATACTGGAAAATATTTAACCAAAGTAGTTGCAAGAGAGTTGAATCTTTTCTAGTCTAACAAGGAGAAGGCATGGTGGGATTATATAATTCAGATTATTAAAATTCATGAAAGCAATCACACTGGGTAAAAAGACATTTAACCTCAGTTTAATGTCTCTGAATATTCAACCAAGAGAGAGGAGTAAGGGCACAAACTGTGGGAACACAGTTATGTGATACAGTGTCTCAGATATGTATCTCTGGTGGGAGATAATGGCTGAGAAGACACCGGTCCAAATGATTGGCAACATTAATATGGAAATATACATATTCACCCGTTCTTCATATAGTCTCCTGGTCTCACAACAAATTTGAGAAGTGGTTTCTATTACTGTTCTATTACAAATGTGGAAAATGAGCTTCACAGAGGTGAATAACTTGTCCAAAGTCCCACAGGTGATGATTGGTAGAGCCAAGGTCAGAAGGTCTTTGACAATCAAGTTCACATTGGATAAAAAGTCACGCTTTCGTTCCACTGGCATTCGGCTACTCTGTGGTTCTCTCTCTGCCCCTCATACCCTTCGGCAGCATATCTCCCTTTCTTCTTGTTAAGGATATTGTCCTAACGTTGTAATGTCATTATGTGCTCTGAGTTAATAAATGGCTTCTTTTCTCTTTTAGTGTCCAAAGTGATACATTATTTACTGAGTCTTCAAGAAGGAAATAATGATGACTGGAGCCGAAGTCCCAGAATTCTCCACAAGCAACCTGCCATGCTACAGATTTCTAGGAAAGCTGGTTAGTAGGAACCCTCTATTAGAGACTGCAGGTTTGTCTCCCTCTTCACCTCTGTTATTATTTTCGCTCTCAAATTTACTCTGATATTAATATAACCACTGCAGCTTTATTTTGATTAGCGTTAGTATGGTATGTATTTCCCCATGCTTATACTTTCAACCTGTTTGCATCCTTAAATTCAAAGTGGGTTTTTGGTGGCAGCGTATTTGGATCTTGCTTTTTCATCCAACCTGATGATCTCAAAAATTGTTAGAAGTTCTCTACATATTTATTTTTTATTTCAAGCTTTTAAAAATTCTTTATTGTGATCGTGTGCACAAGTCTATATTTTATAAATAAAGGTGTGTATATATATATTGGAGAGTGTGATCAAAAATCTTTTTACTGATGGGCTAAACAATCAAAAATTCATGGAGACCAAGGCTTTAAGGGCATGTGAACAATTGACCAATCCTCATTTCAGGTGAACAGAAATAGAACTGGAGGGTGAGACGGGGTCTAGACACCACACAACTCTAATTGAATGGCACCCTTCGGATCGTGTCTGTGAATGACGCTCCCTGGAATTGTGTTGAGCTATGGCTTTTGCTAGAGGATCCATTTGGAGGGAAGAATTAGAGTCACACATGAAAAAGGCTGTGAGGGTTCTGTTCCCAAGTGGACACAGGCCAAGCAAACTGTCCCAATTCACATTATTGTCCACGTAGAGGAGGAAAACTAATTTTCCCTCTTCCCTTCCAGGTTATTGGCTGAGAACGCCGCTGTAATAAAATACAGATTAACAGGAGAAACACAAACAGAAGTTTAATAACGTGGATACCTCCTGTATGCATTGGAGAGACCCAGGAAAACTAAATGACTCCCTGAAATGGCCCAAGTCCCCACCTTAAATACCATCTCCAGCTAAAGACGAGGATGTTGGAGGGATGGGAGGGCAGCCAGTTCTGAGAGACTATCAAGAGAAGCACAGTAAACAAGGGTAAGGTTGTTATGCAAATTTAAACCTCTGCCTTCTCCATGGATGACAGGTTCTAGAGACTCCTCTTCCTGACCCAGAGAGAAAGACACCCTTACAAATGGAGATTTCCCTTATAAATGTAGATGTTTCTTACAAAAGGGCAGCTTCTAGTCTATTTTCAGAGATTCTCCTCTGGCTGAAGTCTCTCAAAAATAATCAGCTCAGCAATTTGCAGACCCCTTCACTAAGGATGAGGATTCCATTCACCTGCGCTCCTAAGCGCACAAATGGCATCTCTATCCTTAAGGGCTCCCAGGCGAGTCCTGGTCTGCAGCTGCAGGTAATAAAGAAGAGGTGGGGCCTGGCACCTCGCTAAGGATCAGTTTTCTTGTGAGGGGATGGGGACTTCCCAAGGTTCTGAGCTGGGAAAGACGCATTCGGACTTGCCTTTAAAACCACCTGGTGGAGGGCTTCCCTGGTGGCGCAGTGGTCGAGAGTCCGCCTGCCGATGCAGGGGACGCGGGTTCGTGCCCCGGTCCGGGAAGATCCCACATGCCGCGGAGCGGCTGGGCCCGTGAGCCATGGCCGCTGAGCCTGCGCATCCGGAGCCTGTGCTCTGCAATGGGAGAGGCCACAACAGTGAGAGGCCCGCGTACTACAAAAAAAACAAACCACCTGGTGGAGAAGAGACAGGCAGGAAGGAGATACCTCAGGAGGTGACTGCGACCACCCAGCCATGGGCCAGTTCGGACTGGTTGGTGGAGCTGTGGTGGTGAGAACTGGTTGGATCCAGGTATGTTCTCACCAGGGAGTCTTACTCACCAGCCACTGTGTAAGTCAGACGGTGAGAGATAAAGGACTCGAACCTAGGATTTGCCTGAGCAGCTACAAGCCTGTTTTTCCCTTTGAGATAAAGGGCACAGGACAGGGAGGTGGGCAGGTGGGGGCAGTAATGTAGTTGTGGATGTCTTCAGTTTGAAATCTAAGTCAGAATAGCCAGGTGAGAATGAGAACTGAGACCATTAATCTAGAAAGTTAATCTTTACACGATTCCTTAGAAGAAATTAGGCACATACCAACTCTTACCTCTGCTGATAGTCGTGTTTTCACCCCTGAATAAAGGAAGTTTATGAAATGAGAAAAAAATAATAATCAGCCCCCAAAATAATCAATATGCCAAAGAGTCATATTTTGGGGTGGCAAATTCTGTTCCCCTTCACCCATGAATCCAGAAAGATTGTCCAGGAAATTCCCTGGTACTCCAGTGGTTAGGACTTTGAGCTTCCACTGCAGAGGGCACGGGTTCAATCCCTGGTTGGGGATCTCACATGCCCTGTGGCCAAAGAAAACCCAGAAAGATTGTCCAGTGGAGGGAGATGTTTATGCCGGGCAATATACTAGAAGGGACTAGACAGAAAAGATCCATAAACCCACATGGGGTCCCTTCGAGGTCTGTGGCTGAATGCTAAGTTGTGTACAAGCGGGATTTAAATACATAGTATGGCAAAAGTTTAAAGTATAACCTCTGAAAAGGAGATAGTCTAGAAAGGCTAAAGCTTACAAAACATGCTCTCCAAATCGTTTACTTGGTTAAAAAGGTACATTCTGCTGAAGAATATTGGTAATCACCTATTTTAAAATGGTACTTTTAAAGACGAAATGTGTATATAGACTCGCTAAAGATTACCTCACTCAGTATCAGCCTTCTTGAATTTATTTTCTGAACTTCCAAAAGCAATCTAAAGCCTGGTATTTTGCAAGTTGTGGATTAAAGGTATGAATTTCTTTCAGCCCTTGTAAGGAAGCACTTTTGAATTCATTTCCCTGACATGAGATTGCTCTCCCCAAAGCAATTTTGGAGGGAACATTAAGTGCTATAGAACTGGAGAAACGTGCCCCAGAAAATGTTTTTAATCAGGGCTGTGTGGGAGCCTATTTAATCACTGGGCAATGGAAGACGTTAAAGGAACAACACTTTGTTTAAGGGACTTATTGACTGAGAAGTTCATTTAAACTGGGTCCTCTCTTTTCTGGCTTCTCATTTTGGAAATATTTGGCCAAGACAGAAGTCAATATTTCTGGTAGCGATTCTGCAGCCTACCCTGACCACCCATCACCCAGCATCTTTATCCTTTGAACTATAAATGCAAATTCACATGTTTTGGTTTTTGTCTTTGAAAATTATAGTTGTCTCTGACAATTCCCTTTGCATTTGAGAAAAGCCAGAGTGGTGCTATGTATTTTCAGTCATATTCTCTCTGGTATCAAATGTCACAGCTGCATTGCATGAAGGTTTATTTGTATTATAATAGCATTTCCTGTAGATCTCAAGGGACCTCTATCTGTAAAATCACTTGTCTACAGGAACTTCAGAGAGAATAACTTGACCTTTCTAAAAGTAAACTTTCCAACTGAATAAATCCCTCTGGATCTAGGTTCAGATGGTTCTTTGTGTGTGTGTGCGCGTGTGTGACCTGAGCTTTTAGGTTAACGTAGAGTCTGGCTTTTATTTATTTATTTATTATTTTTGGCTGTGTTGGGTCTTTATTGCTGCGTGTGGGCTTTCTCTAGGTGCAGCGAGCGGGGGCTACTCTTTGTTGTGGTGCGTGGGCTTCTCACTGCGGTGGCTTCTCTTGTTGAGGAGCACAAGCTCTAGGTACATGGGCTTCAACAGTTGTGGTTCGTGGGCTCTAGAGCGCAGGCTCGGTAGTTGTGGTGTATGGGCTTAGTTGCTCCGTGGCACGTGGGATCTTCCCAGACCAGGGCTCGAACCTGTGTCCCCTGCATTGGCAGGTGGATTCTTAACCACTGCGCCACAAGGGAAGTCCTAGATTCTGACTTTTAAAGTGATATTGTGTGCCTTTAATTGCCCAAACAGAGAGAACTTTTGTTAATTATGGGGATGAATAAGCTCTAAGTATTGTGCTGGGATAATTTCTTGAGAGCATAATGTATGTTCTTCCTTCCCCCATTCCAGAAAGTTAATCAATTCTTTTTATGCCCCTTCTCAAATTTATATTTGTAGACTGAAACAGGGTGACCAACTCTCCCAGTTGGTCCAGGACTTGGGGAGGGGGAGTTCCTGGCATGTGGAACTTTCAGTACAAAAACTGGGAAAGTCCCAGGCAAGCTGGGACAAGTTGGTCACCCTAGGCAGAAGTCAGTACAAGATACCTCCCATCCTGGAATTTTTTCTAAACCCTGAGTTCACTGAAGAGAAGTGGCCCTAAGGGCAAAGGGAGAGCAGGATACCATATTAATGTAAACTTTTAATTGAAATATAACATATATAATGCACAAATCATAAGTGTGTAGCTGTACAAAATTTCACCAAGTGAACACACATATGTAACTAGTGTCCAGATCAAGGAAGAGAATATTTCTAGGGTCCCAGAAGCCCTCTTGTGCATTCTTTCAGTCACTACCCTTTGAATAACCACCAAAAATAAATTTCCCTCTATCCTTCTGAGCTCTTGGCTAAGACTCCCATAATAAAAGACAGATTAACAGGAGAAAAAAACCAGTTTAATATATATTCCTTCCGTGTACATGGGAGATACCCAGGGAAACTGAGTAAAGCTCTGTAAAATGGCCCAAGACACCACCTTAAATACCATCTTCAAGAGGGGTAAGGAGACCAGTTATGGAAGGTTACCAGAAAAACACAGATTGTTAGCAAGTTTAAGTCCATGCCTTTCTCCACGATGAGAGTTCCTTGTGATTTAGAGTCATCCTCTTTTTCCTGGTACAGAGAGAAAGACACCCTTAAAAATGGAGATTAACTTTAGAAATGTAAATTTCCCTCACAAAAGAGTAAATTCTGGGCTTCCCTGGTGGCGCAGTGGTTGAGAGTCCGCCTGCCGATGCAGGGGACACGGGTTCGTGCCCTGGTCTGGGAAGATCCCACATGCCGTGGAGGGGCTGGGCCCGTGAGCCATGGCCGCTGAGCCCGCGCGTCCGGAGCCTGTGCTCCACAAGGGGAGAGGCCACAGCAGTGAGAGGCCCGCATACCGCAAAACAAAAAACAAAAATAAAGAGAATAAATTCTACTCTGATTTTAGAGCTTCTCCTGTGTCTACTTTTTCTCAGAAATACGCCACCTCAAAATAATCCTTATGCCAAAGAGGCATAATTGGAGGTGGTATATTCTGCTATCCTTCAACTAGTATCCTTCCTTAAGTACTTTAGATCAGTTTTACCTGGTTTTAAAATTTATATAAATGAAACCATACAGTTTGTACTTGTTGGGGAGGAAGAAAGTTTCCTTTATCCTTCCAAGTCCTTCTGGCCAGTCTAAAAGTTAAATTGACAGGAGACAGATTAACAGGAGACAATCAAACAAACATTTATTAACATGTTTACGGGGGAGAGACCCAGAAAAACTGAGTAACTCACCAAAATGGCCAAAGCCTTCCCCTTATATACCATCCACAGCTAAACAAAAAGGAGGATGGCTGAGGGTGGAGAGAGTCAGTTATGGGAGGTTCCCAGGAAAAGCACAGTAAACAAGGGTGATTGTGATGCAGATTTAAGTCAGTGCCTTCTCCATTGATAGGTTTCTAGATATTTGGTTATCCTCCTCTTCCAGGTACAGAGAGTGAGGCCCTCTTACAAATGGAGATTTCCCTTACAAATGTAAACGTTTCTTACAAAAGGGCAACACCTACTTGGTTTTCAGAGCCCTTTGATGTCTGCTGTTTCTCTCGGAAAATAATCGCTTAAAACAATTAATATGGCAAAGAGACATATTTTAGGGTGGCAAATTCTACTCTTCTAAATGTTCTTGTTTCTCGTTTTCTTTCATTTAACATTAAGATTGTGAGATTCATCCATGTTGTTGTGTGTCATGTTGTTTGTTCATTCTTGGTGCTGTATAATATCCCATTGTATGACTGTACCACAATTTATCCTCTCTACCTTTGATGGACATTTGGACTGTTTCCAGTTTGGGGCTGTTATGAGCAGTGTTACTATGAATACGTTTATTGATAGGGAGAGAAAAGGGGCAGTGATTTGGCAGAATCTCAGGAAGGCAGCAATGCTCAAAGGCTTGGTGGACATAGCTATGTGGATCCTCACCTCTGCAAATTCCGTGACCCACGTAGGGCACAAAGCAAAGGACTGCTGTATCTCAAGGGAAACTCAGTCTTTGACAACAGAATAATCAGCTATGATGAAATGAAGATGAGGGGCCTGCTTGGAGCTAGCTAAACTGCAGGTTAAAGACATAGTCTAACAGATAGCCGATTCTGCCCAAGAATTCTGACACTAACTACAAGTGCAAGGCTTTCTTTCTTTTTTTTTCAGTTTTATTGAGATATAATTGGCACACAATACTGTATAATTTTAAGGTGTACAGCATACTGACTTGACATACATATACTGCAAAATGATTACCACAAGGTTTAGTTAATAGCCATTGCCTCATATAGTTACCAAAACAAAAAAAAATTTTTTTTGAGATGAGAACTTTTAGGATCTAGTATTCTCTCAGCAACTTTCAAATGTACCATACAATAGTGTTAGCTATCATGTTGTACATTACATCCCCAATATATATCCTCCTCAACTTACAATGAGGTTACGTCCAGATAAACCAATTGTAAGTTGAAAACATTGTAAGTCAAAAATGAACTTAATACACCTAACCTACTGAACATCATAGCTTGGTCTAACCTACCTTAAATGTGCTCAGAACATTTACATTACCTTACACTTGGGCAAAATCATGTAACACAAAACGTATTTTATAATGAAGTGTTAAATATCTCATGTAATTTATTGAATTCTCTACTGAAAGTGAAAAACAGAATGGCTGTATGGGTACAGAATGGTTGTAAGTGTATTGGTTGTTCACTCTCATGATCATGTGCCTGACTGGGAGCCATGGTTCACTTCTGCTGCCCAATGTCATGAGAGAATATTGTCGCACATATCCCTAGCCTGGGAAAAGATCAAAGTTCAAAGTATAGTTTCTGTGGAATGTGTATCACTTTCGCACCATTGTAAAGTCAAAAATGGTAAGTTGAACCATCATAAGTCAGGGACTACCTGTACTTATTTATCTTGTAACTGGAAGTTTGTGACTTTTGGCCGCCTTCATCCAATTCACCCATCCCCCACCCCCACCTTTAGTAACAAGGAATCTGATCTCTTTTCTATGATCTTGGTTTTTTGTTTTGTTTTAGATTCCACATATGAGATCATACAATATTAATCTTCTCTGTCTGACTTATTTCACTTAGCATAATCTTGTCACAGTCCATCCATCTTGTTGCAAATGGCGGGATTTCTTTCTTTTTCATGGCTGCATAATATTTCATTATATATATATATATATATATATAAATAATCACATACACACTATATATATATAACTTTTTCTTTATTGATTCATCCATTGATGGACACTTAGGTTGTTTCCATGTTTGGGCTATTGTAAATAGTGCTGTAGTGAACATGGGGGTGCAGATATCTCTTCAATATAATGATTTCATTTCCTTTAGATATATACCCAGAAGTGGAATTGCTGGATTTTATAGTAGTTCTATTCTTAATTTTTTGCGGAACCTCCATAGTTTTTCTATCGTGGCTGCACCAATTTACATTCCCACCAACAGTGCTAAGCAGAGGTATCTCAAACCACCTTCAGGTTAGATATTTCCCTAGAAAGACTAACATAACTCAACGAAACCTATCATATTCACAGTTACATTTATTATAGGAAAAAGACACATTAAAATCAGCCAAAAATGTATACATAGGGCATAGTCTGGGAGTGTTCCAGAGGGTTCCAAACTCAGAGATTCCGTTGTCCTCAGGATGCATTACCCTTCTGACATGGGTATGTAACAGTATTCCATGTGTATTCTCAATCTGGGAAGTTCATCCAAGCTTTATTTGTTCAGAGTTTTTATTGGGGCTTCATTATGTAGGTATGATTGATTGAAATGTGGTTGAATGGAACCTCCATCCCCCACCTCCCTGATAGGGAGTGCCCTATCAGGGCACTATCAGTGACTAACCTCTCTATGGTTAGTCTTCCTAGTATGGCCAGCTACACAGAGTCACTAACATAAAATGTCAGGTGTGGTCCAAGGAGCTCACTATGCATAACAAAGACACTCCTATCACAAGGGAATTTCCAAGTGTTTAGAAGTTACCTCCAAGAGCGAGGACAAAGGCCAGACCACTCTTTTGGCGAGATCAAATTCCTTACTGCACAGGGCTTTTCCTCCTTTTCTCTACAAGGCTCTTGGATTCTGATGTAGCAGCAGGAGGAGAGTTGGCCCAATAATGATTGAGATCACCTGCCCAGTGAGAATGGAGACAAAATAGAATTTAAGGTGATTTATAGAAAACAAAGCAGCACCATATTTCCTGTAGCAGAAGAGGATTTTGAAATTTAAAGCAATGTGATTTTCATTATTAGTAATTCCTTTATAACCCCACATCATTTCCCTTATTAAAAGGAGCAGAAAGAGGGAAAAGAATCATTTACTGTTGTGTTACAAAATATGCTTTTGAAGCTGTTTGCAGAACTGATATTTATGAGAGAAAAGATTTTGGATCACAAGAGCCTGGGTGGTTTGGGTATCAAAAGCCAAGCCCCTGAAGACTTCAGGCTAGACACAGAAAGATTTGGAAGAACCCACCTAAAGCTATATAAAGGCTTCCCAGGACTAGGAGAGAGTCAGAGGGGAAAAAGAAACTTACAAATGCCCTCCAGAGAAGGGGCTCTATATTCTACTTGTGCTCTCTCCACCCCAGGTAGGTAAAGGGAATGAAAAGGCAGAGACACAGTCTGAAGTTGCTTGTAGCTGACACTCTCAGTGCCCCATCCATTGCCCTCCCATCTTAATCATTTCATTGTGTTTTTTCTGACTTCCACTGGCTAGCAGCGGCATCTCTGTGTGTAAAGTGTTTTTTGTTTTGTTTTGTTTCCTGGCACTACTCTGCTTGGGGCAGCAGGGCAGAAGTGTCAGAGAATGAACTCTCTGCGAACAGCCCCCAGCCAAAACTCTCACTGTAATTATTATCCCCCCTTCTAAATTATATCTCATTATTAATACCCCAGCTCTGGCTTCTCTTGGGTACGATAATTCAGAGCTGTGCATTTTATACCATTTCTCCAGAGTTGCCCCATAAAGTTAAGCTTCAGGTGCCCACCGTAGTAGTTGGCTTAAAAATGCACCTTATCTGCCTTGCCTTCTCTGTACCTCTCCCCACCCCCAGGTGATTTCTGTACAGCCCCAATGACCTGCTCACACTAAATTGCTTGTCTCAGAATCAGCTTCCAGTGGTGCCCAAACCAAGGTAAAACCCTTTCCATTGCTTAAAGAAGCAAATGTTCCTTTTTAATACGCTTATTAAGAAAAAGGAAAAAGGAGAGGATGGTTCCCCTACATCTGTTACATTTCTCTGTGGTTTCTTGCAATGGATTCTTTGATTATCAGCATCTCCCAGAGCAGACCCTCTGGGCAGAAAATGTCCTCATGTACTTTGTAATTTTTTTTGCTGTGAGCTCATTTTCAGTGGGAATTCTCTTCCATGAGAGTCCTCTGTGTGCCCTGGTTGAAGAGGTATCTCAGTTGGATAGTTTAACATTTGCCTCTGCTCTGGCCTTGCAAAATGCATAGATTCAGATCAGTTTCAAGTAAGTTTCTCAGCAGAGGAAACTCATACTCTAAGGTAGTACAAACTTGTACCCACCCCCAGGCAGAGATCACACTCAGTGTTCCAGTTTCTTGCAGTAGCTCTGTTTCCTCCAGTGACCCACGGTGGGCACCCTTCTTGTATACATTCTACTTCTACTCTCTGACTAAGGACAAGGAAACCCCTTTCTAGTGCCCACCTTTATTCAGAGAGCCTAGGTCTGGTTTCCTGATTTGACTTGCTGCTTCAGCCTGGGTTCCAGTCCGGTTTTCATGTCGATAGTGCAGCCCCTGAGTTGCGTCTTCAGGTTCAGTACTCCAAAAGCTGCCTGGCTCCAATTCCTCCTCACTGCTTTGATTCTAACATTCCTTGTTCTTCTGGCATCCAGAGATTTGCTTTTGAGCTCAACTATGTTTAAAACATTTTTTTCTCCCATCTTACCTAGCATTTCTATATATTAGGAGTAGAGGAAGGGGCTCCAGCGTCTAGCCAGGCATCAATAGTTACCATGACACAAAGCAGCATAAACTCTCAGCGTGTCACCCTCCCCACAAGGAACACAGTTTTTCGCAGTATACAGAGTAGATTAATACTTCCTAGTCCATTCCGGAATAAGATCTTGGCTTTACTTTTATGTCTCCCAACGACTTCCCAAAGCAAGAGAGCCCTCAAAGAGGAATTCAAGCCTCTGCTTCAAATATTTAGGCTTTGTTTCAAGGTTTCAAAAATCTCAGGAACAATTTTTGGGGGCCCATCTCATGGTCAATGTACCTGAGCTATTCTTTCCTGCAGAAATCACTGTAAGAGGAAAGCTCTTCTCAAACACATGACCCAAGATGGGGGCCTATCCTTGACATGAGCAGAGGTAAGCAGCATAAGATACCTCTCTCAATTCTAGAGAAAATTAACCTCAGAGGGTCACAGCTCTTTTCCTGTTCTAGTATATATCGGCATGCCCATCTTGAAAGGTCATCTAATAGAAGGAAAGACCAAGGACTTTGAAGCCAAACCTCATGGTGTCAAAGATTGATTTTCCAAAGTTAATAACATGGCTCTCATATAAATACAGAATGGACATAGATCAATGATTTTATTCAATTCATTAGTGAGGGGATCAGTAAGATGGTAACACTGGTTCAAAGAACATTTTGAGGACTGGCATATTTGTTGTCCACCAGGAAAGGCAGTTTGAAATAAATTTACTAAGTTAGAGAAAAAACTGGGTAATGTCCAAAGCGCAATGAAACTGTAACTTTGGGGTTATAATTTCTATTGGACAGAATAATTACCATATAACTTCAGAGTCTGAGCCCTTTATTAATAGTAAATGGCAAATGCATACAGATACATCCCCTAGATAATTAATCCTCAGGTGATCCTGTCAACATCCTAAGATGGCATTGAAAGACAGGCAACCCAATTCTCCCCTTATTTCCCAAGTTTTAAATAATGTCTCTTAACAATACCTGGTATACCTAGCTACATAATGTAACAGCTTTTGAGCAATTACCTAAATTCCCTGGGACTCAGTTTCTTCATCTGTAAATTGGGGTAACAATATCTATCTTGCCTGATTAGTTATTTTTTCTTGTTCCCCAACTAAAGGAGACCAAGCAGGGATAACCCCTGTGTGGGAGGAAGATGGAGTTGGGTGCCTTTTACCCTCACGACTGGGAGCAGAGACCTGAGGGTACCAGTGTGTGGGTCAGGAAATGGACCAAGGTCTGTATCACTGTATCTGAGGAGCCGAGAAGGAAAACCAGGTGTAGCCAAAAGGAGAAGAAACCCAGAGATGAAGCCAGGAACGTGTGTCAGCCAAAGTCACACACAAATTTAGAGTTCAAAAAATAAAGTGGTGGGAGAAAGGGGACCAGAGTGAACCTGAACCTGAGTCAGGGAAGGTGGCAGCTTTTGTTCTGTTCACTTTTCTTTTTTTTTTTTTTTGGCCATGCCCTACGGCATGTGGGGTCCTAGTTCCCCGACCAGGGATCAAACCTGCGCTCCCTGCATTGGAAGCACAGATTCTTAACCACTTGACCGCCAGGGAAGTTCCTGTTCTGTTCACTTTTGCCAATAGTGTGAAATGGTCCATCCTTGGAGATGAGGGTTACCCATGGGCAATGAATAGTGTAAAGGTTAAAGAGAATTTCTACGTGGCACCTTGTTTAGTATCTAAAAATAGCAGGTGCTTAATAAATAGTATTAATACTATAGTATTGATTATATACTTTTTGTCTACTTTTCTCCCTGTGGAGGTTGTAGGTGAGCCAATTTTCTTAAAAAGGAACCATGAGAATGAAATTCTCTATAACTTACTTGTTTAGCATAGAAAGTATTCATATTACTGATGAAAATGAGGTAGACATCTGTTGTTTTCCCCTGCGATGGCAAACACGATGTGCCACTTGTATCTTCATTGAAGAAAGAACTTGTTCATCAGCTGCAAAGAGTGCAGTTAGCTGACAGCCTCCAAATTCAGTGTCTTTAGCATGTGCCTTTAGCGCATCATTGTGAAGCCCTGCTCTTCCAGGGCAAGCCCTAGCTTTGTAGCATCATGTGGCTACAAAGCTGGCCATTTCTGCCAAACATAGGTCTTCACTAATGGGCAATCTTTGTTCAGAGCTCCCCGCTGGGGTGGCTGGGACTTTGTCAGATCTGCATTGCAGCCTGAGGTTCTCTCTCTCTGATTCTACTTTCTACTCCATTTTCTTCCCATAGGTGTCTAATCTGCATCACAGTTTAAAGGCTTTCTCTGTTACTTCTGCTTCCTCTCTCTTCATTTTCCCCAAGTATCAAATGGCCCCAATAAAGTCTTAGCACTCTTCACTCTGTCTCACCATTTGCTTCTCAGGGGACCTGACACAGTTGGTACTGAAAGTGGTCTGAGAAAGGAGGAGAAAAGATGGGAATTGGTCAGGACTTCCCTGGTGGTCCAGTGGTTAAGACTCTTCACTTCCACTGCAGGGGGTACAGGTTCCATCCCTGGGTGGAGAACTAAGATCCCACCTGCCACGTGGCCAAAAAAAAAAAAAAGATGGGAATTGGTGACTGGTCACTTACTACCTGTCTGGCAATGAGGACCCCCATCCTGGGTCGTATGTAGGACATAGACAGTTCCTGGCCTAATGTGGTCTTATTGCTAACACTCACACTAGTGGTGATTTGGGAGAAGGTTCTGTTGGAAGGGGAATGCTCAGGCTGGCGCCAGGATTTGAAAAGTCCAGAGATGTTGAGTGGGAGTGAGGTGAGGGGGAAGGTGGCAACGCATATAAGAACGATGGAATTGTGGAATTCTCTGGTTGCTGTTATGGTTCATCTACACCCTACAGAGAGATAATGAAAAACTCAGGGCAGTCAGTAAACAATTGAAAAACAGGTGTGAAGGCCAAGAAGGCCTCTTTGGTAGTTTACAAAGAGACCCTTATCTCCTGCAGTGGAAAAGCCAAAAAAGCTGAAGACAAAACTCAAGATTCAATAGTTATATTCACTGACCTTCAAAGATGATTGAATGCTCAACTGAGGCAGTCTATTATGCCAAAGTCAGAGCCTCGTTTTGGGCAACCTGGGAATCTGATATATGGGTTGAGGATGTGTGGGGCATGCCTCTAAATATTTTGGCTTCCCAGTGTTAAAAAAAAAAAAAACAGATTAGGCCCAAGGTGGAGTCTCTCATGCTAAGCCCCGTATCAGAAAACCAACACTTTACTAAGTTTCCATGCTACCTTTCCCAGAAGAGGAAGGTCTGGGTCAATCAGTTGGCACTTGCCTGCTCAGCACAAGTTACCTGACTCAGCTCCAAGACTTCCCTTTGCTCCATATAAGGGAAGTAACCATGCTTTACCCACACAGCAAATGCCCAGTATAACTTCCTTTTCCTTGCTCACTTTGGTCTTGAAGGGGAGCAGAATCTGCCATCCCAAAATATGCCTCTTTAGCATAAGGATTATCTGAGCTGATGATCCGGACGCGAAGGCTCAGCCGGCCATGGCTCACACGCCCAGCCGCTCCACAGCATGTGGTATCCTCCCGGACCGGGGCACGAACCCGTGTCCCCTGCATCGGCAGGCGGACTCTCAACCACTGCACCACCAGGGAAGCCCCTGAGCTGATGATTTTAAAGAAGTGTCAGGCACAGGAGAATCTCTGGAAACAGTAGAAGTTATCCTTTTGTAAGAGACATTTACATTTATAAGGGAAATCTCCATTTGTAAGGGTATCTCCCTCTTTGCTCCAGGAGGAGAAGGATGGGTAAATCTCTAGGAACTCTTATCAATGGAGAAGGCAATGACTTATACCTGCATAACAACCTTACCTGTATTTTCTGTGCTTTTTCTGATAACCTCCCATAACTGGCTTCCCCCCCACCCCCGCCCGCAACATCTTTTGTCTTTAGCTGAAGATGATATTTAAAGTGGTGGTTTGGGCCATCTTGGGGAGTTTTTCCACAGTTTTCCTGGGTATCTCCCAGAAGAACATCTCCCATGTACACAGGATTTATACATGTTATTAAACTTCTGTTTGTGTTTTTCCTTTTTATCTTATATTACAGTGTGGTTTCAGCCAAGCACCTAGAAGAGTAGAAGAAAAATTCGTTTTGCTCCCCTACAGTTGGAAAAGGGAAATGTGCAGACATTTTGAGGACAACTGGACAAAGGTTCTGAGTTGATATTGATATGCAGGGACTCAGAGCATTATTATGGCCAGAGTGGAGGTATATGGGGGCCAAAGTCCAGCTTAAAATGTCTCCACTTTTTAAAAAAATTTTATTTGTTTTTGGCTGCGTTGGGTCTTCATTGCTGCGCGCGGGCTTTCTCTAGTTGCGGCGAGCAGGGGCTGCCCTTTGTTGTGGTGCGCGGGCTTCTCATTGCGGTGACTTCTCTTGATGGGGAGCACAGGCTCTAGGCACATGAGCTTCAGTAGTTGTGGCATGCAGGCTCAGTAGTTGTGGCTCGCCGGCTTACTCGCCCCGTGGGATGTGGGATCTTCCCGGACCAGGGCTCGAACCTGTGTCCCCTGCATTGGCGGGCAGACTCTTAACCACTGCGCCACCAGGGAAGTCCCATAAAATGTCTCCACTTTTTTAATGGACCCACCTGGTTGCCATTTTCCTAATCTTTGAATGTATAGTTGTGATAGACATACTTGGCAATTGATTTAACCCCCACACTGGTGCTTGGCCTGTGTGTGGGATAAGAGCTATTACAATCGGGAAGACCAAGTGGATGAAACACAACCATTCTTCTACCCTTTACTCCCTCACCCTCATCCCCAGCAGCCAAAGTAGTAAGTCAAAGACAGTGTTGTATCCTAGGGGATGGTGTAGATTATCGCCACCTTAAGGATCTAAAAGGATCTCATGATTCCTTAAATTTCCTAGTCTGGACCCTGCAGAAACTGGGTGGATCCTGGGGAATGATCATGGATCACTGCTTGATAGGCCCATCCACAACTGCCATGCCAGACCTGGTATCTATGTTAGAGCAGATTAACATGGTGTCAGGTACATGATAGGCAGCCATTGATTTGGCAAATGTGTTTCTTTCTATCCCAATCAGTAAAGAGGATCAGAAACATTTCTCATTTAACTGAAATGGACAAACATATGCATTTACAGTTTTGCCACAAGGCTGTATTAACTTGCCTGTCCTCTGTAATCACATAGTCCAAATGGATATGGGCAGTCCCACAGGATAGCACATTGATCCATCACATTGGTGACATTATGCTGATTGGGAAGGATGAGGAAGAAAGTGACTAGTAAGCTGGAGGCCAAGTCTCTTGCACTCCAGAGCATGAGAGATAAACCCTATACTTCAGTATATGAGAGAGAAGTAAACTTCAATTGGGTTAAGCGATGTTTTTTGGGCTGCTGTCACTCCCAGTTAAGCCTAATTGTGATACAGGATCATCTGCCCAAAACAATGGTTTTTAGAGTAATTGATCTTAAGATGTATTTCTGATGATAATTAGATGACAGAACCAATGATCGATTTCACTGTAAGTTTCTGTCAATAAAAAACCATACTGATCTTTCTATTCTATAGTAGGAGTCAAAGGACCTGTTTTACTTATGTAATTTTTTTTACTTAAAACCATGTAAAACATTATTATTTTACTTAAGCAATTTCTTAGGCAATAAGAAGTTTGTAACAAGGGTTAACTTTAATAAGATCCTCCAAGGTGACCTCTTCTGGATCTCATTTCACATGGCATCACATTGATTAAAGTTTTTTGTTTTGTTGCATCCCAACAGTACTTGTCAAAGCAGAAACTGGGAGGGTGAGGCCCACATTTACCAAAACCTGGAACATGATTTTAATTTTCATTGGTCTGTTGTTAGAAACGAAAGGGGAAGTGTCACTTGGGAACTGAGGGCAACTTCAAGAAACAGCAGGAAATTGCCAGTGGAGTAAAAAAAACCTTCTTGCTCTGGAGTACTTTTCTTAACCTTTGAATCTCCCTATCCAATTAGACTAATTAGACTTCAGGACAAGTCACCAGCTGAAATGAAAGAGAACTGTACACTTCCTACAGAGCTCAAAATTCCTATAATAAAATATATAGCACTGGCCTCAAGGGTATAGACAATATTTTCCCAAGATTTGTCACATTTCTTATCACTCAGCAAAATGCAATTTATAATTAGTTTGTTGAGAAATTTTATGTTTAAGCAAACACAGCTGTCTTAGGACAACCAGTTATGGAGAAACAGCTCTGGCTGCCCTCTGTCAGTTGGGAAGTTAAGGTTTCCAAAATGGATCTTTAAATAATAAAGATTATTAAAACTGGTAAAGACTAAAATAGAGGAAAAACACAATTTCAGGCACACTTGAAGTATAAATTGGAATAGATTTTTCTGAAGGACAACTTAGGCAATATGTGTTGAAGCGTTAAAAGGTGCATTTCCTTTATTTAAGCATCTTCACTTTAAGGAATTTTTATGAGCATAATCACATAATTGGACAAAGACATTAAATAATATTGTGGTTTTGATTATGACAATGAAATATTGGAAACAAATGTATGACAAGACAAGACTGGTTTAAAATTATGATACAAATGTATAATGAAATATTATAAGCCATTAAGGTATTTTTAATATATATGCATTAACATAAAAGCTATTTATGATACTTGGAGTGAAAATAGAATGTAACAAAGTACTATAAAGTCTAGGAGATCAATATTGTTTAAAACATGAAGTTGGACATTTGTATACATAGCTGCATAGTAGATGTCTGGAAGTTTCCAGTAGAAAATGTTAACTGACTATTGCTAGGTCTTAGAATTATTTTATTATGAAATGTTGTAAACACACTAAGTTATGGAAAATAAAAGAACAAATACTTGTCTACCTAACACTTGGCTTTATCAAATGTTAACATTTTGCCATATTTGCTTCAGATACGTTCTAAGTAATGAAACATCAGAGAGCAACGCAGCCCTCTGTATTGACCCCTCCAACCCATTCCTCTCTCTCTCTCCTCAAGTTCATCACTCTCCTGAATTTGCCAAGATGTTATATGTTCCAGAATTATATATTACACATAATAATATGAATATAGCTCCATATATGTATAAACATAACTAATATAGTTATTCTATATGTTGTATGTATATAATATGTGTTATTTCTTGCATTTAAAAAACTTTATATAAATGATATTATAAATTATGGGTCCTGCAACTTCCTTTTTTCTATTTATAGTATGTTTTTGAGATTTAGACATATTGATATATGCAGCTCTGGGTCATTTAAACAGTTAATCTAGCATTCTGCTTTTTGATGTACCACAAATTATTCATTCAACTACTGATGCACATATAGGTTATTTCCAATTTTATGCTATTGTAAACAGTGCAATTCAAATCACAGATAAAAATTCTTTAGCATCTCTTTGTAACCATCTGTGTAATAATATCTTTACATTATATTCCTAGAAGTGAAATTGCTGAGTTTATTTCTGTCCCAGTGTCCCAATCTCATAGTTTATAGTATAGCTTTATAATGAGGGAGAATATTGCACAAAGGAAATCTCTCCTCCTTGATTGTCTCCTTTCAAATGGCTTCGGCAGTTGTTGGTACTGTGTATCACTATAAGAATTTTAGAATCAGCTTTGCGGGTTCTGCAAAATCAAAACAGATGAGAGAAACCAAAACTGAGTACATACATATACATACATCCCCCCAGCTCCCACCCCCAACAGCAGCAATAACCATGTTGGAATTCTTTTGAATTACATCAAACTAACCACTTTATTTTGGAAGAATTGACGTCTTTTCGATATTGAGTTTTCATATCTGTGGTTGATGACACAATTATTCAAAATATTCACTTCCTCTTTCTAGAACAGCATATATCCACGTCCATTTGAAGTAAAGTTTGGCCACATGACTTACTTTAAACACCTCTGAACAAAAATTCAAGAGCCATCACGTCTCCTTTCACTCTTCCAGTGAGAGCAGCCATGCCCCAGATCGTGGCTGCCCCTCCAGCCAGCATGCCAGAGTGAAGACAAAGTTGAGTGGAGCCACAGCTGTCCTGGGATAGAAATGGAACAAAAGCAGAAGTCAACTTTGTTGTTGTAAGGCACAGAGCTTTCTGTGTGCCATTTGTTGCTGCTTTATAGCTAAGTCTAAGCTGACTAAAGGAGACAATCAGGACCCAAAGTGGGGTGCTGCCATGAAAAACATCAAGTGATGTGGCGTTGGCTCTGAAGTTAAGTGGTGTTTGGAAAAGAAACAGTTATTAAAGGCTAGAAAGAAGGCAACCATGAAGTGGCAAACATTTGGTAAAGCATCACTAGTGATACCTCAGAGAGGCAGATATTGTGCTCAATGATCCTATAGGTTTAGGGAGAGAGGGAAGGAGACAATAGTAGTCATGTGGCTTCACCCCTACTGTCTGCATCTGGGGAGATACTATAAGTAAGAGATGTACCTAGCCAAGATTTGGTCCACTTTGCAAGCAAGAATGAGAGAGAATAGAGTGAGCCCTGAATTCTGAGGTTGTAGGAATTCTGGGACTTTGTAGGAATAGTAGAGGCAACAGATTCTTACCTCCAAAATCAGCACAATAGCCTAAGCTGACTGATGTACCATCCTCGAGCACCCTCTCTCTTTTTTTTTTTTATTTAGATATTCTTTACATTCTTTAATAATGGTTGAACTGATTGGTAGGGATGCAATCATTTTTGTGATTGTTGCAAATGAGATCTCTCCTTTTAAATTCTTCTTTAGTTAATTTTATGGGTAAAATATATATGTTTTTTAAAAAACATATAACAGGTCATCAAATCTACCAAAATATAAATGATTCCCATGATCACTGTTGTTTTTCATTTCCTACTTCCCTTTAGTTTCATTTTTTGTGGGCTAAATCTTTTCCTTTACTATGTACTTTAGGGCCAGTCTGTGAGTCTGTGTTAAACTGTTCCCCACTCTTGAATTTTAGTTTTGGAGTCTGTCATCAGACTGTCATTCTGATGTAGATCATCTTTTTTTTTTTTTTTCTTTCTTTCTCTCTTTGGTAGCTGTGGCAGAGACTAGCTACATGATTAACAACCCAATTTTCTCTTCTCGGGTGCAAAACTAAACTACATTTCCCAGTCCCCTTGCATCTAAGCAGAGCCATGTGGCTAGTAGTTCTTGCCCCTGTAATGTGACTGTGAGGGATGTGTCACTTCTGATATGAGGCAGTTAAGAGCTGGTGTGCTCTCCCCTTATCTCCTGACTGGATACAGCAGTTCCAGTGGAAGACCACAAGAATCTATAAAATAGAGACTGGATCTTTGGAAGGTCATGTGAAAGGCTTTTATTCTTCTTTCCCAGCTTTTTCGAGATATAATTGACACACAACATTGTGTAAGTTTAAGATGTACGACATGTTGATTTGATCCACTTATATATTGCAAAATGGTCACCATGACAGCGTTAGCTAATACCTCCATCACGTCACATAACTACCATTTTGTTCTTGTGGTGAGAACATTTAAGATATACTCTTTCAGCAACTTCCAAGTATACAATACAGTATTATTAGCTATAGTCATCATACTGTACATTAGATCCCAGAACTTATTCATTTTATAACTGTAAGTTTGTACCCTTGACCAACATCTCCCCATTTCCCCCACCCACTAGCCCCTGGCAACTATCATTCTCCTCTTTGTTTCCGTGAGTTTGCCTTTTTAAGATTCCGCATATAAGTGATATCATACAGTATTTGTCTTTCTCTGTCTGACTTATTTCACTTAGCATAATGTCCCCAAGTTCGATCCATATTGTTGCCATTGGCAGGATTTCCTTCTTTCTCATGGCTGAATAATATTCTGTACACACACACACACACACACACACACACAGCATCTAGCTGTATTTACCTTGAGTAGTAGAGTTAGTAACTAAAATTTTCTTTCAATCTTTGATATTTTGCAGTTTCCCCACAATATACAGGCATACCTTGGATATATTATGGGTTCGGTTCCAGACCACCACAATAAAGTGAATATCACAATAAAGCAGCCCCACAAATTTTTGTTTCCCAGTGCATATAAAATTATGTTTACACCGCTATAGTCTATTAAGTGTGCATAGCATTATGTCTAAAAAAACAAGGTACATACCTTAATTTAAAAATACTTTATTCCTGGGGAATTCCCTGGTGGTCCAGTGGTTAGGACTCTGTACTTCCACTGCACGGGGCATGGGTTCTATCCTTGGTCGGGGAGCTAAGATCCCACATGTGTGTGGCGTGGCCTAAAACAAAACAAAACAAAACAAAACTTTATAGCTAAAAATGCTAGCCATCATCTGAGCCTTCAGCAAGTTGCAATCTTTTTGCAATAGTCAGAGCAAAGATCACTGGTCGCAGACCACCATAACAAATATAATAATAATGAAAAAGTTTGAAATACTGCGAGAATTACCAAAATGTGACACAGACGTGAAGGGAGTAAATGCTTTTAGAAAAGTGGTGCGGATAGATTTGCTCAATGCAGGCTTGCCACAAAACTTCAATTTGTAAAAAGCACAATAAGTGGGAAGTGCAATAAAGCAAAGCACAATACAGTGAGATATGCCTGTATTTGATTATTATGCCTGTATTTGATTATGATTTATCTTTATTCTGCTTGGTACTTGGGGTACACTTTTTTAAAAAGTGAGGACTCAATTCTTTAAATACAGGAAAACTCTCAAATGCTATTTCTCCAAGTTGCCCTTTTGGCTATTTCCCCCTTTCTCTTCTTCTCTAACCCTATCAGACATATTATATAACTTTACAATCTAATTTCCATGTCCCTCATCTTCTCTCTGACACTTTATTGTGGTAAAATATGCATAACAAAAAATTTACTTACCATCTTAACTACTTTTAAGTGTACAATTCAGTGGCATTAAGTGTGTTCACAGGTTGTGCGAACATCACCACTATCCATCTCCAGAACTTTTTCATCATCCTAGACAGAAACTCTGTACCCATTAAATAATGACTCGCCATTACTTCCCCACCCCCATAACCCCTAGTAAGTTCTATTCTACTTTTTTCCCTATGAATTTGCCTATCCTAGATCACTGATATAAGTGGAATTATACAATATTTGTCTTAAATTTTTTTGTGGCCACGTTGGGTATTCGTTGCTGCGCGCGAGCTTTCTCTAGTTGCAGCGAGTGGGGGCTACTCTTTGCTGCGGTGCATGGGCTTCTCATTGCGGTGGCTTCTCTTGTTGCGGAGCCCGGGCTCTAGGCGTGCGGGCTTCAGTAGTTGTGGCACGCGGGCTTAGTTGCTCTGTGGCATGTGGGATCTTCCCGGATCAGGGATCGAACACGTGTCCCCTGCACTGGCAGGCGGATTCCCAAGCACTGTGCCACCAGGGAAGTCCCAATATTTGTCTTCTTGTGTGTGGCTCATTTCACTTAGCAAAATATTTTCAAAGTTCATCCATGTTGTAGCATGCATCAGAATTTCCTTCCTTTTTTAAGGCTCAATAACATTCCATTTTATGTATATACTACTTTTTGTTTATCCATTATCTGTTGATACACATTTGGTTTGTTTCTACCTTTTGGCTATTGTGAATAATGCTGTTGTGAATATTGATTTTCAAGTATCTGTTTGAGTCCCCACTTTTAATCCTTTTGGGTATATATTGAGAAGTGGAATTGTTGCATCATATGGTAATTCTATGTTTAACTTTTTGAGGAACCATCAAATTGTTTTCTGCAGTGGTTGTAACATTTTACATTTCACCAGTAATGCACAAGGATTGCAATTTCAATTTCTCCACATTCTCAGCAGAACTTACTTTCAGTGTGTGTGTGTGTGTGTGTGTGTGTGTGTGTGTGTGTGTGAGGGAGAGAGAGAGAGAGAGAGAGAGAGAGAGAGAGAGAGAAATCCATGTGAAGTGGTATTTCATTGTGGTTTTGATTTGCATTTTCCTAATGACTAATTATGTTTACCATCTTTTCATGTACTTATTGGCCATCTGTAAATCTTCTTTGGAGAAATGTCTATTCAAGTCCCTTGCCCAATTTTGAATTGGGTTGTTTGGATTTTTTTGTTGTTGAGCTGTAGGCCTCTATATACTCTCTCTGATATATTTTCTGTCTCTCAGTGTTGCATTCTGCATGAAACCTTCAGTACTATCTTCCAATGACCTAGTCCTTTTGTTAGATGGGTCCAGCCTATGTTGTCCCATCTATTGAGTTTCTTTTCAGTATATATAATGTTTTATTACAGATTATGTACCTTTCATCTCAAAAATCTGTGTGGATATTTATCATATCTTTCATTTTTCTTCTCACTATGCTCCTGTTTTCCTTTAAATACTTGAACATAGGCATAACAGCTCTTTCAGAGTCTTTCCCACTAAATCCATCATCTCTGTCATTTCTGATTCTGTTTCTGGTAACTGATTTTTTTCTCCTGGTTATGAATAACATCTTCCTGTTTCTTTGTATGTCTAATGATTTTTGATTGGTTGCTGAACATTGTTTTCTTACATTGTGGGATGCTAGGTCTTGCTTTTCTTTAAGGAGTGTTGGGCATTGTACTAACAGGCATTTAAATTACTTACAGTTCAACTTGATCCCATTGAGGCTTGTTTTTAGCTTTATTAGTGTGAATTTATTATTATTATTTTTTTGGCTGCACAGCTAGTGGGATCTTCCCCAACCAGGGATCGAACCTGGGCCCCCACAGTGAAAGTGCTGAATCCTAACCACTGGACTGCGAGGGAATTCCTTAGCGTAGATTTAGAATAGCTTTTACTCTAGGGCTAGTTTAGCCTCTCTACTAAAGTGTGATCCTCTGAGCTCTTCATTGAAGGTCTGGATGTTCAATAAGAAATTTCTCTAGCCTCCCAGAATTTAAACATCTCACAATCTTGTGTGATTTCTGGGAATTATTGATTATAGCTCCAGTTTCTCTTTTGACCAACATCAAGCATTTTCACCTTATGCATATGTACATTAGTACTGATATTTAGCAACAGATTCAACAGTACTCTTAAGTTTATTTTTGGAGCTATTTTCTCTGCACATGTCCCTCTTCCCTGGTACTCTGCCCCAGAAATTCCAGCCATCTAAGTCTTCCTGAACACTATCTGTCTCTTCAATTCAGCAGCACCTCCCAGCTATGCTTGGGATTCTGCATCACAGTCTGGAAATTGCCTCTAGGCAGAAAACTGGAGTGATTGTATGACTCACCTTATTTGTTGTTTGTTTTTCTTACATCCTTATGATCCTGTACTGCCTGTTATCCAAAGTCCAAAAAGTATTGTCTCATATATATATATATTTTTTTCTTTTTTTAAAAGATTTTTTTGATGTGGACCATTTTTTTAGTCTTTAGTGAATTTGTTACTATATTGCTTCTGTCTTATGTTTTTGGTTTTTTGGCCGCAAGGCATGTGGGATCGTAGCTCCCCAACCAGGGATTGAACCTGCACCTTCTTCATTGGAAGGTGAAGTCTTAACCATTGGACTGCCAGGGAAGTCCCTGTCTTATATATTTTGACCAGTTTTGTTGTTTACAGTGGGAGGGTATGTTGAGCCCCAGTTATTCCATCATGGCTGGGAGTAGAAATCTCAGTCTTTGGGGTTTTAAAGCCACACTTCCTCCTGAAGAGCTTGTATATAAAAATAAAATTAAAAATACTTTTCCAATTACTCAGGTATGGTGTCTACCTGGGGAAAGTCATGAAAGTGGGGGTGAACTGTGGCTTTCCTGAGTTATTGAGAAAGATAAGTTTGGAGATATTAAATTTGGAAGTGATGAGAGATTTGCTTGGAGACCTTGGAACTGTTCCAAGAGCCATTAGGGGAGAGAGGGTATCTAATATAATAAATGCCATTGATATTCTGCTCAATATTCTCTGGACTTGCCTGAGTCACTTTAAGCTATGGACATTCCCAGTAAGCTGTAGCTTCTCACTGCCAAGTACCTGTATATCTCTGCTCTTTTGCCAAGGGCTTTCTCTGGCACTGCAAAAGCTTGCTCAGCTTCGTGGGGACGCAACCTATGTGGGGCAGTTGATGGCCCCAGGAACAACTCTCAACTGAGGGGTAATAGGATTCTCTGAATAAATTCCTCAGTATCTTCAACCTCCAATGCATTCCTTGGCTTGTAGTCTCCTTCCTCCAACTTCAAAGCCAGCAGAATTGCACCTTTCTAACCCTTCTTCCATAGTCATAGCTCCCTCTAACTTTATTCTTCTTCCGCCCTCTTTCACTTTTATGGGCCCTTATGATTACATTTGGCACACCCAGTTAATCCAGAAAAATCCCCCTATCTTAAGGTCAGCTGGGGACTTCCCTGGTGGTCCAGTGGCTAAGACTCTGCGCTCCCAATGCAGGGGGCCCAGGTTCGATCCCTGGTCAGGGAACTAGATCCCACATGCATGCCACAACTAAGAGTTCGCATGCCACAGTGAAGGAGCTCACATGCCGCAACTAAGGAGCCGGTGAGCCACAACGAAGGAGCCCACGTGCCGCAACTAAGAGCCCGCATGCCGCAGCTAAAAGATCCTGTATGCGGCAACGAAGATCCTTCATGCTGCACTAAGACCCAGCGCAGCCAAATAAATAAATTAAATAAATAAATAAATATAAAGTTTTAAGGTCAGCTGAGTATCAGCCTTTATTCCACCTACAACCTTAATTCCCCTTTGCCATGTAACATAACAGATTCACAGATTCCAGGCGTTAGGACATGGACATCTTTGGGGGGGCATTAGTCTGACTCTCAAACTGTCATTTTCCCCCAGAATTAGCCTATATGTTTAAGGCAATGTCAATTAGAATCTTGATAAGGTGATTCTAAATATCAAGTAAAAGAGATGTACAAGAATAACAGAGGTTTTTGAAAAATGTAAATAATGGTGGGGGACTTACTCTACCAGACATATTAATAAAACATACTATAAAGATAAAGTATTGGGTTGGCCAAAAAGTTCGTTCGGGTTTTTCCATAATATTACCGAATGAACTTTTTGGCCAACCTAATAAAAATACTTTGGCATTGGTGGGTGACAGATGGTGTTATGAAAACTGGAAATTCATACCCTTCATGCATCCATACCTTTGTTGTTATAGCTTATTCTGAACTTAGGCAAATTATTTACCATCTCCAGGCCTTAGTTTCCTCATCTTTAAGATGGGTTGATAATAACACTACTTTATAAGATCATTTTGAGGGTTATATGAGCAAATGCACATAAATAATCAGGAACATTGCAGGTGCTCAATAACCACTAGTTCCTTCCTCATCCTTTTTCAGGCTGCCTTGGAGAAGGAGCAACCCCTCCATACTTTTATGCTGGTCTTTATTTCTTTTCCTTAGACTAACTTGTAGTCTTGATTTGTGTGTGATTACAATGACAGCTTAATTTTGTATAATGCTTTGATGTTTGCAAGCATTTTCACATACTATACTATACACCTTGAATCCTTGTATACAATTGTGTGAATCTCATTTTATCTTCCTTCCACTTGGGTGCTAAGAAGCAAACCAGGTAGTAAATACATTAGTAAGAATGTTTTTACAATGAGAAAATTCTAGTGCTACTTCAACTTCCCTGTTTTACAGAACCTAGAGAGCTTAAGTGTTCTGTGTAAGGGCTGCTATATCAGTTAGCTTTTGCTGGGTAACAAATATCCTCAAACTCAGTGGCTTAAAATAACAATCATTTAATTGGCTTATCATTCTGATGGCAGTCCTTATAGTCTGAACTAGGCTCAGCTTTTCTTGACTTGGCTCACTTCTATGTCTGAGACCTTGGCTGGGATGGCTGAAGTAGCTAGAGCGTCCCTCCAAATGACCTCTTAATCTCCAGCAGACTAGCCCAGTTCTATTCACATAGTTGTGTCAGGTTTCAATAGCAGAGTAGAAGCTGCAACGCTCCTTGTGGCCTAGACCTACAACTCACACGACATCACTTTAGTTGCATTCTTATGGCCAAAACAAATCATGAAAACAGCTATGATTCCAAGGGCAGAGGAATAGATTTCACTTTTTTTATGGTAGAAGCTAAGACAGGGAAAGGTGAAGGATTGGGGAGATTTTTTGCAATCTATCCCTGACACATAGCTAATTAGTGGGTAAGCTTTCATGAGAAGTCAATTCTGATGACCAATGATCCAGCAATTCCACTTCTGGGAACATATTCAAAGGAAACAAAAATACTATGTTGAAGGGATATCTGCATCCCCATGTTCATAGCAGCATTATTTACAGTAGCCAACACATGGAAACAACCAAGTGTCCCTCAACAGATGAATGGATAAAGAAAATGTGACATAAACGCACATGCATACACTCAATGGAATCGGAATAGTAATCAGCCACAAAAAAGAAGGAAATTCTGCCCTTTGCAACAACATGGATGGACATTGAGGGCATTATACTAAATGAAGTGACTCAGATAACTCAGAGAGAGAAAGATAAACCTATGATCTCACTTATACGCGGTATGTTTAAAAAAAAAACACAAACCAAAAAACAACCAAACTCACAGAAAAAGCGATCAGATTTGTGGTTATGAGAGGCAGAAAGTGAAGGGTGGAGGAGTTGGATGAAGGTGGTCAAAAGGTACAAACTTCTGGTTATAAGATAAGTACTGGGGATGTAAACAAACAAAGATACAAAAGCACACCCTGATGACTGTTGAGTCTAGACCCACTGCGATATACATTTGTAATAAAAAAATACTGAAATCTGAATGCATTCTTGATTTGCTCTTGTTCTCTTAATGACCTTAGAAATGCATGACATTCAGTCAAAAGACTAAACTGGAGATTTTTCCTCATAAGATCTACTAATCATGGGGTTAGCTATCTCAGGAAAGTAGAATGACTTCTTAGTGACATTCTTTTTTATTTTAATTTTTGTTTGTTTGTTTGTTTGTTTGCAGTACGCAGGCCTCTCACTGTTGTGGCCTCTCCCGTTGCGAGCACGGGCTCCAGATGCGCAGGCTCAGCGGCCATGGCTCACGGGCCCAGCCGCTCCGCGGCATGTGGGATCTTCCCAGACCGGGGCACGAACCCGTGTCCCCTGCATCGGCAGGCGGACTCCCAACCGCTGCGCCACCAGGGAAGCCCCTTAGTGACATTCTTAAAGAGTGACAGTAAAACTTGTCTTCTATGGGCTGAATCTAGGACAAAATTGTTGAAAAAGATGAGGGGTGATGACAGTAATCATAAGGACTTTAATGTCCCTAAATCAGTCACGAATGGAGAGTTAAAAAAAAATAAACCCCACAACACTTTAAAAAGCCTGCCTCAGGCAATCTCAAAATGTTTGACATTTCATTTATTGGAAAAATGTAGCTTTTTGTAATTAAAAAAGTTTTGACAACTCAAAGTGACTTTAAGACCTGTTAAAATCAGGTCAGTGAAACTGCTGCTGATCTCAAAGTTTTTATCTTAACATTGAGAGATTGGAGGCTGTGGATTTTTAGATGTACATATAATAGGTACTGCAGAGGGAAAATGCATCCTAATGAAACATTTTTAGATTGCAATGATGCACAGGCCTGCAGAAGTCTAGGGAATTCAAAATAAGTTTTATTCTTGTCCTACTTTTATATAGTAACTACAAAAGAAATGAGCCCTATTAAGGTGGCATTCTGTGGGAAGTAATCCTTATTTGATTTGTCAGCTCTGCCAACAGTATCTTGACTGCAATGGTCACTAATGTTCACTAGATCAAGGTAGCTACTGAAAGCCGTACATGAAGACCATCCAAGAATTAATTATGCCAGCGGGGTCCTCATTCACCTCCTGTGTCGTCTGGGTTCAGTGGCTCCTTTATTGATTGGGTCCATGCTAGTGGATGCTGCGGTGGTTGAATCATTGTTCACAGTTCACTCTGGATACATAGTCTATGCAACAGTAATTGCTTTGGAAAACTGTCTACTTCCCAAACTGCCTCTGATTAATTATCGGACGGCAGCTTCATTTTATTTGCATGGCTCTGCAGTCCCCAGCCGCTTTCACTACCAGCTCTGCCTATTCTCTGATCAGCCTCCTATGTTCTGCCTCTTCTAGGGCTGAGAGGAGTGTTCCAGCCTCTTTTCAGTTGATGGGAAAGACAATTTACAGATTGGGTTCTTAACAAATATGAAGTCTCTTGAATGCTCATTTTCAGTAACTGGCTCTTGTACACGTATATGAAAAAAGACTCTATTGGAAGGATATGGGGTTGCCCACCAAATCAGAGAAAAAGCAGAACGTGTAGGCTTTAGAAAAGACAGCAACCAGGAGCAGGAATTAAGGCGAATCTTGCAGAGATTCAAATTCCAGGGTTGGGAGGGGAAGGGGATTGTATTGGTCTGGCTTGTATGGCATTGGACAGGGGGAGGGCGGCGCATCGTGATTGACAGTCCACGGTGACTATGCAATGTGGGAGGAGGTTATTGTCCAAGGAAACTTGACACACTACTCACCAAATGACGTGGCAGGGGTGCTGAGTGGACAAAAACAGCAGATGTTCCTACACTTGGAAACGTAGATGCCACGGTGCTCATGGTCAAGCTCTGGGTGTAGAAGTCCCCGGTTTTGGCTTTTAAGCCTTCCGCCCCTGAAGTTCATAGGACTGCTCTGGATGGCACCTACTTGGAATCTGGAGCCAGACCGCCTGGATTTGAAGTCCAGTGTTGCCATTTCCTAGCTCTGTGTGCTTGGAATTGTTACTTAACCTCTCGGGATCTTCATCAGAAAAATGGGGGTAAATAAAAGTATTTTCATCATAGTGTTCTTATGATAATCGAACGAATTAATACATTTAAAACCCTTATAATAGTGTCTGACACCTAAGAGCTGTATACTTCTGAGCTATTGTTAGGGAGAGATAGTGCGTTGTCGTATTGTCTGAGATAATTAACAACTCTGGTTAAAGTACTAAATGTGCTTATTAAAATGAAGAAATGATCTCCCTTTCCTGGCTTCGCAGGCCACAATATTCCTCTTGGATTTTCCTCACGATGGTGCTGTACTCAGACTGTCACTGTATTCATTTTATTTGGTGCTGTGACAAATTACCACAAGTTTAGTTGGTTTAATTATACAAATTTATAACAATATTTTATTTATTTATTTATTTTTGGCTGCGCCAGGTCTTAGTTGCGGCACTCAGGATCTTCGATGTGGGATCCAGTTCCGTGACTGGGGATCGAACCCAGGCCCCCAGCATTGGGAGTGCGGAGTCTTAGCCACTGGACCACCAGGGAAGTCCCTGTATCACATCTTCTTTATCTATTCATCTGTTGATGGACACTTAGGTTGCTTCCAGATCTTGGCAACTGCAAATAATGGTGCTATGAACATTGATGTGCATATATCTTTTCAAATCAGTGTTTTTGTTTTTTTCAGATATATACCCAGGAGTGGAATTTCCTGGTCATATAATAGTTCTATTTTTAGTTTTTTGAGAAACCTCAAAAACCATACTGTTCTCCATAGTGGCTGTATCAATTTACATTCCCACCAACAGTGTAGGAGGGTTCCCTTTTCTCCACACCCTCTCCAGCACTTATTGTTTGTAGATTCTATGATGATAGCCATTCTGACAGGTGTGAGGCCGTAGCTCATTGTGGTTTTGATTTGCATTTCCCTGATGATTAGTGAAGTTGGAGGCAAATTCATTGTAGACTCAGTGTTTCAGCTTTTTTTTTTACTTTTACATAACTGATTTAAATAAAACATTTATTTTCCTTCCTGTAGGAGGGGAGCATGGCTATAATTACAAATGTTTTCTCAATGGAGGGTTGTGAATCTTTTAAGACATGAACTTTCCAATTTTCTACATCAATCCATCATGTGAGGCTGTACATTCAGAAATTATTTGATGTAGATGAGGAAACAGTGTAAAATGGTCTTCTGGTCTCTTCCTGACTGGAAGACACATGGTACGCGAACCCTCTCTCAGAGACCTGAAAGACAAAAGGAAAGAATAAGCTATCTTTCGGTCCACTGACGAAGGTGATTTTCATTCAGAGCTGTGATTTTCTCCTGACATCTGGAGGCCTGCGGCTGAGTGTAAGTCAGCCAGTCCCCTGGAGATGGCAGTAGCAGGTAGGGATGGAGGTCTTTTGCCAGCCAGCCACAGTAAGAAAGGCAGGCTCCAGATCTTGGTCTGTTCAGCCATGATGCATCCTTGTGACCGCAGAGAGCGGCTATTGCTGGTGGTTATTACATTGAAATTCCACCTTCCCCTTCTCGGAAATTTAGCTTGAGCTCAAGTGCTGCCTTAAGTGCTTTCTGAGCAAGGTCTTGTGTAAGTGAATGAATACATAAATAATATTCCTAGTGCTGTTTAAGCCCTACCCCACCTGCTTTATTGGTAAGCCCTACAACATTTGAAAACCTACTGAATTGCAGGTACAGTATTGACAGGCACTGAGGAACAAAAGGTGATAAGGGCAATTTCTTGGGCTAGGGACGTTTAAAAGCACACAAATCAATGATTACAGTGTAATACTCCACGACCAAATAATCCAGTGCCTTAAAAGCCAATACATCAACTTAATCCAGCCAGAGGGGTCAGAAACACTTTCCTGATGAGATGGCACCTGAGCTGAGTTGAAAAGAATAAATAAGAGTTACCCAGGTGAAGAGAGTTAAAAAGAGTGTTCAAGCAGGAGACAGGGCATGAATAAAGATCTGGGGGTGGGAAACATTGTGACATTTTAGTGTATTACTGGATTGCAAAGTGTCAGGCAGGGTGACTAGAAAGTTATGTGGCAGCCAAATCATGTAAGTGCTAGAAAATAAAATGCTTTGAATTTAAAGACGTCAGAGGGGTGCAGAAAACTCCTCTGGGGTTCTCGTTTTCAATGGATTTCTTGTCTCCATCTGCAGATTGCTACACACGCGGCCAACTAGAGGACCTTGTGCTGGAGGTGCGTGAATCATATTCCCCAGTTCAGGGCGTGTTGTCATCTGCCTGCAAAGTTCTTCTCTTTTATGCTTGTTTGTCTGCTTATTATTTACCAATTTTCCCCCCTTATCCTTGGTCCTCACTCTTATTCCACTTCCCCTCCGCTACCCTCTCTGTTCATGGATCTTTGTTTAAAAAGAAATAATGTATTTTAAAAAAGCATGCATTTTAAATTACATAAATGGTGTTGTGCTCTAAATTACGTTTCTCACATTTTTCATCCAGCGCTTTGTTTTTCTGCCCTGGTCACAGTGCTCTGTGGTACATCTGGTTCCTTGCCTGTAACTGCAATATGCCTCCACACATTTTGCTTATCCAGTGTATCATGATTGATACGTTCTTTTTCTCTTCCAAATCCTTCCCAGAGCAAACAGCATTCTCATTCCCATCCCCTTATGTGCAGATGAACATCTTTCTGCCTCCGAAAATTCTGATTCAATGCATCTGAGTTAAAGTCAGATAATTTAAGTACAATTAGGCCGCTATCGCACTGAGGTGATTTATTGAAAAGAAAGGAGACGATGGTTCTCTTCTGGCTTCATCAGAATCTCCTGGAGGGCTTGGAAGGCATTGACTGCATTCAGGTGCTGACCTTGCACTTGCACGACCCTGACCCCCATCCCTCACCCCAAGAACTAGGTACCTCCTTCAGTTTTGCCTAATCCTACTTCTGGCCCTGGCTGTGAAACCGAGCAGGGCCCTGTGGGGCTCCTGGGCACAAAACTCTTTCTGTGTCTTGCATTTCTTGTTTGCAGGAAATAGGCTTCGTTCAGCCTCCATGACCTTCACTGAGTTCCAAAGGGCAGGTCCAAACAGTTGCTAATCAGGGAAGGGAGGGGATGCCTTCAAGAGAAACAATAGTGCAGCCTTGCAGGGCTGGGTCCTGCTTCCCCTTCAAGGGATACACATAATATCTTTGAGCTGTTTTGCAGATACTGAAAGTCCTCCTCTCCCAGGTGGGAGAAGTTAACAGTGTGCTGCCCACAAGCACCTAGACCCCAGACCTGTTGGAACCAGGAGGTTGCTGATGCTGACTCCCACTTACCTCACCACCAACCAATCAGAAGCAGTCCGTCCACGAGCTGATCACGCCCTCTTTGAGCCATTACCATAAAACTCCTCACTAGCCCCCTCCAGGTTAGGACACAGAGTTTTGAAGGCATTAGCCTACTGTGGGTCCCCTTTGCCTGGCAAAGAAATAACGCTCTTCTTTTTGACTTCATCCAAAACTGTCTCTGAGATTTACTTCAGTCTCGGTGTACAGAGGCTGGGTTCAGCATCAGCTGGACTGGACCCCAGGCCTAGAGTTTCTGATTCAGTAAGTAAGTAGATCTGGGCTGGGGGGAGGAAGGGGGTAAAGGGGAGGGGAGGAAGGATGAAACCTGAAAATCTGCATTTCTAACATAGTTCCCAAGATGCTGCCGGTCCAAGGACCACTTTCAGAACCATTGCTTTAGGACCTGGCTACTCCAAGTTTGGCTCTAAGACCAGCCACACTCCAGTTACCTAGGAGCTTGTTAGAGATGCAGAATGTTGAGCCATACCTCAGATCTTCTGAACCAGAATCTGCTTTTGAGCAAGAGTCTTGGGTGATTGGTAAGCACGGTAAAGTTTGAGAAGCATGGCTTTGGGAGATACAGGGAGGGTACATATTTCTACCAAGGGAACTAATTACAAGAGGCTCCCAAATTCCCTGAAAACAACCAGGGAATATTTTTCAGGGAATCTAAGCTATCTATGCAGGCTATCTCAACTAGAGGCACACCATGTCTGTTTGCCCTTTTCTGGTGCTGTTAATTTTGATCACTCGGCTAGGGTACACTTGGATTTTTCCGCTATGAAAATATGTGTTGAGAAATTGTTCACTTCCTGTTTGATGCAGTTACTGGAAAAGAGACTGCCCTTGAATGAGGCATGGACGTCAGTTTGGCTGTCGCCTCAGCCCTTCATTTCTGCCCCAGGACAAGTAATGAAATGATCAGCCGTCTCCCACCTTTCACACAGTGCATCGGGCAGGCCTGCAGCTTGGCTGTGGGGTAGGGTCGGTCCACTCCTGAGACCAGATGAGATACAGCAGCTTGTGATGCAGGGCAGTTCGGAAGTGGGAAAATGAAGCCATCTGCAGCAGAAGGCTGAAAAGTGTGCAGATTATACACTACTTGATGTCACTGAGAATTGTCTTGGACAGGGAATAAAAAAATTAAAATCCCCCCCCACACAAATAGACCAACCTGACTACTGGTGTTCAGAAACTTCTATCTTGTTGATTTTTTTTTTTTAGATGTTGGGGGTAGGAGTTTATTATTAATTTATTTTTGCTGTGTTGGGTCTTAGTTTCTGTGCGAGGGCTTTCTCTAGTTGTGGCAAGCGGGGGCCACTCTTCATCGCGGTGCGCGGGCCTCTGACTATCGCAGCCTCTCTTGTTGCAGAGCACAGGCTCCAGACGCACAGGCTCAGTAGTTGTGGCTCACGGGCCCAGTTGCTCCGCGGCATGTGGGATCGTCCCAGACCAGGGCTCGAACCTGTGTCCCCTGCATTGGCAGGCAGATTCTCAACCACTGTGCCACCAGGGAAGCCCCCTATCTTGTTGATTTTAAGAGGATCAAAATGATGCCTGTCCAGAGAAAAGAGCCATGCCTAACTTTGGTAAGAATGTCAAACACCACTCTTTGTCTGAAATTAATATAATAGTATATGTCAATTACACCCCAGTTAAAAAACAAAAACAAAACAGAAGACCACCCTTTGGCATTCCTCCCTTGAGGTAGCCTTCACACATGCCTACCTGCTTGAGCAGGAAGAAACAAAGGAGGAAGCATGGGGGAGAAAAAATTTTAGTTAACATTTCAGAAATATTATCCATCCACACGTCTGACAATGTATAAACAGATTCCATGGACGAAATCCCGCAGAACACAATGACCCCTCCTAAAAAAAGTGACATGCGTATATTCTATAATGATGTGAACTCCCCTAGTGGGAATATTCAAGTGGGAATATTCATGTGCATGTAACTAAGGGTTATGGCTGTTCATAGTAAGCCAAGTAGGAGTTTGCTGCGGCCCACTTGGGGACCCATGGCCCGGCATCTAGGGAATGCTGAGCAACCAGCTTTTGCCGAACACAGTTCCAAGGGGAGAGCATCGGCGCCCCCAACAGGGAAAGCAGGAGATGCAATGAATAAACTGGACCAATCACCAGTTCTTAGATATGCTACATACTTTTTTTGACTCTGCCTTTGCTCACATTGCCTCACTGCCTAGAATATGTCCTCCCTCTCTCGCCTTCCTCCCAACATCCAGCTCGAAATTCTCCAAGGCGTAGCTGATGTCGTTGTCTCTTCCATGAAGCTTTACTTGATTCCTCCCATCCCCATTTACCAACTGGAATCCTTCTTTATCTGGCTCTTCGCACATTATTTGTTTCTTTATTAGAGAGCCTGTGTCCTTCATTAAAATAAATTTTTTATTGTGGTAAAATATACATAACATAAAATGTACCCTTTTAATCATTTTTAGGTAGTCAATTTAGTGGCCTGAAGTACATTCACAACATTGTCCAACTATCACCACTGTCCATTTCCGGAATTCTTTCATAATCTCTGTACCCATTAAACAATAACTCCCTTCCCCCACAACACACACAGCCCCTGGTAACTTCTACTTTCTGCCTCTATGAATTGGCCTATCCTAGATACCTAATATAAGTGGAATCATACAATATTTGTTCTTTTGTGTCTGGCTTATTTCACTTAGCATACTGTTTTCAAAGTTCATGTTGTAGCATGTGTTAGAATTTCCTTCCCTTTGGAGGCTGAATAATATTCCATTGTATGTATATACCACATTTTCTTTAGCCTTTCATCTGCTGATAGGTATTTGGGTTGTTTCCACCTTTTGGTGATTGTCAGTAATGCTGCTATGGGGACTTCCCTGGCGATCCCGTGGTTAAGATTCTGTGCTTCCACTGCAGGGGGCACAGGTTCCATCCCTGGTCGGGGAACTAAGATCTTGCATGCCATGCGGTGTGGCAAAAATAAATAAAAAATAAAATAAATAAATAATGCTGCTTTGAACATGGCAGTACAGATATCTGTTTGAGTCCCTGCTTTTAATTCTTCTGAGTATATATCGAGAAGTGGAATTGTAGAATCATATGATACTTCTATGTTTAACTTTTTGAGGAAGTGTTCCTCATTTTTTAGTCTATATAAACAAAGGAAAAAAACAAGAGCCCAACTAATAATGTAGGAGATTATCTGGTCAGAACTGTCAGCTAAACTTCTGGAACTCTATTGACTGACAATTCAAATCAGTTGACCCAGTTCAGTCTCCTGCAGCTGTGAACGATGTGCCAACTCCAGGCCTGGGGGTTCCTCAAAGCATAGGGCTATTTTATAAAGTCTTTGGCAGATTTATTCTGACCCCAGAACTCTGCTAATTTTCTTCTCTGGCTCTTGGGGTCACCCGGCATTTGTGGCATAGGGCTGCTCTTCTGGTTTCAACTGTTGATTTGCTCCTGTATTCCCAATGAGGAACATAGCATTTTCTGGAGAGCAGAGTACTTCATACCTCCCTTACCCCACCCCCACTTTATGTCATCTCTGTCAGCTTCCCTTGAGCAGTTGAACACTGAGAATTTATAGTTGTCGAATTGCTCAATAAGTAGCCTCACTGTGGTCATGACTGTGGGTGTTCACCAATCTGTCTCTTTTCTATACTGGCCACAAAGCTAAATGAAATTTCTCAGCCATCCTTGCATCTAAGTGGGATCATATGGCTGAGTTCTGGTCCGTAAAATGAGGGCAGAATTGATATACGCCATTTCCAAGCATGACCTGTAAAACATTCCACGTAATTGTCCACGTGTTTGTCTCTTCATCTATTAGCTAGATTGCACCAAAACTACCTTGAAGTCACAAAATGGAAGCACCCGGATCCCCGAGTCATCACTTGGAGGACAGAGGTTCAGGAGAACTGCCCAAACAAAAATATTTGCAGAGCACCTTGAGGGAGGAAGAAAGAAATTTTTATTGTGTGATGTCACTGAGGTTATCTGCTCTGATGAATATGTTTGCCCTTTCAGTTTTACATCACCCTTTAATATTTTTTTTACTTAAAAAATTGAAGTATAGTTAATTTACAATGTTGTTTTAGTTTCAGGTGTACAGCAAAGTGATATCCCCTTTGGTAACCATAAGTTTGTTTGCTATGTCTGTGAGTCTATTTCTGTTTTCTAAATAAGTTCATTTGTATCATACTTTAGATTCCACATATAAGTGATATCATATGATGTTTGCCTTTCTCTGACTTACTTCACTTAGTATGATAATCTCTAGGTCCATCCATGTTGCTGCAAATGGCATTATTTCATTCCTTTTATGGCCGAGTAATATTCCATTGTGTATATATACCACACCTTCTTTATCTATTTGTCTGTTGATGGACATTTAGGTAGCTTTCATGTCTTGGCTATTGTAAATAATGCTGCTATGAACATTGGGGTGCATGTATCTTTTCCAATTAGAGTTTTCTCTGGATATGTGTCCAGGAGTGGGATCCCTGGATCATATGATAACTCTATTTTTACGTCTTTTAGGAACCTCCATACTGTTCTCCATAGTGGCTGTACCAACTGACATTCCCAGCAACAGTGTAGGAGGGCTCCTTTTCATCCACACCCTCTCCAGCATTTATTATTTGTAGACTTTTTGGTGATGGGCATTCTGACTGGTGTGAGGTGATACCTTATTGTAGTTTTGATTTGCATTTTGCTAATAATTAGTGACATTGAGCATCTTTTCATGGGCCTGTTGGCCATCATTATGTCTTCTTTGAAGAAATGTCTATTTAGGTATTCTGCTCATTTTTTTGATTGGGTTGTTTGTTTTTTTAATATCAAGCTGTATGAGCTGTTTGTATATTTTGGAAATTAATCCTTTGTTGGTTACATCATTTGCAAATATTTTCTCCCATTCTGTACGTTGTTTTTTGTTTTGTTTATGGTTTCCTTTACTGTGCAAAAGCTTTTAAGTTTAATTAGGTCCCATTTGTTTATTTTTGTTTTTATTTCCATTTCTCTGGGAGATGGATCCAAAAAAAATATTGCTGTGATTTATGTCAAAGAGTGTTCTGCCTATGTTTTCCTCTAGGAGTTTTAATAGTATCCAGTCTTACATTTTAGGTCTTTAATGCATTTTGAGTTGATTTTTGTATGTTGTTAGAGAATGTTCTAATTTCATTCTTTTACATGTAGCTATCCAGTTTTCCCAGCACCACTTATTGAAGAGACCATCTCTTCTCCATTGTATAGTCTTGCCTCCTTTGTCATAGAGTAGGTGACCATAACTGCGTGGGTTTACTTCTGGGCTTTCTATCCTGTTCCAATGATCTGTATTTCTGTTTTTGTGCCAGTACCATACTGTTTTGATTACTGTAGCTTTGTAGTATAGTCTGAAGTCAGGGAGCCTGATTCTTCCAGCTCCATTCTTCTTTCTCAAGATTGTTTTGGCTACTCAGAGTCTTTTGTGTTTCCATGCAAATTTAAAAATTTTTTGTTGTCGTTCTCTGAAAAATGCCATTGGTAATTTGATAGGGCTTGCATTGAATATGTAGATTGCCTTAGGTAGTATGGTCATTTTAAAAATATTGATTCTTCCAATCCAAGAACCCAGTATATCTTTCTATCTGTTTATGTCGCCTTCAGTTTCTTTCATTAGTGTCTTATAGTTTTTGGAGTACAGGTCTTTTGCTTCCTTAGGTATATTTATTCCTAGGTATTTTATTCTTTTTGTTGTGGTGGTAAATGGGATTAATTTCTCTTTCTGACATTTCATTGTTAGTATATAGAAATGCACCAGATTTTTGAACATTAATTTTGTATGCAGCAACTTTACTGAATTCATTGATGAGCTCTAGTAGTTTTCTGGTAGCGTCTTTAGCATTTTCTATGTATAGCATCATGTTATATGCAAACAGTAACGGTTTTATTTCTTCTTTTCCAGTTTGGATTCCTTTTATTTCTTTTTCTTCTCTGATTGCTGTGGCTAGGACTTCCAAAAAGTATGTTGAATAAAAGTGGTGAGAGTGGGCATCCATGTCTTGTTCCTGATCTTAGAGCAAATGCTTTCAGCTTTTCACTGTTGAGTATGCTATTAACTTTGGGTTTGTCATATATGGCCTTTATTATGTTGAGGTAGGTTCCCTCTGTGCCCACCTTCTGAAGAGTTTTTATCGTGAATGGATGTTGAATTTTGTCAAAAGCATTGTCTGCATCTATTGAGATGATCATATGGTTTTTATTCTTCACTTTGTTAATGTGGTGTATCACATTGATTTGTGGATATTGAAAAATCCTTGCATCCCTGGGATAAATCCCACTTGATCATGGTGTATGATCCTTTTAATGTATTGTTGGATTCCGTTTGCTAGTATTTTGTTGAGGATTTTTGCGTTTATGTTCATCAGTGATACTGGCCTGTAATTTTCTTTTTTTGTCATATTTTTGTCTGGTTTTGGTATCAGGGTGATGGTGCCTTCATAGAATGAATTTAGAATGTTTGTCTTCCTCTGTTTTGGAATAGTCAGAAGGATAGGTGTTAACTCTTCCCTAAATGTTTATTAGAATTTACCTGTGAAGCCATCTCATCCTGAACTTTTTTTTTTATTGGGAGTTTTAAAATTACTGATTCAGTTTCATTATTGGTAATTGGTCTGTTCATATTTTCTTTTTCTTCCTGGTTCAGTCTTGGGAGACTATACTTTTCTAAGAATTTGTCCATTTCTTCTAGGTTGTCCATTTTATTGGCGTATAGTTGCTTGTAGTAGTCTATTATGATTCTTTGTATTTCTGTGGTGTCAGTTGTAACTTCTCCTTTTTCATTTCTGATTTTATTGATTTGGGCCCTCTCCCTTTTTTTTCTTGATGAGTCTGGCTAAAGGTCTATCAATTTTGTTTATCTTTTCAAAGAACTAGCTCTTAGTTTCATTGATCTTTTCTACTGTTTTTTAGTTTCTATTTCATTTATTTCTGCTCTGACCTTTATGATTTCTTTCCTTCCACTAACTTTGGGTTTCGCTTGTTCTTCTTTCTCTAGTTGCTTCAGGTGTAAGGGGATTTTTCTTGTTTTCTGAGGTAAGATTGTATTGCTATAAACTTCCCTCCTAGAACTGCTTTTGCTGTCTCCATAGGTTTTGGATAGTTGTGCTTTCACTTTAATTTGTCTCTAGGTATTTTTTGATTTCCTCTTTGATTTCTTCAGTGATCCATTGGTTGTTTAGTACCATATTGTTTGGCTTCCACGTGTTTGTGGTTTTTGCAGATATTTCTTGTAGCTGATTTCTAGCCTCATAGCATTGTGGTCAGAAAAAATGCCTGATATGATTTCAGTTTTCTTAAATTCACTGAGGCTTCCTTTGTGGTCCAGCATGTGATCTATCCTGGGGAATATTCCATGTGCATTTGAAAAGAATGTGTACTCTGCTGCTTTCTATAATATCAATTAAATCCATCCGGTCTAATATGTCATTTAAGCTGTGTGTTTCTGTATTGATTCTCTGTTTGGATGATCTGTTCACTGATGTAAGTGGGGTGTTAACATCCTCCACGGACTTCCCTGGTGGCGCAGTGGTTGGGAGTCTGCCTGCCAGTGCAGGGGACATGGGTTTGAGCCCTGGTCTGGGAGGATTCCACATGCTGCAGAGCAACTGAGCCCATGTGCCACAACTACTGAGCCTGTGCTCTGCAACAAGAGAGGCCACTGCAATGAGAAGCCCGCGCACCACAACAAAGAGTAGCCCCCACTCGCCGCAACTGGAGAAAAGCCCACGCACAGCAATGAAGACCCAATGCAGCCAAAAATAAATAAATAAATTTAAAGAAAACATCCTCCACTATTATTGTGTTACTGTCGATTTCTCCTTTTATGTCTGTTAACATTTGCCTTGTATATTGAGGTGCTCCTATGTTGGGTGCATATATATTTACAATTGTTATATCTTCTTCTTGGATTAATCCTTTGATCATTATGTGGTGTCCTTCTTTGTGTCTTGTGACAGACTTTATTTTAAAGTCTATTTTGTCTGATACTAGTATTGCTACTCTGGCTTTCTTTGATTTCCATTTGCATGGAATGCCTTTTTCCATTTCCTCATTTTCAGTCTGTGTGTGTCTCTAGATCTGAAGTGAGTCTCTTGTAGGGAGTATATATACAGGATCTGTTTTTGTATCTATTCATCCAGTCTATGTTTATCGATTGGAGCATTTAGTCCGTTTACATTTAAGGTAATTATCAATGTATATATTCCTATTGCCATTTTATTAATTGTCTTGGATTTGTTTTTATAGGTCTTTTTTCCCTTTTCTTCTTTTGTTCTCTTCTCTTGTGATTTGATGACTATCTTTAATGTTATGTTTAGATTCCTTTTTCTTTTTTGTGTATATATCTATTATAGATTTTTGTTTTGCAGCTACCATGAGGTTTTTGTATAGCTGTCTATATATATATACGTGCTTGTTTTAAATTGCTGATCTCTTAATTTCAAATGCACTTTAGATACCCTGCATTTGTACTCTCCTCCCCTCACAATTACTGTTTTTGATATTATATTTTACATCTAATAGTTCTGTGTATCCCTTTACTGCTTATTTGCATACAAATGATTTTACTACTTTCATCTTTTAACCTCCCTATTAACTTTTCACGTGGGTGATTTCCTACCTTTATTGTATGTTCACCTTTACTGGTGAGCTTTTCCATTTTGTAATTTTCTTGTTTCTAGTTGTGGCCTTTTCTTTTCTGCCTAGAGAAGTTCCTTTGGCATTTTTTGTAAAGCTGGTTTGGTCATGCTGAATTCTTTTCACTTTTGCTTGTCTGTAAAGCTTTTGATTTCTCCATCAAATCTGAATGAGAGCCTTGCTGGGTAGAGTTAGTTTTCAGTTTTTCTCTTTCATCACTTTAAGTATACCATGCCACTCCCTTCTGGCCTGTAGAGTTTCTGCTGAGAAATCAGCTGATAGCATTATGGGAGTTCCCTGGTATGTTATTTGCTGCTTTACCCTGGTTGCTTTTTTTTTTTTTTTTTTGCGGTACGCAGGCCTCTCACTGTTGTGGCCTCTCCCATTGCAGAGCACAGGCTCTGGACGCGCAGGCTCAGTGGCCATGGCTCATGGGCCCAGCCGCTCCGCGGCATGTGGGATCTTCCCGGACCGGGGCACGAACCTGCGTCCCCTGCAACGGCAGGCGGCCTCTCAACCACTGTGCCACCAAGGAAGCCCTTCCCTTGTTGCTTTTAATATTCTCTCTTTAATTTTTGTCATTTTGATTGCAATGTGTCTTGGCATGTTCCTCTGCAGGTTAATCCTGTATTGGATTCTCTGCGTTTCCTGGACTTGGGTGAATGTTTTCTTTCCCAGTTGAGGGAAGTTTTCAGTTATTATCTCTTCAAATATTTCATCAGGCCCTTTCTCTCTCTCTTTTCCTTCTGGGACCATGATAATGTGAATATTAGCATGCTTGATGTTGTCCCAGAGGTGTCTTAAACTGTCCTCATTTTATTCTTTTTTCCTATTTCTGTTTGGTGAAGTGATTTCCACTACTCCGGCTTCCAGCTCACTGATCTGTTCTTCTGCCTCATTTAGTGTACTACTGAGTCCTTCTAGTGTATTTTTCATTTTTTCCTGAGTTCTTTGATCATCTTTACGATTATTACTCTGAACTCTTTCTCAGGTAGATTGCCTATTTCCACATCACTTAGTTCTTTTTCTGGGTTTTATCTTGTTCCTTCGTCTGAGACATATTCCTCTGTTGCTTCATTGTGTCTAAACTGCTATTTGTATTTTTATGTATCTGGTAGGTTAGTTACGTTTCTCAACCTTGGAGAAGTGGCCCTCTGTAGGAGACGTCCTATGCATTCCAGCAGTACACTCCCCTCTTGTCACCCAAGAGCCAGGTGCCGGCTGGTCCCAGGGTAGTTTCTGGCTTGGGTCTGCAGGCTGTGGGACCATATTTTTCTTGCTTCTGGTGTCTGCCCCCTGGTGAGTGAAGCTGGTGTGGAGGCTTGTGCAGTCTTCCTGGCAGGAGGGGCTTGTTCCTGTCCACGGGTGAGTGGAGCTGGGTCTTGGCCCTCTGGTGGGCAGGGTGGTGTCTAGGGGTGTGTCTAGAGGTGTCTGTGGGCTCAGGAAGTCTTTAGGTAGCCTCTCTGCTAATGAATGGGGATGTATCCCCACCCAGTTAGTTGTTTGACTTAAGGCGTCCCAGCACTGGAGTCTACAGGCTGTTGGGTGGGACCACATCTTTGTGCTAAAGACCCAAGCAAGATGTCAGCCTCCAGGAGAGTTCATGCAGATGAATACTTCCCAGTATGACTGCCACCAGTGTCTGTGTCCCCAGGGTGAGCTATAGCCACGCCCCTGCCTCCTCAGGTGACCCTTCAAGACCAGCAGGTAGGTCTGGCCCAGGGTCCTATGAAATTACTGCTTTTGCCCTTGGTTCTGGTGTGCATGAGATTTTGTGTGTGCCCTTTGAGAGTGAAGTCTCTATTCCCCCCAGTCCTGTGAAGCTCCTGCAATCAAGCCCCACTGGCCTTCAAGACCAAGTGCTCTGGGGGCTCCTCTTCCCAGTTCTGGACCCTCAGGCTGGGAGGTCTGCTGTGGGGTTCAGAACTCTCACTCCTGTGGGAGAACTTCTGTAATATAGCTATTATTCAGTTTGTGGGTCACCCATGGGGGTGGGGTATGGGATTTGATTATATTGTGAGTCCTTCCCTTCTACCTGTCTCATTGTGGTTCCTTTTTTATGTCTTTAGTTGTAGAAGATCCTTTCTGGTAGGTTTAAGACTTTTTCATTGATGGATGTTCTGCAGATTGTTGTGATTTGGGTGTGCTGTGAGAAGAGGTAAGTTTAGGGTTCTTCTACTCCACCATCTTGGCTGCTCTCCCTTCCCTTTAATATGAAGACCTAGACCAAGACCATGTGAAGCTGTTCTCTGGTGTCCTGATCTTGTCAATTCTGTTAACTACCTTTCATCATTCCCTGTATCTCAAGATGGGTGCCGTCCTTTGACTCATCCCCCTATTAGGCTTATTTTCTACTTTGCTGTCCATCCTTCCCAGGGGAAGGAATGCAACCCTGTCCCAACTTCTTTATGGAAGAGTTGTAATGCCAGCGTTTGCTAATCTATTCTTGGGCTGCAAAGCACCCCTCAAAATTCTTCCCAGAGGGCTTAGGAACCATATATAAGTAAGATCTCCAATGAGCTGTTGTGACATTGCTGGGTATTGAGTAAGTATGCATTAAGTATGGTCCTATGCTACCCACTTATTATTCTTTGTTTTACAGTGATTAGTTAAGTGCATGGCCATTGTTTTGTTTTTTATCACCGCTAGGCCAAAGATAATTGGCAATCAGTTGAGAGTGGGAATTCTGAATTATTCATCTTTATATTTCCAGTGATGCCCCCTATGTTATCTTGCAGATTGAAGGGCTTAGTGACTGTTGAATTTAATAGGGGCAGATAGTAGGAGCTTTACCAAGAGACCCGCAACCTCATTGATTTAACGCACCTCCTCTAGCCTACCACTATGTGAATTTACAGAGAGACTGATTTACGATCCACCTGTGTACTCTGGGAAAATTTTCTTCTAAACCGTTGCCTAGACCCCAGTATGAATTTTTCAGTCAACTTTATTATGATATAATTTACACACAATGTAATGCATGGGTATTAAGTATATAGTCTGATCGATTTTGACAAATATAAACAGCCTTGAAATTACCACACCAATAAAGAAAGAAAACATTTTCACTTCACCAGAAAGTTCTTTTATTCTCCTTTAAGACAATCCCCCTTCACCATTGCCATCCCTGTTGCCCCAGGGAACTAATCTTATTTATATCACCATAGATTAGTTTTATGTGCTCTAAAACTATGTAAATCAAAACCACATAGTAATTGTTCCTTTGCGTCTACCTTTTCACTCAACATAATGTTGGTGAGATTCGTCTAGATTAGTGCATATCTCAGCAGCTCATTCCTTTTTATTGCTGAGCGGTAATGCATTGTATGAACATGCCACAATTTGTGTACCCGTTCATTTGTTGATGGATATTGGTGTAGTTTCTAGTTTGGGGATATTATGGATAAAGCTGCTCCGGCATCGTATACAAATCTTTTTGTGGACACATGTTTTCATTTCCCTTGGGTATACACCTAGGAACAGAGTGGCTGGGTCATACATTAGATGCATGTTTTTACTTTATAAGAAACTGGCAAACCTTTCCCCAAAGTGATTGTGCTGTTTTATACTTCCACCAGCAACATACGAAAGGTCCAGTTTGTCTACGTCCTTGTCATCACTTAGTATTGTAAGTCCTAATATAACATATTTCATTTTAGGAGGGAGGGAGGGGGAGAGAGAGAGAGAAAGAGAGGGAGGGGGAAAGAGAAAGAGAAAAAGACTGAGAGAGAGAGGGGTTGGGGAGGGAGAGAGGAATAGAGGAAGTGGGGAGAAGGAGAAAGAGAGGGGAGAAGAAAGGGAAAGAGAGGAAAAGAAAAAAAAAAGCAGCATCTAAGAGTAGAGTCAAAAATGCAGTCAGGGGCTTCCCTGGTGGCGTAGTGGTTGAGAGTCCACCTGCCGATGCAGGGGACGCGGGTTCGTGCCCCGGTCCGGGAAGATGCCACATGCCGCGGAGTGGCTGGGCCCGTGAGCCATGGCCGCTGAGCCTGCGCGTCCGGAGCCTGTGCTCCGCAACGGGAGAGGCCATAACAGTGAGAGGCCCACGTACCGCAAAAAAAAAAAAAAAAAAAAAAAAAAAAAAAAAAAAATGCAGTCAGGTTTTCTGGTGTCAGCTCTGATCTCTTATCAACTAGACTGCATTGCCTTTCAAGGGAGAAATATGAAGCAGTGCTCTTCCTGTTACTGCAGGGGTGGTATGAGCTGGACATTACATAGAGTTTGTTTTAGGGAGCTGGTAGTTTTTCAAGTATAATTTGGACTGGAAAAACTGCAAATCTGGAAGAATTATCTGCATGTCAGGAACTGGCAATAATTTTGAAGTTCCTGTTCATGTTGTGAAACCTGGCTGTTATGCACTCGCGGGAGGAGACATCTTTTTTTTTTTTCCTTTCGTTAAAGCAGAAAAATGAAGGCTTTCTTCATTGTAGGCACATTCAAACTAATGATCAGCAAAGAGGCAAAAGCCAGGAGCTGTGACAGATTACATGGGGAGAGGGAAAGAAGCGCAGGACATACGTCCTTAAACTTCACTTCTACCTAAACAAGCTCAAAGCTGATCTTACTCAGCAGGAAAATATAATGAACATTATTATGAAGTCTGATTCAAAGAACTAGTCATTCTAGGGTGAAAGTACAATCCTTCTGAGAATGATGAATTTGAGTATAGAAAGTAAAAGAAGGATTCTAAGTAGTAAGGCCAAAAATGTGGGTTTAAAAAAAATCCATTAGAAATGACCACCATTATGCATATCTGCACAGTATTGTGATGATTCTCCTTATTGAGACGTAATTTAATGCCACTGTTTTGTCACACACTTCTCTGCTCCTGGATGCGGAACTCTGGGTTATTGGAGAACTGCTCATCAGCCTTAAATCCAGAGTAGAGTGAGTGAGAGGAGTCCTGCCCCACCCTGGGTTGTATAGTTCCCCGCCCTCTCACGTTAGGGTCCTCACTGTGAATTCAGTGGTCAGCGTCGGTAGGGAGATAGAGGCAGCTCCCCAAGTTTGCGTTAAAAGAGACATTGGCTTACTTATCACTAATCAAGTCTTACCCAACACCACGCTCACAACCATGAGCAAGACGAAAAGGGTTGGTTGCCACTGCTGCCTTCCCCAATACCCTTCATGTTGTTCATTTGTGATCTCTTTTCTCTGTCCTTAACTAATTGAATTAAGGTGCCTGATGCATGGTATATAGAGAGCAGATATGTGCCTCCATTCATTCACTTGTGTGATTAATGTTTATTCAGGTCTTGCTGTGTACCAGGTACTGTTTTAGATACTAAGCATATACAGTAGTGAATAAAAGAGACAAAGAAACTCTACCTTCATCATACCAGTAGGGGGAGACAGATAATAAAAATTGTGAATGTGTAAATTATAGACAGTATTAGAAGGTGGTGTATATGGAGAAGAAAAATAAAGCAGGATAAAGGGAATAAGGAGTGTTAGCGGCGGGGGGGGGGTGCCCCTGGGATAATAATAAGCGATTACTAAATAGCGGCAGGGAGGGGGGTGCCCCTGGGATAATAATAAGCTATTACTAAAATCAGTGTTTATCGAAACCAGATTTCACCCGGCCCACAAAGTGGGATTTATCTCACCCCTCTCTACACCGCCACTGACGTGACGAACTAGAACTATATCAAAATGATTCTAGATGATCTCTATTCCCTTCTCTGGAGAAGGAGGCTAAATTGGGGTATTGTTATGTTCTGTGTAGGAAATGACATCGTCATCATGCATGTCAGTACCTTGTGGGTATCAGGTGATAGGTCGAGACCAGGAAATAAGGCACCAAGGCTGCTGTATACAGTTCAGATCATGGTGTGAATCCCACCGCACCCTGGGTTGTACAGTGCACATGTTGACTTGTAGCCTGATTTTTTTCTTTTTTTATAAGCATATTTTTCTTCAGGCCTAGAAATATTTTTTTATAGCATAGTTTTATCCCTGGCACAGTATTTTGCTTTGTATGTGTCGTGGTTTTTGAATAATTCCATTATTTTAGGACATTTAGTTAGTTTTCAAGTTAATGAAGTACTTTACATGTAACTTTGGACATATCTGTGGGCTTTTCCTTAATGTAACTTGCAAAAGGTAGAACCGTGGGCTCAGAAGATATGCAGAGTTTTAATTTTAAAAAAAATAAATTTATTTATTTATTTTTGGCTGCATTGGGTCTTCGTTGCTGCGTGCGGGCTTTCTCTAGTTGCGGCCAGTGGGGGAAGCCGGTGGCTTCTCTTGCTGTGGAGCACGGACTCTAGGTGTGCTGGCTCAGTAGTTGTGGCTCGCAGGCTCTAGAGCGCAGGTTCAGTAGTTGTGGCGCACGGGCTTCGTTGTTCTGCGGCATGTGGGATCTTCCCCGACCAGGTCTTGAACCCGTGTTCCCTGCATTGGCAGGTGGATTCTTAACCACTGTGCCACCAGGGAAGTCCCTAGCAGGTGGATTCTTAATCACTGCGCCACCAGGGAAGTCCCGAGTTTTAATATTTTTGATGCAAATTACCAATTGCCCACTAGAAAGCGTGAATTTAGCACCACCTCTCCAGCCGTGTATGAGAACATTTACTTTCCTATATTCTTACCATTGCTTGCGCAGTCATTCTTTTTACTTTATTAATTTGAAAGGTGGCACTTGGTATCTCCATAATGTTTTCAGTTGCCCTATCTTTGATTGTGAGGTTTACTGGGATTTGTATGTCTCCTTTTGGAAACTGTACATTTTCAGTTGGAGTATTTATTTCTTTCCTGTCGATAACTAAGAGTTCTTTAGATATTAAGGGTCTCAACTTCTTTTCTGCCATGTATGTTGCAAATATTTCCCCCAGTTTTAAAATTATGCTTTAATTTTATTTGTGGAGTTTTTTTTTTTTTTTCTTTTTGGCCACGCTGTGTGACTTGCGGGATCTTGCTTCCCCGACCAGGGATTGAACCGGCGCCCTTGGCAGTGAGAGTGCCGATTCCTGACCACTGGACAACCAGGGAATTCCCTATTTGTGGAGTTTTTAAAAGATAGGTGTTGATGTTTTGGCATCAACATAATATTTAATTTAAAAATCTTATTTAAATTTATTATGGCTTTATCCTGTGCTTTTTTGATAAATTCTTTCTGTACCCTCCCAAAATATGTAAATATTCATCCAAATTCTCTTAACTTTCTGTAATTTTAACATTTAACCAAATAGTAGTATTCAGAATTAATTTTTGTCTATGGATTCTTGTAGGGTTCCTGCTTCACTTTTCCCCAAATGCTTGTATAATAGTCCCAGGACCATGTATTAAATAATCCATCCTATTCTTACAATTATAACATGCCAAATCTATCATATACTAATTACTTATAGGTACTGTAGGAAGGTAAGCAGTATGAAGTTGCTGTTTTAGGGTCAAAAATAGTAGAATATAGGCAATTCCATATGAGTCAACCTAATACTAACTTCTGGGAAAAGTGAAATTTCCTTTCATTAAAGGATAATGTCAACTATTTGAATAGACAAAAATAAGTTCAATTAAAAAGATTTCAGGGCTTCCCTGGTGGCGCAGTTGTTAAGAGTCCGTCTGCCAGTGCAGGGGACACGGGTTCAAGCCCTGGTCTGGGAAGATCCCACAGGCTGCGGAGCAACAAAACCCGTGCACCACAGCTGCTGAGCCTGTGCTCTAGAGCTCACAAGCCACAAGTACTGAGCCCGTGCTCTGCAACAAGGGAAGCCCACACACTGCAAGGAAGAGCAGCCCCCACTCACAACAACTAGAGAAAGCCTGCGCGCAGCAACGAAGACCCAATGTGGCCAAAAAAAATAAATAAATAAATAAAAAATAAAAAGATTTCAGATGTGTGTAACCAAGACCTTTTAGCTGGCAAGAAAAAATAAGTTGAGATGAGGAACTTCCCTGGTGGTCCAGTGGTTGGGACTCTGCACTCCCAATGCAGGGGGCCCGGGTTCGATCCCTGATCAGGGAACTGGATCCCGCATGCCGCAGCCAAGAGCCCACATGCTGCAACAAAAGATCCCGCGAGCTGCAGCTAAGACCTGGGGCAGCCAAATAAATAAATGAATATTTTTAAAAAAATTTAGAAGTTGAGATGAGATGAAGTCAGCGGGTGGGGTTGACTCTCAAACATTTTTCCCCCTAAAAATAAAAGTAAATGTTGCACACTGCATTTCTAAAATGTTCTTTTCCCCTGTGGACTTTTGGGTCTACTTCACACCAGCTGAGCTGGCTCGCTGAGCAGAGCTCTCCTTGTAAGGTCTTTCCTGCTCTCCATCTTCTCCATGCTGGCCTCATTATTAAAAATGTGCTACTGTCAGATATAAACGATGTTTCTCACTAAGTACACTCAATAGCATTTTCCTTTCACTCTGTTTTTCCTCCAAATCTAACAGTAAGCCATTTTGCTTTAGTGAAAAAAGATCCCAAGTCTCTCTGAGTATTCCCAGGCTTGCAAGTTGGCACGACTTGCAGTCCGAGTGATTGATCCATAACCTTTGGGCACTCAGGCAATTACGAGCTGCCCATAAGCTTTGCTGTGCCAGCAGAGCAAATAAAAAAAACTTGGGGCTCTAATTCTGGGTCAGCAAAGCTCTCTTTTCATGATGTTATATGAAATAAGAATTTTAACTACAAGAGGGAATTCTTTAGAGAACAATAAAAATTATTCATATTTTCCCTTCTAATCATCATGAAACATGATACTGATTACTTTTTTCTTCTTTGTTCATGCCTAACTCTTTTTCTACTTCCAATCTTCAACAGCCTTTCCACTATTCTAGGAATAGGGGTAGAGAAATCCAAGTTTCTGGTGTTCAAAGAAAAATGAAAGTCAAAGAGCCCTTATAAACCAAAGTTTCAGTATTTTCATTCCCATAATTCTGGGAGTTGTCAATGATTTTTATTTTCACTAATGAGGCAATAACTCAAGAGCTGGTCCTCTTCTGTCAGGAGACAAATATTATGAAACAGAACCGTCATTTGTCTCAGAGTTCTGCTTTATGCAGAGGCATAGGCATGTATGCGCTTGTAAGAAAAAAGGGCATTTTCTCAGCCAAGATAGAATGAGCTGTAATAGACTGATTACTATATGGTTTATCATAAAAATCTCAGTACTGGAAAAGAACATTAAAGGTCATATGGTTCAGTCTCCTGTCTACAAATATACTCATTTAAAGCATAAGGGCCAAGTTAACATGTTCTCAAAGCTGCTAAACACTATCATCATCTAATTGTATGACCTCTCTTTTCTCGAAATGTTCTATGACACATGTAGTTTTCAAATTGATTGTCTTTAGATTTTGTGACATCGAGAAAAATTGCAGACGTCCTGGCCTAGGTTACAATACGCTTTGGAAAATGATTGTTTTTCCAGAAGAATAAGTGGTGTACTTTTCTGTTTAGTTTTAGCTGTTATTTACCGGCTGCAGGAAGAGATCACTGCTGGTAATCTCCTTGTCGTTGACCGTTAAAATAATGGCCCTCCAAGCACCACACGTCCCTGTCTGCCCTTGTGTAGTTTCCTGCCCACCTCATCGACACTAAGCTGGGTCTTATGACTTCCTTTGACCAATGGGACATTAGCAAGTGTGACACAAGCAGATTCTAGTAAAGTGCTCGTGCCTTGGGGCTTGCCTTCTCTTTTGTTGCTTAAAAAACCCAGCTTCCGTGTGAACAAGCCCAGGCCAGTCAGCTAGACACAAGTGGCCCAGCCAACACCAACTGCCAGACATGTGAGTGAGGCCGTCTTAGACCATTCAGTCCCAGCTGAGCCACAAACTAAAACAGCATGAGGCAAGACCAGTAGAAGAACCATATAGCTGAACCCAGCCCCAATTTCTGACGTACAGAATCATGAACAAATAAAATGGTTGTTGTTTTAAGTCACTAAGTTTTACGGTGGTTTGTTTTGAAGCAGTAGGTAACTGATGCACTCCTGGTATATAGTGGAGTCATGTATTTCTCTGGGGTTAGGTTTTCCAGTTAATGTGTAAGGAAAAATATCATGTTAAGTCAAAATTACCATTGGAAATCCCTTAGGCATTTATCATTTATAATCAAAGCAAACATTTACCCCCTATATCATTGGGAGAGATGGCTAGTTTTCTTTTGAGCATCAGATGAAATAATTGGCTTGTATTTGAGGCTGTGTTATGTGAAACGCATATTCTGTGTCTTTAAATATTCAGCTTATAATCCATTGGATCATCACTAAACTCCCTCCTCTCTGGCAAACACCCCCACCTCCTTGTCCCTTCCCCTCCCCAGCTCCATCATGCTCTCCTAGCAAAATTCTAATGCTGGTTACAGCCAATTATTCTTTTACTTCACATCAGTGATGGAGAAGCTGATATTTGCCGGAGAAAATTACACAACCTCTGTGGAGGACTCTCAGTTTAAATTTGTTATCACAATTCTCTAATAGGGTTTCAGTACTGCTGGCTAATCCTATTATATTTCTCTTGTAAATTCGTTTTCCAAATCTGAGACAACTATTTCACACTTTCTTCTCTCTTCTTATATTTCCAATATCCTTTCTTCCCCAACACTGATTTTAAGTGTAAAGTTCAATGGGTTTTGACAAGTGTAAACACACATGTAACAACCGCTATGATCAAGATATAGAGCATTTCCATCATCCCAGAAAGTTCTTTCATGCCTTTTTGTAGACATATGTTTTCATTTCTCTTGAGTAAATACTTGGAATGGAATTGCTGGGTCAAAGGGTAGGTATATTCACCTAGAATTTACCAGCAAATTTAAGAACTAATGAGTTTTTCCAGCATCACAGCAGGCAGCTTTCTAGTGATCTTCCCTGGCACTCAGACCCTGGTTTACTGCTTGCCATCCTAAGCCTGGGGCACCTCACCAAACTTTTCTGCCATCCAGTGGGCTACAGCCCCACTCTCTCCAGCAAGGTCTGAATCTCTGAATTGGTGCCTTCCTTTAAATTTGTTCCTCCTTTTGCTGTTCTCCCAAAGCCCTACAGATAGCGGCTGCTTCCTTCATCTGCCATTCCTGTAGAGTTGGCCTCACATTTCTTAGTAGTTAAGCCCCTGTTACTAGTTAATATTATTTATATTAAATTCTGCCTGTTCAAGTTACTGGTGCGGTTTTTGTCTCTTAGCTAGATCCTAATTAATACACTCGCCATCACTGAGTCTTTTCCATTATGCATCAAGATCATGTCCTGAAATATCCACCCCTTCCCATGTCTACTGCTAGCATCCAAGCCAAGCTGCCAACGTGTTTCACTTAAATGCAACAGATTTTATCTGTTTTTTCTACTCTTCCATTGTCCGCTCCCCGGACCTCTGCAATCCTTTCTCTCTATAACAGCCACAGTGAGCTTTTAATGTAAATCCAACCACATTACTACATTGCTTAAAACCCTCCAGTAAGGACTTGTGGTTTTAGCTTAGAGCTGTAGAGAGCTGGAATGAGAGTCTCTTCCATCCACACAACAAGGAAAATCTGGACAAATTGCAAATTAATGGCTTATCTTGAATAAATCAGAGAACTGAAGTTGTAGGGCAATCATGTAACACCAAATCTGCGGAAAGCCAGGTTCCTGCAGGGAGCTATAGGACCTGAACATTTGCTTATCTGGGGCAGGTACTGCTGGACTCCACATAAGCTGGTAAGAGGATTCAGTCAAATGTTTTTAATGAATTCCTCAAGGCCAAGTTTGGGCTAGTTTAAGGACTTCATCGTTTTGCAGGATTTTCCTCCACAAACCCCACCAGGAATTCATATGGAAGACCGAGGGGATTCCTGATAAAGCGTCATCATGCTGCTGGCTGGTTGGGGGGGGAAAGCAGCCACTGCTGAAACTCTGCTCGACCCATCTTTCCTACTTCCCCGAGGGAAGAAAAGCCTAGCTTTGTTGGGGTAAGAACAACAAAAACAGTTATTTTAAGGCACTGGTGAAAACCCATTGTAGTTGGGGAAGACAGAGCAAGAAGAGAAGCTCTACGTCAGAAGGAAAGGCTTCATATTTTTTGTAGGACAGTAAATACTGAGGTAAGTATTTTTACGCTTGGACATGGGCATGGCTTTCCTTCTGCTAGGCCTTTAGCATGGAGGTTTGTGTTAACCTGGTCAGGATATGAGATTTGTTGTTGCTATGGTTACCCTTAGAACACCACAGGCTTCAAATTCCTCTAGTGATATCTTCTGTCCTACACAAGGTATCTGGCTTTCAGGAAAAAACAAAACAAAACATATATATATATATGTATGAAGCATACAAAGAAGCAAGAATAAACACTTTCCCAAGAGACAAAGCGATCTTCAGAACCAGACTCACACATGACATATGTTGAAAAGAATCAGATGAGGAATTTAAAATAATTATGACTAATATGTTAAAGGCTGTAATGGAAAAGGTAGGCAACATTTCAACAGAGAGATGAATATTATAAGAAAGAAACAAATGGAAATGGTAGAAATAAAAATAAAGCAAACCTCCAATGACTTTCTATTGTACTTAGAATAAAATCCAAACTCCTACACAACCTTCATGATCAGGCCTTAGCTGACTTCTTTACACCCATCTTTTTTTTTTTTTTTTTTTTTTTTTTTGTGCGGTACGCAGGCCTCTCACTGTTGTGGCCTCTCCCATTGTGGAGCACAGGCTCTGGACGCACAGGCCCAGCGGCCATGGCTCATGGGCCCAGCCGCTCCGCAGCATGTGGGATCCTCCCGGACCGGGGCACGAACCCGTGTCCCCTGCATCGGCAGGCAGACTCTCAACCACTGCACCACCAGGGAAGCCCTACCCCCATCTTGTATAGCTTTCTCCTTTGGTCACTGTCCAACCATACATATCTCCTCTCAAGGCCTTTACTGTATTGCTTCCTTCTGCTAAGAATGCTCATTCTATATATTTTTTCACATGGCTATATTCTCATCATTTGTATCTTAGCCCAAGAGGCCTTTCCGAATAAGCTTCTAAAGAAATCCCCTTCCGCTTTATTCCCATCAGTTGTTCTTTGTCCCATTAACTTGTTTTATTTTCTTCATATAACTCATCTCTGAGAAATCATTGATTTCTTTATTCATTGTGGTTTCTCTCCAGTATAGTATAAGCTTCATGAGAGCATGACCTCTTTCACATTTTCCAAATGAACTTATTTATCTTATTGCTGTATCTCCGGAACCTAGAACAGCACTGGTGCATAGTAATTCCTCAATAAACATTGAATGAATGACCCTCTGTTAGCTGCTACATCCAGAGATCAACTGAGAGGACATCAGATTCATATCTCATATCTCATGCTCTTTCTCCCTAGAAAGTATTCTCATTGAGTGAACTAATGGTCAGAATCACCTGATATTCAAATATTTAAATAGTAATTTATTTAAATTTAAATATATTTAGGACTTCCCTGGTGGCACAGTGGTTAAGAATCTGCCTGCCAATGCAGGGGACACGGGTTCCATCCCTGGTCCAGGAAGATCCCACGTGCCACAGAGCAACTAAGCCCGTGCACTACAACTACTGAGCCTGTGCTCTAGAGCCCATGAGCCACAACTACTGAAGCCCATGCGCCTAGAGCCCGTGCTCTGCAACGAGAAGCCACCGCAATGTGCGCCGCAATGAAGAGTAGCCCCCGCTCACCGCAACTAGAGAAAGCCCACGCACAACAACGAAGACCCAACGCAGCCAAAAATAAATTTAAATAATGTATATATATATTTAAATACATAATATTTATAATTGCTCCATTTTATTATTTTTTTGCCTAATGCATATAGTTTAATTCATGTAAGTTAAGTGAATAATATATGATGACGTTCCACTATAATATCCCTTCTCTTTTAACAACAATCTGTGCCTTAGAAACCCTTTCAAAGTTGCAATTATGCAAGCTATGTAACTGTATCTTAACCTGAAATGATTGGTTTTAATAATTATTCAGATGGTGGGACTTCCCTGGCAGTCCAGTAGTTAAGACTCTGAGCTTCCACTGCAGGGGGCACGGGTTCAATCCCTGGTCGGGAAACTAAGATCCCGCAAGCTGCACAGTGCGGCCAAAAAAAAAATTTATTCAAATGGAGATTTATTCATAAACAGCTGGCCAAACATTAATGATGAATGTAAGCAAATCTAGAAAAAGCAATCCCACTATTTTTTTGATCATAATAGACATGATCCCAGAAGCTTCACTCACATATAAAATGTGCAAGGGTGGGGGACATTGGGAGGGGAACCCAAACATCAACAAAATAACGCACTTTTGTTTTTATATACTATCCTACTGGGTTATACTTCAGCTCACTGGGTATCTTTCTCTTATCTATAAGTTGGTAGGATTGGACCAATGATCTCTATTGTCCATTCTAGTTTCTTAAAATTGCTAAAGAAAATTAAAGAAAAATCTAGAATAAATAGTATTACCAAACTGAGAACCATACTGCAGCCTCTAAACGCACACACGTGCACACACACACACCCTATTACCTTCTAGTGCATTTATTATATGCCTTGTTTCCCCCATATTTTGTGGTGTGTGTGCACCTGTGTGCATTTGTGCTTGCTTATGTGTGGGTGTTTTAGACTCAGCTCAGTTCTTATTAGGTGACAAAAAATCATTCTGATAGTCTGAAACTCGACTTAGATGCCCAGGTCACCATACTTCACTTCTGCATTGCAGACATTCTGCTTTTGATATTTAGTGGAGTTAAAATAAGAATAGAGAAAAGTGGAGTGATTAATTTTGTGACTACAAGTTACGTTGGTCAAAATTCCCTTTAAGTGGCAATAATTTAAGAACTCAGTTCCGATAAGCATTTGGGTGATTTATTTAAATATATTTTCCTCTGAAGAAAATATGTTAGCTTCTTATTTCAACTAGCTTGAATACAGTTTTAACGTTAAAAACTCTTATGTTTCTAGATTGATAAATACATTCACTCACTAAAACATTTATGGAACACCTACTACATGCCAAGCATTGGTTTCAATTATGAATAATATATCGTTCTGGAGCCCAAGAAACTCTTGGGGCCGAGTGGGGATAGGGCAGCGAGAAAAACGTAACAAACTAGCATAATAATGTGAGTTTGAGAATTTGATAGGGTGATAGAATATTGTATAATAAGAAAAATAAACTATTTTAGGAAAAATGTGTAAGAATCCTAATAGTCCTTTCATTTGTTACTACTCAAGACTTATATAGCTTGCTGATAATGTAGAATTTCTTTAAGGGATTGAGAGTCTTATTTTCTGTACTCCATTAATTTACATGCATAATTTACTTTTGTCCTGATTTTGTTTTCCTGTTTTGTTATGTTATTTTTCAAAATTAAATTTCATCTGCCTGTAGTTGAAAGCAGTGGTTCTCAAAGTGTGGTCTGCAGAGCCCCAGGAATCCCCAAGATACTTTCAGAGGGCCTATGAGGTCATAATAATACTAAGACTTTATTTGCATTTTTCTCTGTGTTGCTGTTGCATTGATGGTAAAAAAGCAAAGGTGGGTGAAACTGCTGACTCCTTAACACAAATTAAGGCACTGACACCAAACTGTACTAATAGTTATTATATTCTTCATCTCCACACAGTTGCAAAAAAAAAAAAGCCAGTTTCACTAAAATGTCCTTGAATATGCAGTAAAAATCATTATTATTAAATTTTAAAAAAAATTTATTTATTTTTTTTGGCTGCATTGGGTCTTCGTTTCTGCGCACAGGCTTTCTCTAGTTGCGGTGAGCGGGGGTTACTCTTAGTTGCAGTGTGTGGGCTTCTCATTGTGGTGGCTTCTCTAGCTGTGGAGCACGGGGTCTAGGCACACGGGTTTCAGTAGTTGTGGTGCGGTGGGCTCAGTAGTTGTGGCTTGCGGGCCCTAGAGCGCAGGCTCAGTAGTTGTGGTGAACAGGCTTAGTTGCTCTGAGGCATGTGGGATCTTCCCAGACCAGGGCTCGAACCCGTGTCCCCTGCATTGGCAGGCAGATTCTTAACCACTGCGCCACCAGGGAAGTCCTATTGTTATTAAATTTTGATCCTTGAACACGTGCCTTTTTAATAGTCTGTGTGATGAAATGGGTGTTGTGCTGTATACCAAAGGGTGATGATTGTCTCCAGGAAAAGGACTTGTGGGATTGTTTGTGTTGCAAATCGAATTAACCCCTTTTTTCCGGGAGTACCGTTTTTACTTGCAAGAATGATCGATAGACAAACTGGTGGGTTTCTGATGTGGGTATTTGGCAGACATCTTCTCAAAAATGAATGAAGTGATTCTGGTCCTATAGGAAAATCAGCTGAGAGTATTTATGGCCAATAAAAACTTATTAACTCTCCTTCTTGTTCTTTTTTAACGCGTCAGTGTCTCGTAAGTGTTAAGGAATTTCTGAGGTTCATGGGACCGAAAGACCTTTGGAATTTGTTGAAAGACAACTCAGTTTCTCTGAGAAACAAAGTACTAAGATTAGTATGCTGTTCTGAGCATTTTGTAAATAAATCTAGATGTGATTACTTTCCCAATCCTGCGATTCATAACTAAGTTTTGCAGGCAGTTAAATATATTATGAATTTACTCATTCTGTGGCTTTTCTTAGAGGGATTTCAATTATTAAGGTAACAGAGCTCACATAAGAAGAAATAGCTTGCTTACTAACCTCCATTACCCGTGTCTACTGTTTTACTAAAAGGCCCATAACTGTAACCACAGATGACATTTACACCTACACAAGGATGGTCAAAGTATGAGAATAGGTCTTACAAAAACTGACCGGGCTGAACCGTTGGCAGACATATTAAAAAATAACCACACATATTATATTCGTAAAGTTAATTTTAAAAAGTTTTCTAGTTTAGAACATTTATGATATTAAAATAATATATTTTCTCATTACATAAATAACATACTCATAGAAAGTTTGGACAAGAAAGAAAATTATAAAGAAGAAAATGAAAATCTTACCATCCAACATTAACCACAATTAATAATTTCATGTGTTTTCTGCCAGCCTTTTCCCTAATCAGAGCCAGGCAGAGCTGGAAGGGACCTCAGAGATTATCTAGTCCGACCTGCTCATTTTACAGATGAAGAGAATCCATTAAAAGGTTGACTCTATTTCTGGTTTTGTTTCAAGTTGGTTAAGCAAGAACAGTAGAATCATGATAAGACAGCTCATTATGCAGTGCAGATATATTTGGAAAAACCCTGGGTTACATCATGGCCCCCAAGGAGCTGGCCCAAAGAGCCCAGTATGACTCAGCTGGCTTCTAAGGCCTTCCTGCTTTGATCATTGCCTGTGATGATGTGACATTTGGAGCGGCAGCAACCGTTTCATGTGGACTGAGGACAAAAAGCTCACACACTGAAGGTGACAGAGTGGAATGATAGAAACAACATGGGCCCTTAATGACATAATTGAGCTGCCAGACAGACCCTAGGATTGCCTACCGTCAAACCTCTCAGTGAGAAAATTAAATGCTTCTGTTGTTTAAGTTTCTTTAAGTTGGATATTCTGTTAGTCATCGCCCCCAAAATCCAAATTCATAAACCCTGTGACCTTGAGCACATACAAATATTAACTCTTCTCTACCTAGGTGTCTTTACTGGTAAAATAGAGATAATATTTATACATTTTTAAACAAAATTATACATACTCTTGTATTTTACGTCTGTCATCCAACATTATATCATGAAACTCTCCTGTATTCTTCACAATTTTTCTAAAAGGCACAATCTTTTATGCCTACAGAGATGTCTGTCATATGTTTTTCTCCAAATGCCCCTATTGCTGAGCATTTACGTTGTTAGCAAATTTTCTCTTCTATTAGGAAAGGTTGCAATGAATCCTCCTTGTACATGAATTTGTGGGAACTAAGATCCCACAAACTGTGTGGTCAAAAAACAACAAACAAACAAACAAAAATCCCCTCAAAACAAAAACAAACAAACAAAACACTGGAAAGGTTTCCTCCCATCCCTGCCCCCTAACCAAGGTTTCTGGGAAAAATTTCCTAATATAGTCTAAGCATATGTGGGGCCCTGGCAGGAAACAGATGGTACAGTCAAATTAATTTAAGGAGAGGGATGATTTACAAAGTGAAGTGGGGTATTGGGAAACCCAAAGGAACAGTGTAACACCCTGGAGCTAGTAACAAGGCCCTTCCAGGACTAAAGGGGCGGGGGTGGCGGTGGGAAATGAACCTGGCGACAAGAAAGCCTGTATGCCCTGCAGGGGAGAGATGCAGGCAGCCTGTGGCAACCCCACAGGGAGGCGCTGGGTGAATAACCCCCTGAGTTCATTGTTCTCGTGCTGGTGCTCCAGTCTGGGGGAAACCAGAAGGCCAGGGAACCTGCTCCTATCATCCCCTTTGATACTGGGGAAACCGACTTCATGGCAGCATCTCTTGTTTTCAGGGTCACCATACAGAGGACGAGCGCACCGAGTTCCTCAAAGACAGTGTTGCCCTTCTCACCAGGGCATTCCTTACTCCTTTAATGAAGGAAGTGTCCTGTGGGCCCTCCCAGAGAGAAGTCAGGTCGGGTGGTTGTCCAGTCGCACATATTAAACCATTCCTACATTCCCCCTCCCTCATCTCACGACCTCTCTCAGTGCTCTGTCAGGCGGTTCCAGCATCTCTGCGATAGGCCATCTGCCCAAGCTTCCGGGAGCCATTCAGCAATGTATTAAGACCTTACCTTCTCCTTGCCCTTGGAGTTAAACTCCAAGTCATGGGAGAGTGCTCCAGTGATAATAAACTCTTATCCATCTAGCCTTATGATCCACTCCTATGGTTCAGTCCCACTGGTTCCAAGTGCTGTTCCTAGGATTCTTTAGAAAGCAGAGCCCAATTCACTGCTTAAATCTGAATGCTTTACTGAGAGTGGGGTTTGCCTGGGACTGTCCACATTTTAGCACTGATTGTCCCACACATGATGTTCCCTTAGTCCTAGGCAAACCTGGATAATCTGTCGCCCTAAATGAAAAGTGCAATCCCAGGGCAGCAAAAATGAGGGCAAAGGGCATGCAAGGCAAGGAAGCAAGGAAAGCAAATACAAGGTCATATATTAACAAGCTGGCTAGACCTTCAAGAGAAAAATGTAGCTGATTGCTTGGTCATGTGACTTATCTCCAGACACTCTGCTCTGAGCCACTGCTCCTGGGAGGAAGAAGGTGTCTGTCAGTTTCTTCCTGTCTCATATCACTCACTGGTCAGAGTTCACCATATGGAGTGTTAAACCCTCTGCAGCTCTGGGCCCTGTCACCTGGCTTTTCTGAGTGGCTCTGGGGAATCCACATTGCAACACTTCCTGCTGCAGTACTTCTTCTGAGTCCGAGAGGGGTGGGAGAAACCATACATAGCCTCTGTGGTTCTGGTTAGGTCAGGCCTCTGGGGACCGGAGCTCTATGTCTCCCACAGCAGTGGGTACAATGGAAGCCAAAACCTGGCCCTCACCCTCGGACTGCTAAAAGAGCTGGCAGTGGTAGGAAGTGAGGCAGGTGAGGACCTGGAAGCCAGGTGTTGGTGCAGCAAATCCTGGGAGGTGTATAGACAGGGAACAATACAATACAGTAGATATATGTTCATTGGTGGAATTGTCAATGTGTGTTAACATTTTTTTTCATTGAGGTATAATTTGACATATAACATTAGTTTCAGGTGTACAATGATTCAATATGTGCAGATACTGTGAAATGATCACCACAATAAGTCTAGTTAACATCCATCGCCGTATTTCATTACAGAAGTTTCTTTCTTGGGACTTCCCTGGCGGTCCAGTGGTTGGGAGTCCGAGCTTCCACTACAGGGGCCGTGGGTTTGATCCCTGGTCGGGGAACTAAGATCCCACATGCTGCGTGGCCAAAAACAAACAAACAACAACAAAAAAGTTTTTTTCTTGTGATGAGAACTTTTAAGATCTCCTCTCTTAGCAACGTTCAAATACAATACAGTATTATTAACTATAGTCACCATGCTGTACATTACAGCCCCAGGACTTCTTTATAATTGCAGGGTGGTACCATTTGACTACTTTTACCCATTTCATCCACCTCCATCTCTGTTCTCTGTATCTATGAATACCTTTTTGTTTTAGTTTCCACATATAAGTGAGATCGTACAGTATTTGTCTTTCTCTGACTTATTGCACTTAGCATAATGCCCTCAAGGTCCATCCATGTTGTTTCAGATAGCAGGATTTCCTTCTTTTTTTATGACTGAATAAAATTCCATGTCATATATTTATATGTATATCTGTATAGATCACAATTTCTTTATCCATTCATCCATTGATGGACACTTAGGTTTTTTCCACCTCTTGGCTATTGTAAATGATGTTGCAATGAACATGCGGATGCAGATAACTTTTTGAGTTAGTGTTTTTATTTCCTTCAGATAAATACCCAGACGTGAAATTGCTGGATCACGTGGGTCATGTGTTAATATTTTGAACTGGTGTGAAGGTGGCATAGGATAGTGGTTGATGCTTGCACTCTGGAGTCAGACTTGGATTTGAATCCCAGCTCTGCTACTTACCAGCAGTATCATGTTGGGCAAGTGAGTTCACCTCCTATGTAAAATGGAGCTCACAATAGTGCCTTTCTCATATGTTTGTAATGAAGAGTAAAGACAATAAGGTCTATAATATGATTACAAGACTTCTTGACACAAAATATTTAGCAAGTGTTGGTGATTGTTACTGTTTATTGGTGCTAGTACTTCCTAAAGGTACATTACATACCTGCTTACCAAGGCAAAATTTCATTCCGTTTTCCTTTCATTTCATTTAGTAAGACTAATAATAATAACCACCACCACTTTCTGAATTTTAACTATGTATCAGGAGCTACGCATTCAGCATTCAAGTCCACATGACACTCTGAGGAAGGTGTTTTCATTTTCCAAAGAGTAACCCAAGGTTTAGAGAGCTTATGCAACTTACCCACATCTCCAAGACTGTAAGTAGCTAAAAGGATTTTTAAAACTTTATTTGTATTCTATACCTGTCAAGGTCCCTGTAAAACCAGACGGCACATTGAAACTGGATAATTAAGTAATAACCAATATCTTGCCCACCTATATTTTTTGGTTAGATCAGGGTTTATGGAAACCAACAAAGACGGTGCAGGACCCTAGACTTACCAACAGCTGAAAGCTGTAATCACTCCTAGTCCTTAAGAAGAAGGTAGCTGGAGAAAGAGACTGACATATCCACAGGACAGGCTACCTTGTGTACCTAATTACTGGGCCCACCTCTGACAGAAATGACCTCTGGTGGGCATTTATGGGGATATAAATATTTTCACACTTTCTTTCCTTTCTGAGAAATCCATCTGTGTATCTCTCCTCTGTCTTCCTTATCATCAGTTTTTTAATCATATTTTTTCTAAGTCTCTGAACATCCAAACAACTTAGTAGATAATCACCTTGATTTAGTGTAGATCCTTATCTTAGGTTCTCTCTTCTGTTAAAGGAAGTGGACAGCCAGATTTAGAACCTGAAGTTGGGCCCTCTGGGTGGATTCCCCTTCACCAATGTCTTTCAAGGCCACCCATGTGTAGGTGGCTATTGACTTCTAGCTGGTGCTAGCATGCTATGCAGATTCATCTGTACATCAGGCCTGAGGTTTTTAACCTCTTCCATTATCTGGTCAGAGGGAACTTCCTATGAGATTGTAAGTGTAGATTAAAGGCAACACGGCAAAGCAATAGGAGCAGGTCCCATGGGAGTGTGAGCCACCAGCTTGAGCAGTTTATTTGTGTCTCTTTTGGACTCCATTGGGTCCAGTCTTGTATATATCATTTCTATTTTACAAAGGAATGCTGCAGTCCAGTTTTATGATAATGTGCATAAGATGATACCCAGTTCATGGTGGGCAGTTACTTTGGTCAGGCATTCAATTTCTACCAGGGCCTAACAGCAAGCCAGATACTGCTTTTCAGATGGAGAATTGTTGGTAAAAGATTCTCCCAATGAGACCTGCATGGTTCTACTGTCTGCCCCCAGATACTTCTGATACCAGGCTGTTGAGAGATAAGGCCCCAGTGGCAGGACAACTAGCACTATAGCCTGGACCTACCACAGAGTCTTATCTTGCTCCAGGTCCTACTCAGTAGGTTCAAGAAGCATGAACAAATGTAGTCTGTGTTGGCCTGGAAACGATTGTACCTCTTTGATTGTGATAAGCTGGGTAACGAGAAGCAGCTTATCTCATTTAGAGGTGATTTCCCAACAGGCTCCAGACCAGTGGACCCCTAGAAACTTGACGGCAGCAAATCCCTGAGTCTTCTTGCTGTTGATCTCTCACCCTCTGGCATGCATATATCTTACTTACTAACTTACTATGTCTGCTTTCTCTTTACTGGGTCCAGTTACCATGTCATAATTATACTACTACAATGAGTGTGCTACTTTGTGAGAAATCCTAATGATCAGGGACTATTATGGCAGAGAACAAGAGAGCTGACACACGCTGAGTATACTCAGGTATACTGCTGTCCCTGCATGTGAAGGCAAATGGCTTCTGATTATCTTTGCTGATAGGGAGAGGTTAAACAATTTTGTTGTCAGTAGCTGTATACCAGGTACCCGAGGTTCTGTTTATTTGGCCAGATAAAGTCACTATATCCAGAACCGCAGCTGTGATGGGAATTATCATCTGATTGGAAGAGAGTCTATAGTGTCTGCCTCCTCTAGCAAGGTGGGGTTCAGGGAGATTTTGGGTTCAAAATGATCAGTTTTCTCTGTGTCTGTCCAAATATCCCTATTATATTTCTCAGGACCCCACTTAGTAGCTGTGAGATTGGTCCTCAACTGTATGTGCCCTGCAACTTCAGGAGATGACCAGCTACTTTAGCTGCCTTCAAGGCTTTTTTATTTTGCACCTGTGCCCTGAGTTGAAAACCAAGCTTCCAATTCCCCTCTTCCACATACTCTTTCTAGGATAATTAAAAATATCAGCTGAGCCCACGATCTTTATAATCACTGTCATTGTCGCATGGTGGTCAAACTCCACAGCCATCTGATCTCACAAAATCTTGCGCTACACTTGCACTGTGTGATAATTTGAATTATTGTGATGTTACTGAATCATAGTATTACCAGTATCCCAAGGAATTTATCTTTTCACTCCTCGAATTTGTGCTCCATTGTGTCCCAGAATTACAATTTAATGTTTTGTGTCTTGGGGTCAATTCTGGCATCAATTACTATATCGTTCAGGGTCCCAGTGTGGATCAAATGGCACATTCAAACCGAATAATTTAGGTGAGTTAAATAAAGGGACCATTTACGAAGATGTGTGCAAGGTTTAGAGAAAGGATGGGGTGTAATACTCCAGGGCTAGCAACACCATGAACGAGAAAAGGGAAGGGAGAGTTACCAGAACCAGGAAAGGACCGCTAGACAGAACCTATGGCCTTTGATAGGATATGGGCAATCCACAGTCCAGCAGGGAAGGAGTAAATACCCTGTCCTCACTCTTCTCCTACCTTTTGATCTCCTGTTAATGCTCCCATTGACCAGTCTTACGCCAAGTTCAGCCTTGGCGGCATAGAACGGAATATTGAAAGGTGGAGAATAGATTGGAGGATCAAATGAAAATACCCAGTGCAACTGTAAATCCTGTGCTTCTCATCCCTGTGTTCAAAGATGCTAGCCCGAACCTACTGTTTGTAATACCTGTAGAAATAAGAAATCTAGAATTTCACTAATATTTTGTCTTATCACTCCAGGACTTCACTATTCCTCTTGAGATTAGGGAACTCAATTCTATGGAGGTATCCACTGACCAGCCTACAGACGACAGTCACCACAAAGAGTTTCAAGGTTGATGGTACTTCGTTTACTAATTTTTAAGGCCTATGTATTTCCTACATTTTGATATATTAAAAATATCTAAGTAAGGAAATTATATTAAGAACACAAGTGCCAACGTAGCCATTTATTCATTTTATGACTGTTCAATCACTTACTTAATACTTATTGAACTGACTATTGCTAACAAACAAATAATCAAAACAAAGTTTATGAATTCCACATTCTAGTTGGGGAGTCTGACACAGAGAGGAAGGCAGAGGCTTGATTATACAGTAAGGAATTTGTACTTCATTTGTGGCGCACTACAAAGTCATTGGAGGATTTAAGCAAGGTAGTAATATGATCTCATTTGTGCTGAATGTTTTTTTAAAAATTTTTATATTTTAAAAATATTTATTTATTTTACTCATTTATTTGGCTGGGCCAGGTCTTAGTTGTGGCATGTGGGATCTAGTTCCCTGACCAGGGATCGAACCCAGGCCCCCTGCATTGGGGGCACGGAGTGTTAGCCACTGGACCACCAGGGAACCCCATGCTGAATGTTTTAAACTGATCATTTTGGCTGCTGTCTAGAGAATAGACTATGGCAGAGAAAGGGTAGAAACAGGATCCATTTAAAGTCCACTGTAGTAGCTTAGAAAAGAATTGATGGTGTTTTGAACTAATTTGTTAAAAGAGGAGGCGGAGAGAAGAGGATGCACACTTATTTTGGGCATAGAACTAACACAATTTGCTAATGGAGTGTACTTAAAGGGAGAGAAAGGGAAAAATTGAGGACAACTTCTATTCTTTTGTCTGGCCAACTGGATGGTTGGAGATGCCAGTAACTGATACTAGGAAAGCTGTGGGAAGGGAATGTTAGGAGTCCAGGGAGGGGCATCAAGAGTCCTATTTTGAACACGGTGAGTCTGATATCCATGTGGAGATGTCTAGTGGTAGCCGGCTATAGGAACCTCGCATTCAGAAAGGGCAGGGTTGGAGATATAAATATGGGAGCCGTGAGCATACAGATGACATTTAAAGCTATAGGACAGGATGAGTTATGCAGAGAAATAGTGTAAAATAGGGGAGAAGACCCAGAAGCTCAATCTTTTAGAAAGTGGGGAAGGAGTGGCAGAGTCAGAAAGGAGACTGAAAGGGACAAGAGTGGTAGCCTAGGGGAGTTTGGTGTCCTAGAAGTGGGTTCAGGAGATTGGAGCCGACAGAAATCCAATTGGAATTTAAAGATACTTAGGAGAAAGGAAGTAGAGACAGTGAGTGTATACACAACACTTTCAATGAATTTTACCTGGAACAGGACAGAGGAGTGGAGCTATAAATCATTTCATCTCTTTTTTTCTCTAAAAACACAATATTGAAAGATGATCCAGTGGTTAGGACTCAGCGCTCTCACTGCTGAGGGCCCGGGTTCAATCCCTGGTTGGGGAACTAAGATCCCACAAGCCCTGTGGAGTGACCAAAAAAAAAAAAAAAAAAAAAGATGATGCATTTTATCACATTTAGCTTTTGCTACAAATCAAATCACCCCAAAATTAGTGGCTTAAAGGATAATTTTAAGGGACTTCCCTAGTGGTGCAGTGGTTAAGAATCCGTCTGCTAATGCAGGGAACATGGGTTCGAGCCCTGGTCCGGGAAGATCCCACATGCTGTGGAGCAACTAAGCCCATGCGCCACAACTACTGAGCCTGCGCTCTAGAGCCTGTGACCCACAACTACTGAGCCTGCGTGCCACAACTACTGTGCTCTGCAACAAGAGAAGCCACCACAATGAGAAGCTCAATCACCACAATGAAGAGTAGCCCCCTCTCGTCGCAACTAGAGAAAGCCCGCGTGCAGCAACGATGACCCAATGCAGCCAAAAATAAATAAATTAACTAATTAATGAAAAATGCTTAAAAAAGATAATTTTAAAAAGGATAAATATTTATAACATTATTTGGCAGGCAGTTCTTCTGGTCTGGGTAAGCTTGGCGGGGGTTGGCTTACCCCGATGGCCTCGTTTACGTGTCTGGTTGTTGGCTGTATGTCAGGTAAGGAAGAGGATGACTTGGCCATGTGTCCCGCATCATCCAGCAGGTTAGCCTGGGCTCATTCACATGCTCGTGATTATAGAGCTACTAAGAGCAACACACAAGCACTTTTCAAGTCTTTGCTTCTGTTACATTTGCTATTATTGTTCTATTAACCAAAGCAAGTCACCCAGGCAAGCCAAGAGTCAGCGTGGGAGGGAAGTGCTCAAGGACATGATGAGAGAGAGGAAATTATTGCACTTCTTTTTGCAAATAGTTTTCCACAACTATTAATGTATTTTTAATTATGTGAATTCATCCTCCAAGTTGCTCATGTTAGAAATCTCCAAGTTACTTTCTACTTCTCTTTTTCTCTCCTAGTGTAAAATGGGAATTATTTAATTTACTAAGTAAAAACGTCCTTTGTGGAAAATCATTTTCTCTCAGTACTTTAATAATCTAAATATTAATATAAACTTTGATCACAGATCCCTTACTGTTTTAATTAATTATATTCAGAAGCTAGAGAGAAATAACATAATTGGCAGACTAAAATATGAAATTTATTTAAATCCCTTATAACAAAATGTGGCTTAATAACCCAGTAATACATTCCCTTTTATTTGTTTTCTTACAAATATGCAAAGAGGTAATCACCAGTAAGTGGTAATATTTAAACACTTGGAAAAAATATTAAGTGGTACTCCTGTCTTAGGTGATTGTGTATATGCTTCTTATCTGAAGTTAGCAGCAAGTGAAATGAAATGGCTTTCCAAATGACTGCATTGTCAATCCACCTCCTTTCAGTTAATTGACTGATCCCCGTCACTGCTGCTGCCCAAGGGGTCACTTGCACTGGCGAGGAGTATGACAATCCCATACAGCATCAAAGCTTCCTACAACCATGGGTTGGTGCAATGCAATAAGGGGCCTTTTAGACAACACTGAACAGGGATAATTTCCTGCCAGGAGAGGCATAATGTGATATAAGCACAGCACTGCAGAGACACACACTGTTGGTCAGCACTCAAATTAGCTTTGTAACAATTCTGGGCCTCAGTTTATTCATCTGGGAAACAGGACATTGAGGACTTCCCTGGCAGTCCGGTGGTTAAGACTTCGGGCTTCCGCTGCAAGGGGTGCGGGTTCGACTCGTGGTCGGGGAACTAAGATCCCACAAGGCTCCGCGTGCAACCAGAAAAAACAAACAAAACAAAACAACCCAGGAGATTGCCTTTAAGGTCTTATCTCAATCTGTGGCTCTGGGTCCCTGTGAGCTCTGCCGGTACCATAGAATCCACGCTCTGTCGACCATAGAAATGGAGGAGGGGCCCTGAACATCCCCAATTCTAGTTAAAACAGGAGGCAAGAGCAATCATAACCGGCATCTAGTAACAAGTTTACCATTCTGCAGACACAAATCCAGAGTTCAAGGACACAAGTGTAATAGCAGGGTAGGAATCCAAAGCGTCACGTACACCAAAAGGTTACAAACATCTGTGACTGGTGTTGGTTCCAAAATTGAGCGTTGATTGTTTTTTCCTGTGCAGCATCCCCTTGTGGTTAAAATGACCACTCCCCTGCTTTCTGAACTCCTTCCGGCTGACGGGATCAGGAGGGCGCCTGCGCCACATTTCCAGGTGGAGCCAGTCCTCAGCGTGATGCGCACATGCACGTGGACACACACAGGTGCAAACGGTGAAGCCGGCTTTCTGGGGCTCAGGCGCCGCGGACGCTTGCTTGTCTGGCTCGTCGCTCGCGCTCCTTCCTGTTTCTGACCGGCGTTGGGACATCACCTCTCGCTGTCCCAACCCCCGTTGGCACCCACTCCAGTCAAGCCCCTCAACCCGAGAGTAAATTCCTCATCTCCAGGTAAATTCCACATCCCCTTGTATTTACCTCCCTCGCGTCTCTTTTTCTCCGTACTCCTCTGGGCTCTGTGTTCAGTAAACACTTGGTCAATCTAGCGCTGCGTCAGAGATTTTACAGACCTGGGAGTTCCAAGTCTCACAGCCTTTAGAGCTGAGTCCTAAACTTTGACCTAGAATATTCCTGTCCTTTCCTTCCTCCCTCCCTGCCTACCAGTCTTAAAAACACATACATATATATATTTATTTATGTAGGTATTACTGAATCACTTTGTTGTAGACCTGAAACTAACGCAACACTGTAAATCAACTATATTTCAATAAAAATTTTAAGAAAAATAAAAACAAGATTAGGAAAAGAAAAATAGACAAAATACAGCCATTTAAAAATTATTATAATCTACTAACTTGAATTTAAGGAGAGCATATTGGTTTGACTAAAAAATGATACTGGAATTACTTGAATATACACTTGCTTGAATGATTGCAAAAAAGTTCTTAACAAAGCAAATTATTGGTTAAAGGTAAATTAAAATTTTTGTCCCTTGTAGTTTTCACTTATTTATAATAAATCATGCTTATTTGGAAAAAAAAAAACCAGCACATAGAGCAAAGAGCCCTCTAGTTCTCTAACTTCCAGATTTTTTTCCCTGGCCTCATAGGAACTCTATGGTATAGTTGTTTCCAATTAGTGTTCCAGACTCCTCTTCATGTGAACAGCTAAACAAGAGCTGCGGCTCTCCTGGGGTAAGGGGACCCTGTCAGGAGTACTTCAAACTGCAAGTAGTATAAAACCTGTCTTACAGAGGCTTAAATAAAAATGGGGCTAATTTTTCTCTCAGAAAGTCTGAATGAAGGTGGCCGCTGGCATTGATCAAGCAGCTCAAGGACTTCGGAGCCAGCATCTCTATAATCATCTGAGCTTTTCCTCATGTTTGACTTCTTAAGTCTTTCCCCCGCAGCTTTATTGAGATATAATTGACATATAGTGTTGTGGAAGTTGAAGGTGTTCAACATGATGATTTGATACACACAAATTGTGAAATGATTACCACAGTATGGTTAGTTCACTTTACCTAATTACCATTTCCTTTTGTGTGCTGAGAACATTTAAGATCTACTCTTTTAGCAATTTTCAAGTATATAGGACTGTGTTGTTAACTATAGTCACCATGCTGTTTATTAGTTCCCCAGAACTTATTCATTTTATAACTGGAAGTTTGTACACTTTGACTGATATCGCCCCATTTCCTTCACCCTCAGCCCCTGGCAATCAGCATACTACTCTCTGCTTTTATGAGTCCAACTTTTTTAGATTTCACGTATAAGTGAAATCTTACAGTGTTTGTCTTTCTCTAATTTCATTTAGCATAATGCCCTGGAGATCCGTCCATGTTGTTGCAAATAGCAGAATTTCCTTCTTTCTCATGGCTGAATAATATTCCATTGTGTGTGTGTGTGCGTGCTATATTTTCTTCATCTGTAGAATGACAGGTTGTTTTCATATCTTGGCTATTGTAAATAATGCTGCATTGAACATAAGAGTGCAGATATCTCTTCAAGACCCTGATTTCATTTCCTTTCGATGTATACTCATAAGTGGGATATCTAGATCATATGGTAGTTCTATTTTTAATTTTTTGAGGACCCTCCATACTGTTTTCCATAGTGGCTGGACCAACTTACATTCCCACCTACAGTGTACAAGGGTTCCTTTTTCTCCACATCCTTGTCAACAGTTGTTGTTTCTTGCCTTTTTTATAATTGCCATTATAACAGGTAGGGGGTGATGTGATTTTGAGTTGCATTTCTCTGATAACTAGTGATGTTGGGTATCTTTTCATGTATCTGTTGGCCATTGTATGTCTTTGTAAAAATGTCTATTCAGTGCCTCTGCCCATTTTTAAATTAGATTCTTTTTTCTTACTGAGTTGTATGAATTCCTTATATAGTTTGGATATTAACCCCTTATCAGATATATGGTTTGCACGTATTTTCTCCCATTCAGTAGGTTGCCTTTTCATTTTGTTGATTGTGGTCCTATTATTTTTGCTTTTGTTGCTTGTGCTTTTGGTGTCATATCAAAAAATTGTTGCCAAGACCAATATCAAGGAGTTTTTTTTCCCTGTTTTTTATTCTAGGAGTTTTATGCTTTTGGCTGCTGTGTTTAAGTCTTTAATCCTTTTCAGGTTAACTTTTGTGAGTGTTGTAAATAGGGGTCCAGTTTCATTCTTTTTGTGCTACTATCCCATTTTCCCAACACCATTTATTGAAGAGACTATCCTTTCCCCATTGAGTGTTCTTGGCTCCCTTGTCAAATATTAATTGACCATATATGCTTGGCTTGATTTCTGGGCTCTTGATTCTGTTTCATTGGTCTATTTGTCTATTTTTTCAGCCAGTACCATCCTTTTTTGATTATCATAGCTTTGTAATATAGTTTTAAATCAGGACGTGTGATGCCTCTAATTTTGTTCTTCTTTCTCGGGATTGTTTTGGCTATTCAGGATCTTTTGGGGTTCCATACAAGTTTTAAGATTGTTTTTTTCCATTTCTGTGAAAAATGCCATTAGAATTTTGATAAAGATTGCATTAAACTTATAGATGGTTTTGGGTAATATGGATATTTTAGCAGTATTAATTCTTTCGGTCCATGAACATGGAATATTTTCCCTTTTTATTTGTGTCTTCTTCAATTTCTTTCATTAAAGTCTTATAGTTTTCAATATATAAATCTTTCATATCCTTGGTTAAATTTATTCCTAAGTATTTTACTGTTTTTGATGCTATTGTGGATGGGATTGTGTTCTTTATTTCTTTTTCAGATATTTCTTTATGTATTGGTATGCAACTGACTTCTGTATGTTGATTTTGTAATCTGGAACTTTACTGAATTAGTTCATTAGTTCTTATAATTTTTTGGTGGAGTCTAGGATTTTTTTTATTTATGATCATATCATCTGGAAACAGAGACAATTTTACTTCTTCCTTTCTGACGTGGATGCCTTTTATCTCTTCTTCTTTCCTAATTGCTCTGGCTGGGACTTCCAGTATTATGTTGAATAGGAGAGGTGAGAATGGGCACCCTTGTCTTGTTCCTGATTTTAGAGGAAAAGCTTTCAACCTTTCACTGTTGAGTTATGATGTTAGCTGTGGGTTTGTCATACATGGCCTTTATTATATTTAGGTATATTCCTTCTATACCCAATTTATTGAGCATTTTTATCATAAAAGGATGCTGTATTTTATCAAATGCTTTTTTGCATCTATTGAGATCATCCTATGAATTTTATCTTTCATTCTATTAATGTAGTATATCATATTTATTGATTTGTATATGTTGAATCATCCTTGCAACCCAGGGATAAATCCCAGTTGGTCATTTTGTATGATCCTTTTAATGGACTGTTGAATTTGGTTTGCTAATATTTTGTTGAGAATTTTTACATCTGTATTCGTTAGATATTGGTCTATAGTTTTCTTGTAGTGTCCTTATCTGGCTTTGGTTTCGTGGTAATGCTGGCCTTGTAAAATGCGTTTGGGGGTGTAACCTCCTCTTCATTTTTTTGTTAAGTGTTTGAGAAGTATTGGCATTAATTCTTCTTTAAGTGTTTGGTAGAATTCACCAGGGAAGCCATCTGATCCTGGGCTTTTCTTTGTTGGGAGATTTTTGATTACTGATTCAGTGTTCTCACTTGTTATTGGTCTGTTGAGATTTTCTATTTCTTCATGATTCAGTCTTGGTAGGATGTATGTTTCTAGGAATCTATCCATTTCTTCTAGGTTATCCATTTTGTTGGCATGTAATTGTTTGTAATAGTCTCTTATGATCTTTCATACTTCTGTGGTATCAGTTGTAATGTCTCTTCTTTCATTTCTGATGTTATTTATTTGAATATTCTGTCTTTTTTTCTTAGTCCAGTTGATCATTTCTATCGTCTTTCTGGTGTCTATTTTGTTTATTTCTGCTCTGATCTTTGTTATTTCCTTCCTTCTACAAACTTTGGGCTTAGTTTGTTCTTTTTCTTTAGCTCCTTGGGGTGAAATTTAGATTATTTAAGAACTTTCTTTTTTCTTAAAGGAGGCATTTATCATTATAAGTTTCTCTCTTAGAACTGCTTTTGCTGCAGCCCATAAGTTTTGGTATGTTGTATTTCCATTTTCATTTGTTTCAAGTTATTTTCTGATTTTCTCTTTGACCCATTGTTTGTTTAGGAGTATGTTAATTTCCACATATTTGTGAATTTTCCAGTTTTCTTCTTATTATTGATTTTTAGTTTCATACTATTGTGATCAGAAAAGATCCTTGATATGATTTCAATCTTCTTAAATTTGCTGAGACTTGTTTTGTAACCTAACAAGTGATTTATCCCAGAAAATGTTCGGTGTGCACTTGAGAAGAATGTATATTCTGATACTGTTGTATGGAATGGTCTGTATATGTCTGTTAGGTCAATTTGATCTAAAGTATAGTTTCAGTCCAGTATTACCTTATTGATTACCTTACCTTATTGATTTTCTGTGTGGATGATCTATCCCTTGTTGAGAGTGGGGTATTGAAATCCCCTACTATTATTGTATTGTTGTCTACTTCTCCCTTCAGATCTATTAATATTTGCTTAATATATTTACGTGCTCTGATGTTGGGTTCATATATATTTACGATTGTTATGTCCTCTTAATGAATTGACCCCTTTGTCATTATATAATGACTTTCTTTGTCTCTTGTTACTGTTTTTGGCTTAAAGCCTATTTTGTGTGGTGTAAGTATAGCTACTCCTGCTCTCTTTTGGTTTACACTTGCATGGGATATCTTTTTTCATCCCTTCACTTTGAGCCCATATGTGTCCTTAAAGCTGAAGTGAGTTTCTTGTAGGCAGTATACAGTTGTGTCTTTTTTTTTTAAATAAATCCATCCAGACACTCTGTGCCTTTTGATTGAATAACTTAAAGCATTTACCTTTATATTAATTATTGATAAGTAAGGACTTACTAATGCCATCTTATTAATTGTTTTGATTCTTCATCAGGTAAATCACAGATCTCCTTGTTTTGGGGGTTGGTTACTGAACGATTATTGAGATCCTTTGGTGGTGTCATGTTTCCTTAATTTTTCATGCTCCTTGAAGTCTGACATTGCTATCTTCCCATTTGAAGCAGCAGTCACCTCCTCCAGTCTTTACTAACTGCCTTAAGGAGAGATATACCTCTTGTCAGCCCTGCTAGGGATTCTGAGGCTTTCCCAGACCTTCTATGGATACACCCACTCCATGATTCTTGCTCCCTCTTGTGGCAAAATTCTTAAGCTTGTATGCCTTCTATCCCTTCTGCAATGCAGCGAGCCAAGTGCTGGCAGCCTTCCTTTCGCTTTTCCAGGGGCGGAGCTAAAGGTCAAGTTTGTGGTCGCTTCTGGCCTGCAAATTTGGGCAGGCTTTCTGCACACGCTCAGTAGCCATCTGCCAAAGCTTGATCTTGCTAATTGGGAGCATCCAGAGGGAGCTGGGCACAGGAGGGGGTGCGTGTGGGTGAGGCACAGAGCACTAGGTGTACCCATGGGCCCTTTGGGTGGATCTGCACATGTGGTGTTCCCAACTGCTCGTGGATGGGCTTCTTGATGGAGTCCTTGATGCAGTTAGTAGGATCTGCATCTCTTTAATGCCCTCTGAATGTTCTATCAGCCACTCCCGCAGTCTCTTCCCAGCCCCCAGTTATGCAGGAAGGCTCAGTAGTCTGGATGGGGTGAGGCAGAGACATAGTCCTCCTTGGCAGCATGCCACACAGTTGGGGAAGCTGAGTACTCACGCAGACTCCCTGCAAGAGAAATCATGGGTCCGGAAGGTTTCTCTTGGCCCTGAGCTGTGACACCTTGGGAAAGGGTGATGTAAGTAAGGTAAAATTATTCCTCTTACCCTTTCCAATGCATCCAAACTTGTATTTTTGGCCCCAGTGGTATGCTGGAAACCTGGACCTCCACAAAGGCTCTCTTGTCCATGGGTGATTGTGTAAGACTGTGTTCTCCAGGGGCTTCTGAACCATGGCCAAGAGGGGCTGGAGCTGGTTCATGGGTCACTGCAAGGTCCACAGGCAAGACCAAGGTTTGTTGCTTATTACCTGATGCATGGATAGATTGGGCTCTTCTAAAGTCCCTTGACATATGGTGCTGGATCACACAGCTCCCACAAAGGCACTTCTGCCCATGGATAGATGCCAAATTGTTGTTGTTGAGAGGGGATATGAATGAAGGACATCTTATTTGGCCATATTGCTGACATCACTTGTGACTTTTTATGGTTCGAAAATGGCTTCCTCAGCCTCATATTTTCAGCAGACCCAGTTTGGTTTATGCCATAGATCCAAAAGTTAACAGTTCCCAAAGCAGAGTTTCCCAATGCTGAGTGACCATGGGCAAGCATACGTTGCAATTTTGTGTTTGAAATCAATCAAATACCCAAACAAATAAATGTGTAATTATAAATTGTGCCAAATTATATGAAGAGGAGCAAATAAATTATTTAAGAACCCCATTGTCATCTGTAAAATGGGATAATATACTATCTGTCTCAAGGCTTAAATGAGATGATACATGGAAAGCACTTTGCATAGCACCTGGTATTAAGTAAGTGCTCAACAAAAATGATCTATTTTGATATTATTATATTTTTGCCATGTAATTCCAACTTATAAATGCCTTATGTATCAAACTATTACTGGTTTATAGTGATGGATTCTTCTTAGAAACCTATGACCCATTATTGTTATTTACTACGGTTAATTCACCAACTTGTTATTCTACCTTTATACAAAAAAGAATTAAGTATGTGTAGATTCTATGTCCCAATACAAGCACATATCATTTCTTCCTCTGCACACTGATCACAGGATTCTATTAACTCTATTGCTGTCAGGTAGAATTGACCAACAAATTATGTGATATTATTTGCATTATTTTCTGTCAAAATACTAAGAAGTTATAATGTTTATATCATGCAAAGATCAGACTGACCTCTAAATCATCCCTGCCAGTTTCTACTCTCAGTTATTTACTTAGGTCTCTTCGTTTGTCCAGTCACCCTGCAAAGTCTTACTATTTTGATTTACTTCAGCCTGATGCCCATCTTTCCTCCACTTGGAAAGCATGCTTGGCACGTGGCGCTGGGAGGGGGGCTGCCGTCATGGGCATCCTCTGTGCCATTGCAGGAGCATCCCTGTGTGACTGGGAGGGACCGGAGTGGCCGTCTCTGAGGAGGAAAGATTGGAGTTTCCTTCCAGAGTGGAGGGCGGGGTCAACCATGGGCTTGAGCAGAGATGTGTCTCTTGGTCTCTTCTTGCTGTCTACCTCCGCTCATGAATTTGTAGGCAGTAATCAGGTCAGAGAGTCATGTGATTTAAAATTTTAGGCCTGCAAGGGCTTTGAAGTCCATTTTGTCAACCCCCTCAAAGGCCACTTAGATCCCTTCTGTAGTATCTTCATATCAAGAGGCCATTCTAGTGCATCTTTCCCCTTAGAAGAACGAGCATTCCATCTATTTGAGGAGAACTTTATGAGGAATTTTAGGCGCTGCCTTTAAATGGGATCAACGTGTAGTTGAAGACCTGTATAAACTGTGAAGTAGAATTTCAATTTAGGGAGAGATTCTCCCGGTCTGTCATAAAACTGAAGATGGGACTGTATCACCTAGAGAATAATAATACTAAAACAGTAAAATAATAGTGATAGCTAAATTCATTAAATCTTTAATAAGTGTCACTCCAGCACAGTGAAAGGTAAAGTAAGCCCTTCACGTATTGACTCGTGTAATCTCCACAACACATGCATGTGGGATGTACCATTATTCCCAGATGGGCAAACTGAAGCTTGAAGAAGTTGCAAATGTTGCTCAAGAAACTATTACAGGGGCTTCCCTGGTGGCGCAGTGGTTAAGAGTCCGCCTGCCAATGCAGGGGACATGGGTTCAATCCCTGGTCTGGGAAGATCCCACATGCTGCGGAGCAACTAAGCCCGTGCGCCACAACTACTGAAGCCCCCTGTGGGCCTAGAGCCCATGCTCCGCAACAAGAGAAGCCACCCCAGGGAGAAGCCACCCCAGTGAGAAGCCTGTGCACCGCCACTAGAGAAAGCCCGTGCACAGCAACGAAGACCCAACACAGCCAAAAATAAAATTAATTAAAAAAAAAAACCCTCTCTTTAAAAAAAAAAGAAACTATTACGTAGGCCACATGATCACTGAGCTTTTCCAAAAATAATGTTGTCTATGTATATACTCCTCTGGAGTTTACACACTTGTTTGGTTTTCGTTATTTCCATTTGATCTTCTTCCTCACACGCTCACGAATCTGCTCCACACCTATCTTACCTGCCATCTACTTCTGCGCCTTTCACCAGAGAAACTGAAAAGCACTATCTTTAGAATATTATCTACATCTTAGAAACAAGGAATTCGAGTCTGGGCCTAAATGCTGCCTCCATAATCTGTTCTGGGCCAAAGCAAGTTTGTTATCCAGGTAAATGGGGGTTTGCATGAAGAAGCCAATCGTCTCCAGTTATTCCCAAGAAGCCCTCCACGTGGTTAGTAACTAAGACCCTTAGCATAAACCCCTGTCCACATCCCCCTCTCCGCGCTGAAGTCACAGTGAAGCCAGGCGGAGCCGGGAGCGGCGAGGCTCCTTCCTGGCCACTAGAGGCCAGCAAGCCACTGCCCAGAACCTCCGAGCTGGAGTGCGCCGCTTCTGACATCATGAGGCCGGTTCATTCAAAAGGAGGAGGGTGTTGCTAGAATGCTTTTTAAAGGAAAACGTCCCATGTATTTTCAATGCATACTACTGAGAGGCCTCTAGTTTTCAAGGCTTCCCGAGACTTCCTTGCAAGTCAGTCTTAAGCAAATTAATCAAGTAGAGAATATGTCTTCGGGGTGTCTGTCCACGTCTTCTAACAGCCCTGTGCGCTCCTTTGCAGCATAATGCTTTCCTTCCTCCCCATCGCGGTGTGAAATAAAAAACAACTTTGAGTGTTCTTCCTCTCCTCCCCCTGCCCCCATAATTGTTTGATTTCCCAGAAGCAATCATGAATGTTTCCCTCTTTCTCTTGAGGCTAAATGGCCCATCCCTCCCTGTCTCTTTCTATTGCCCCTCCTCCTGCTGTGTTGTCCTCCTAGGAGGGGAGAGAGGGAGGCTATTACGGCCTCAGAGGAGAAGGGAGAACAGATGGGAGAGGGTTTTCCCCAGCTGAGCACTGTGCTGCCCTGCTCTGGGCTTCCTATGGCTGGACAGCGGGGCCCCTCTTCAGTGTTCGTTCTCTGAATTTTCAAGGATATTTGAGAAGATAGACTTAGCAAATATATACTGAAGTATTTAGGGTACACAGTGTAGACAATTCAATCTCAAATGGTTTAGTGTGTGTGTGTGTGTGTACACATATATATACAGACACATATGTGTGTGTGTGTGTATCTATAAAATCATTTGAGAGCAATGGAGAGAGTGTATATTTATATATATATATTATGTAGAAGGGGGGATTAGAGTACAAATGATAAAGCAAACAAGGCAAGATGTTAACGATAAATGACTTTGGAAAAAGGGCCAGCAGTTCTATGTACTATTCATGTTCTTGCAATTCTTCTGTATGCTTGAAACTACCTCCAATAAAGTGTTAAATGTAAAAACTACTCTTTTTAAAATGAAGTTTTTACATTTATTTTTTTTAATTATTTATTTATTTGGTTGCACGGGGTCTTAGTTGTGGCAGGCGGGCTCCTTAGTTGAGGCATGTGGGCTCCTTTGTTGCGGTATGCGAACTCTTAATTGTGGCATGCGGGATCTAGTTCCCTGACCAGGGATCGAACCTGGGCCCCCTGCATTGGGAGCGTGGAGTCTTAGCCACTGTGCCACGAGGCAAATCCCTAAAATGAAGCTTTTGTGCGCAGTCATCTAGTTTTTAAACCATGCTGTCCACTTTTCCGGGAGGTGTGGCTTTGGGGTGACTCTGACGCCCCTGAGTTGATGGAGGGAAAGGAGGGAGGACCCGAGGCCTGCTCCCTCGAGCCTGTCTCCTTTCTCACCCCCTCAGCCATCTCAGGAAATGGGCCACCCAGCCTCTCCCATTCTCCCTCCAGATGAGTGGAGCTGCACGGAGCTTTTGCACTCCCAGCACATGCTTTGTCTCTTGTCTCCAGGTGTCTGCTTCGACTGCCTTCCCAGGCGGCGTGCAACAGTCCCAACAAGGTGCCAACGTGCAAGGGCTCCGTGAAAGGCAGTCGGCACCACCTTCTTTTTTCAGTCACTTGTACCTTCTGGGAGAGTGACCAAGGAGAAGTAATTCAGATGGCTAAAGGTGGTGGAGGCTAGGGCCTGTGTGTGGAATGTTGTTAAAACAGCCTCAGATTTTTCCCATCCCCGTATGCGTGCCCCTGTTCGATGTGGCCTTGCAGATCCTTCCATGCAGAGGTGGCCTTTATTTTGCAGTCTGTCACTTCTGGGCCGGCTTTGTTACCCAGCGACCTGACCCAAGCAGAGGCTTGAAAACCCAAGTGCTAGAGCTTGCCTTCTCACTGTACTTGGACCCCCGAGATCATCATGAGGATAAGCCTGAGCTAGCGTGCTGGATGACGAGAGACACACGCCTCAGCGCAGGCTGACACTGAGCCAGTTGCAAGACATGCGTGAGGCCATCCTAGCCCATCCATGCCCTGCTGAGCCACCAGCTGGCTGCAGATAGTGCGAGCTCAGCCGAGGTCAGAGAAGTAGCCCAGGCAAAAAGACCTACCCTGCCAGCCCACAGAAGAGTCAGAAGGTGTACCTGTTTGTGGTTTTAAGTCACTCAATTCTAGGAAGGCTTGGTCTGCAGTGAAAGCTAACTGCAAGAGGACCCATCCCCAGCCACCAGGAGTGATGTAGTTGAACTCTGAGGCCTTTACTGCAGCATCAGGCCAGACAGAGAGCCACCTGGCTTACAAGAGCGCATGCCTTCCCTGGCTTCCCTCTTCATCAGCTGGGCCCTGGCCAGTTGTTACTGGCTGAGAGAAAGAACAGGAGAGTCCTGAGATGTGGAATATTATGATGAATTTATTTCTGAAATTTCTACTTAATCTGACCCAGTCTGCTTCCTCTCTAAGGCTGGAAAATCATTGTCCTGAAAGGAATCGTCCATTTTTCATTATAAACTACTATTCTCTTTAAGAAATCAAATAGTTAAAAGTATATGTGGCCTGCTTGTCTTGAAGACAGGTTCTATCTAGAGGGTGATATCTTTTTTTTTTTTTGCCATATGCGGGCCCCTCACTGCTGTGGCCTCTCCCATTGCGGAGCACGGGCTCTGGACGCGCAGGCTCAGCGGCCATGGCTCACGGGTCCAGCCGCTCCGTGGCATGTGGGATCTTCCCGGACCGGGGCACAAACCCATGTCCCCATGTCCCCTGCATCGGCAGGCGGACTCTCAACCACTGCGCCACCAGGGAAGCCCTAGAGGCTGATATCTTTATCAAGCAGTAGTCAAGATGTAGATGAGTACCAGAGGGATTACTGGAAAAACACCCTTCTGCTGTGTATTTCATAATAGCAATGGCCCCATCTATCTCCAGAGAGGGAAGGAGGTGGCAGCTGGAGAGGGCTTTCTAGTTCTGCAAATAAAGGTTTATTACTTTCCTCTACCTTCCATCAATCAGCTCAATGTTAGGAGAACTAAAAAGGAAAAAGCAAACCTAATCTTTGTGTCTGCTCATGAAATAAAACCGGCAGAATATTCCCTCATTCCTGACCTTGAAAGTAACTTTTTCAAAGTTGGGTAAAACCAGGGAACGTTATTTGATTACACCCAGAAACTGGAAGAGAAGATCTGTAACTTTTAACCTCAGCTCAATTTTTCAAGCTGTCACAGTTCAAGTCAGTGACCATTTATGAGCACCTACGCAGCACAGGGAGCAAGGCTGATGGTGCAGAGAACACAAAGATGGACAAGACACGATGTCTGCCCTCCCTAGACTCACAAAGTAGCGGAGTGAGCAAACGTACAACGAAACTATGCAGCAGAAGATGTTGGAATCAAATGACAAATGAATGAAGAACCAGGGACGGAGCAGATTAATTCAGACTCTGGGGCCAGGACAACTTACCAGAGTAGGCGGAGTCTGCACAGGAACTTGAATTTCTTGGGCAGGAATGGTAGGGAACATGGCTGCCTGAGAGATGGGAGAGCTGGAGCTGCTCTCTTGGATCGAGAAGTGGAAGTTCTATCTTTGGAAGCCCCGGACTTTCTACCCTTGGACTATTAAATGAAAGAGAAACAAGTTTATATCTTATTTAAGCCACTGTTTCAAAAAAAAAAAAAAGTGGGTGGAGGTGTTCAAACAGTTACAAACTTCCGGTTATAAAATAAGCCCTGGGGATGTAATGTATAGCATGGTAACTGTAGTTATTAATATTGGACTTCCCCAGCGGTCCAGTGGTTAGGACTCTGCACTTCTAATGCAGGGGGCACGGACTGATCCCTGGTCAGGGAACTAAGATCCCACATGCCAGGTGGTGTGGCCAAAAAAAAAAAAAAAGTAATAATAATACTGTAATGCATATTTGAAAGTTGCTGAGAGGGTAGATCTTAAAGGTTCTCATCACAAGAAAGCAACTTTCATAACAAAATACGGTGATGGATGTTGACTTACTGTGATCATTTCACAATATGTACAAATATGGAATCACTATGTTGTAAAACTGGAACGAATATGTTATATGTCAATTGTACCTCAATAAAAAAAAAAGTGGTGGGAAGGGAATTCTAGACAAAGACGAGGACATAAGGAAAGGTAGAAAACTAACCTGTTAAGCAGAACAGAAACTGCAAGGGTCCATTGAAGGCTGGGCAGTAGGGATGGAGCGTGGAAAGGGGAAGGTTGAGAAGAGATGGTTGGAAAGGTAGGCGACGGTGCTGTAATGGAGGACCTGACTGTGTGCTTCAGATTGTATTTGAAAACATAATTTTTCACCCAGAGAATTTTCTTTGCTACTGCCAGGGGCATGGGGGCGCTAGCAATTCAGGATCACTCTATCCAGTTTTAGGGCAGAAGCTTTCCTGATCCTCTTGGATGACTTCAGTCTGGGCTGCAAGTTCATGGTAGGTTTGCTTCTGGCTTTTTCTGACTCCTAGAGTGGTTTACCAGGGGCCTCATCCTTGACAGGCCCTGGACTCTGACTTTCATCTTACAAGCCCCGAGAATCTGTCAAAGCCTAATTCGCTGTCTCAGCTGCCTGGTCGGGATTAACAATGGCTCCCGAGAGGCAAAGCAGCCGAGATGCTGCTGTCACCTTTCTGAATTTCCTTTCAGATAAGTCTCTCATCACGATTTTGTTACCTACTTTTGTTTTGTTTTTTTTTTTTTGCGGTACACATGCCTCTCACTGCTGCGGCCTCTCCCGCTGGGGAGCACAGGCTTCGGATGCGCAGGCTCAGCGGCCGTGGCTCACGGGCCCAGCCGCTCCGCGGCATGTGGGATCTTCCCAGACCGGGACACCCCCTGCATCGGCAGGCGGACCCTCAACCACTGCGCCACCAGGGAAGCCCGTACTTGATGCTTTGAAGAAGACTTTAAAAATATTTTGTCCAGCTTTTTTGTCTGGAGCATTATACCGAATTACCTAGTTTTCCTTACAGGGTGTGGAAGTTCTGCTGAGTTGCTCCTTTATTCATGAGAAAAAGCAATCTGAAGTGGACTCTCAGCCCTGCTGAGCCATCCTAATCCATTCAGTAGTTAACTCACTCTCCCTTTTTCTGAGACAATGAAAAATACCTGCTTCTTTCTCCTCAAGTGTTCAACACCCCTGCTGCTTCCTCACTCTCAGCTGGTGCTCTCAGTTTGAATTATACTGAAGTATGAGAAACAAAATGAAGAGAATGGCCCCGTCTCTCCACCACTTTCCCATGTATTCTTCCTGTACCGTGGATGAAATGTGTGAACTCCCACTAGGACCAGGTGGTCTACTTATCCCTGGATCCTGTCCCCTTGTGCCTCCTTAGTGATCTTCTTCTGTCATTTATCCCTTTGTCATGTATCATCTCTTTTTCTTTTTCTACTGTATCATCATAGAAACGTGCCCATCACATATTTAAAATGTCTCATTAAAACAAAACAAAACAAAAAACCAACCCTCTCTTAACTACGTATTCCCGTTCAGCTAAGCAAAACTCCCTGAAGGAGACGTCTCTCACTTGATTCTTTCTTTTTTTTTTTATTGTGATTAGTGGTTTTTTTTTACATCTTTATTGGAGTATAATTGCTTTACAATGGTATGTTAGTTTCTGCTTTATAACAGAGTGAATCAGTTATACATATACAGAGGGAAGAGATATGGGAACTTGATTCTTTCTTAATCTCCCACTCTCTCATCAGCAGATCCCAGTTATGTCTTCTTCCCCAGCACTCTGCTGAAATCTCTCCTGTTATGGTTGCTAATGACCTCTAGTTTGTTAAATCCAAAAGTCAATTCTCAAGTGGCTTTTAACATAGTGGGTCTCTCTTTCTTGCCTTTTAACTTCTTATTTTAAAATAACTTTAAACTTACACAACCATTGAAAGAGTAGAACAAAATCCTCCTCCTTCTCACCCCCTCCCCCTCCTCCTTCTCCCCCCCTTTCCCTCTCCCACCTCCCCCTCCCCCTTTTCCTCTTCCGCCTTCTCCTCCTCGGTACACCATACCAAGAGGCACTTAATGTCAGTCTGTCCCATTCTTGGTGCAAAATAATGGCTTTTGAAGTCATCATTCCATCTAGATTTATTAGTTGGTATTAGCATGTAAAAAAGAGCTTTTTAATCTATCTATCGATGTTATAGATTTTTGTTTTATTCAGTAGGTTATTATACATTGCTATCATGATATATTTTGATGTTAAATTGTCCCAGATTTGGCCAGTGGAATCCTTTTTAGGCTGACTCCTGTGTACTTTTGATGTACACCATAATTTTCTGACTAGTTTCTTTCTGGCACATATACACAAAATAACGTTTCACGCTCATCTTATACTTTCTATGTCCTAGCCCTGGAATCAGTCATTTGTCCAAGGATCCTTGATTCCTTTTTAGTGAAAATGATATTTAGAAACAAAGATTGGTGCTAGATGCTCTCATTGCTATTATGGTGTTTTGCTTCCCTTACAGTGGACAGAGCACTGAAAGAATTGGAATTCATTCCAATTCACCATCAAGATATTCTTCCTAGTGTTTACGCAATCCGTATTTATATTTCCCTTCTTCAATACTGAGACACCTGGCTCCCAATATCATAAGTATATTTACTCATTTGCTGAATCCTACAACACACATTAAAAAGTTTCAGAATTGGGCTTCCCTGGTGGTGCAGTGGTTGAGAGTCCGCCTGCCGATGCAGGGGACACGGGTTTGTGCCCCGGTCCGGGAAGATCCCACATGCCGCAGAGTGGCTGGGCCCATGAGCCATGGCCGCTGAGCCTGCGTGTCTGGAGCCTGTGCTCCGCAACGGGAGAGACCACAATGGTGAGAGGCCCGCGTACCGTGAAAAAAAAAAAAAGTTTCAGAATTGCAAACCCATACCATTAAGAAAATCAAAATGAAACCCATCCACTAAAGTTCAAGGTTAGTTTGCAGTTGTTTTTGTCTTTAGATTGAAGATAAATTGTCAAAGAGCTATGTTCAAAAGTTAACATCTCTTCTCAACTCTGTGTTCAGTGAAGCCACATCGATAGCTCAAAATCATCCATGAGAGGAGTGTTTACACCATGGAGATTGGCAAATGCTACAAATAAGGACTTTATTTCTCCCCCAGAGTGACATTTGTTAAACATTTTCTGGCATACTACTCACATAATTCCCTCAGATTTTCAGGCCCCAAACCTAAGGGTTATCTTTGATTACTCTTTTTCTTATATCTCTTATTGAATCCATCAAATTATGTCTGTAATCTAGCTACTTCTGTTATGGACTGAATGTTTGTGTCTCCCCTAAAATCTATATGCTGAAGCCCTAACCCCCGCAATGTGATTATATTAGAAGGTGGGGCTCTTGGGAGGTAATTATGTTTCAATGAGATCTTGAGAGTGGAGCCCCCAGAACAAGATTAATATCTTTATAAGAAAAAGAGAAAGCAGAATTCTCTTTCTGGTTATACACAGAGAAGAGGTCATGTGAGCCCACAGTGAGATGGTAGCTGTCTTCTGGCCAGGAAGAGAGCTCTCACCAAGAACCAAGTCTGTTGGCACTTTGATCAGGGGATTCCCATTCTCCAGAACTGTGGGAAATAAATATCTGTTGTTTGAGCCACCCAGTCTGATATTTTGTTATAGCAGCCCAAACCAACAGAATTTCTTACAGCTCAAATCCTCTTCTAGCTGCTGGATCTTTCACCTCCACCACTGTAATCCCTTGTGATCTAGTCTCTCTGCTTCCACTACTGCCCACCTATAGTTGATGCTCTATCCAGCCATCAGTGCCGTCAAATCATGTCACTATCCTCAAAATTCTACAACAGATTTCCTCCCACTTAAAATGTAATCTCCTTACCATGGCCTACAAGACCCTACATAATCCACGCCCACCTACCTTATGACCTCATCTCCTACCATTTCTCCCTCCCCTGGCCAAGCCAACTGCTACAGTCACAGTGACCAGTTTGGTGTTCTTCAAATACACCAAACTCATTTCTCCTTCAGAGACTTTGGCCTTACTGCTACTTATGCCTGAAACATCTTTTGGGGGCAAACTTTATATAGCTTTCTCCATCACTATAATCAGGGCTCTGTTCAAATGTTACTTCCTTTGAGTGGCATTCCCTGAAAATCCCACCTAAGCTTGCATTATTTGTTTCCACCTCTTTCAATCCCGTAAGCTGGCTACATTGTTTTCCTAAACATTTATCATCATCACCATCTCCACAATGGGTTCCCAGTGGCTAGAATAGTACCTGGCACATGGCATTTAATAACTATTTGTTGAATAATTAGGTGAACAAATGAATTATAAATTTTTGAGCTTCAATCTTATTTGGGTGTTCATATTGCTGAGAAATCATTTTACTTAATTTCTATTTCTCTTCCTAATGGCTACTTCAGACATTTACTGTTCTCTTCAAGTCTTCCTTCTTTTTAGCTTACTAGGTAGTCATAGAGAATATTTGTTTTGCTTTCTTAGCTTCCCAGAATCTTTGGAACACCCTTTCTATGCTCCAATCTCCCTAAAGTATAAGCCAGAAATACGCTTTCCAGTTTCCTTTGAAGCTAGAGTTAAGGCAGCAGCAGTGCTGGCCTGTATAACGTCTTTGTGCAGATTAGAAAAGGTGCCCCCTCTGGGTGGATGCAGTCCCACAGGCTGACAGTCAAGTATGAATATTGTGCTTTTATGCGGATTAGGAAAAAAGCCCTTACAGCTATAATGATATGGTTCCTAGTTTACTAAGGAGTTAATACTTATCAAGTAATTCCCATACACTGTCAACCTTACCCTTCCCTCCTTCCTTCCAGCCTTGGAGCAGACACTGTCTCTAATGGCTTCAATCAAGGCTAACTTCTCTACACAGGCGCTTCTTCATATCCTGTGTCACAGCATCCATCACATCCATTTTCCTCATTCTCTCTGGAGTCCTGATCTCCAGTCTGCTCCCTCCCCTCTGAATATAAATAGGTTCAAATTGCTGTCTTCTCTTGACATTATCACCATGCCTCCCAACCCTGAAAAACAGATGCCTTATCTATTCCTTGACCTCCTACCAAGGCTTTGAGAGCAGATTCTACCTCAAAGCTATTTCTAGCTACTGTAGCCCTTTTAATTCTAGAAGTCAGCAGCCCTTTATCATCTTCTTCTCATTATCTTTGACTTTTGTACAGGGCTGGGACACCCAGGGGATATCCCATTCTTCTCAAATGCTTCATCTTGTGGCTTCCAGCCCATCCTTTGTTTCTGATTTCCTCCTTATCTCTTTGATTGTTGCTTGCCTTTTCCTGATTCTTCTTCTCTCTCTTCCAGATCCTTGAATATTGGAATTTCCCATCATTCTGTCTTCAGGAATTCTCCCTTTTTACTTTAAACAGTCTCTAATGAAATGCATTTATTCCTGTATCATCAACTCCCACTTCCTAGCCAAGTATATAATCAAATCTACATTTTTGCTTGGTTTTCTGAAGCTTGAAGTCAGCAGGGTAGGCAGTTGGGAAGGGAAGATAGCTGTAAAACGGGGTGGATCAAAGGACCAACAGGAACCCATGAGAAAGGACTAGAGCCCGTGTCAGTCTCTCATGGCCTATCCCTACAACTCTTTTGATGTGGGTGTCCTACAGGAGAAGCTGGCATCCTTTGCTATGAAGTTAATCATACACCAGGTCCAGGAGTCAGAAAAGCAGAAGGTGGATAAGGTGGAAGGTGGAGCACCTGCAGGCCCAGCTGCTACCCCATCCCAACCAGTGAGCCAACACATAAGTGACAATGTGCATGAACCGCAGCATCGCCTGGGGCCCCTGCACTGACCTTCCAAGTATAAGAAAACAACATCAGCTTATGAATCTCACACAAAATTTCTCTGGTGACCAACCCTAACCAGAAACATTCAGAGAAAGGAATTCTGGGAAATAGAGATTAATCTAGGTAAATTGATATATTACAAAGCCACCACACCATTCAAAATTGGATTCACTATCTTCCTACGTACTCTTCCTCAAAAAAGTGCTCTTTCTAACCCTCCCTATTTCAGGATTACATCACCATCCTTCTAGTTGTCTAATTGAGGAACTTCTGAATCACCTCTACCTTTTTTTCTCACCAACCCTGCCCCCTGCCACTCATGCCATATCTGGTTAGCAATCAAGTCTTGCTAATCCTAACTCATCAATTTTTTTTCACATTTATCATCTTCATGTGATCCCATATCCTAACCATGGTCCATGGTCATGGTCCAGTCCATGAATTAGAAGCGCTTGTCCCAGTGCCTCCAGTCCTTCCTCACCCCATTCACCTTCCATATAACCACCAGGATGAACATTCCAAAATTTGGATCTAATCATTTCATTTCCTTAACATATCTTTCATGGATCTTTTAATCTAGAGAATGAATGAAGACTCCTAAACATGTCGATTGGATTGTTGGTCCTAATTCTTTTTTAAAAATATATTTTATTGAAGTATAGTTGATTTACAGTGTTGTGTTAATTTCTGCTGTACAGCAAAGAGATTCAGTTATACACATTATTGTTTCTAATTCTTCACTCTCCCTATAATAGAATTATACATCCGCAGCCTTTGCCACGTGACTTTGCAATTCTTGCCATAATGTGAACTCAGTATACTCTCCCATTGACTTGCATGGGTCAATGGAATCTTGACTGATGTGATGTGAGCAGACTTTAAATGTGCTTATATGGTTTGGGTCCCCCTCTCTGGCTTCAGCTATTGTCAAGAGAAATGCATGCCCAGAAGTGTATGCTCTGTACAGGTGGCTATAGGTCCCAGAATAACACATGTGAAGCAGAACTGGTTTGTAGCCTGGTGCCAAGCCCAGCTTAACCCAAGCAGGCCCAGCAAAATTGAACCCAGGGCTTCCCTGGTGGCGCAGTGGTTGAGGGTCCGCCTGCCGATGCAGGGGACGCGGGTTCGTGCCCCGGTCCGGGAAGATCCCACATGCCGCGGAGCGGCTGGGCCTGTGAGCCATGGCCACTGAGCCTGCTCGTCCGCAGCCTGTGCTCCGCAACGGGAGAGGCCACAACAGTGAGAGGCCCGCATACCGCAAAAAACAAAACAAAAACAAAAACAAAAAAAAAAAAATTGAACCCAAATAAGCCAAACCTCAGCTGACCCACCTGTGAGTTCGAAAATATGCTTGTTGTCATAAGCTACTAACATTTTTGGGGTTGTTCGTTACACAGCATTACTGCAGCAATAGTTGAGTAACACATGAAACGTATATGCCCTCCACAATCTAAACTGAGCCCGACTTTCAGTGCCAATCTCAAGGCATCTTCTCCCATATGCTCCTAGTAATACTGGTTCCCATATATTGAGCACCTACTGTTTTCATGCCAGGTTAACTTGCCCGGGTACCCAGCTAGTGAGTGAGTAGCAGAACTAAGATTCATGTATGTCATAGTCCAGAGCAGTGTGTGCTGTTCTCACATTTCCATTCTGTTAATCTGTTCTCCAGCCACAGAGTTAACTTGGCATTCACCAAACATGCCTATAACATGAAGCTTGTATTTCTGTGTCTACTTTTTTTTTTAACATCTTTATTGGAGTATAATTGCTTTACAATGGTGTGTTAGTTTCTGCTGTATAACAAAGTGACTCAGCTATACGCGTACATATATCCCCATATCCCCTCCCTCTTGCGTCTCCCTCCCACCCTCCCTATCCCACCCCTATAGGTGGTCCTCTGTCTTCTTTTGTAGGTCAAGTCTCAGGCTCTCTTTTATGTATAACCTGATAATATTAATAATGAATAATAGTTATTGAGTGCTATGTTCCAGACACTTTTCTCAGTTACTTGTTTAGTCTTCACAGTGACCCTATGAAATAGGTACTGTGGTTATCACTATTACAGAGGAGGAAACTGAGGCATAGAGAGGCAAAGTAGCTTGCGAGATCACACAGTGAATCACAGATCTGGGGTTCAAACCCAGTTGGACTCCAGAGCCTGTGCTCTGAACCACTCTACTGAATCTCCATCTACTGATATTGGGCCTCTATGCCCCTGTACTACTCTGCACATACTTGGATAATAACTCTGCACGTTTCATGACGATTATTTATACTACTGTTTCTTCCACTTCACTCTAAACTCTTAGAAGTCAAGGACTCGATCATATGTGTCCTTATATGTCGGTGCCTTGTGAGGTGGCTGGCCCGTAGCTACTTCTCACTAAACGTTTGTGAATATTATTTGCTGTTGAACTACTTTGTCATTGGTCACATTTCCTCCCAAATTGCTGGAGAAGTGGTCCAAATTGCCTTTCTCTGAAACCTGAGAATGACACAACATATTTTGAAAGTGATTTATAGAAAATCATGTATTTCCTACAGTTGGAAGGGATACAATCATAGGAATTTTTCAGATTTCCTCTCAGGCACTTGTTTTTTAAACAGCAATCAAAGAATCAGCAAATCATGACTGAGAGCTTCCTATGCATCAAAAACAGGCCAACCACTTGCGCTAGAGGTGGCGAACTAATTACTTTGTGTTCTGGTGGCAGTATTTTATTTTATTTTTCAGATCCAGTCTTGTTTTTGTGTCTTTGAGCTAGTGGGATCAATGAATATGGAAAGAAGTTAAGATAAAATAAAAATTTTACCTGACAGCCTTTTCTGGAATCTTCAATGACTCTGGGAGAGTTTATTGATTCTGAAAGAAAAATTACCATTCTCTTTCAAGGAAGGGTGAAACAAAGGATTTAGTGAATAAAAGGAATTAGAGCAATTAGCATAGCTTTTTAAAAATCCAGGATTATCTCTGTTGATTAGACTGCCTTAGAATTGTTGAAGGCAATGGAAATTATATATGTGAACTAGACAAGAGTTAGGTCTATGAACCAAGACCCACCTTTTTGAAGAAAAAAGCCCGGGGTTGAGAGAATTCAGTCATGAAAGTAAAGTGAGAGTTTCTGAAGCCTTCAAAGTAGAGTAGGAAATAATATTATTTTTTCTTTATAAAGGTTAGGTACTCCCAGGCATCCATTGAGATTTTCGATACCAAGTACAAGGTACCTGGTTAAAACACGATAATCAAAACAGAAAGAGAAACTAGAGGCAATATTTATTCAACCTATTAGACCTGTGAAAGTGAACAGGGCAGGTGGCAATGGTAAGTGTCGCTCTTGTTAAAGTTCAAAGTTCGTTAGTGGGTTATTTTCTTTCAGCAAATTGTGAATAGTTTTATTTGGTGGTGGGACATTTTTGGCAGATTCTTTGTCCTAACCAAACTGAAAAAATGCATACAATGGGATTCAAATACTTCAGCCCAGTTCATCAAGAAAAGAAATATAGACGAGCAACATTTTCTTTCTTAGTGTTAACTCCTTACTAGTTCTGTATGAATCTATTCAATGAAAAAAAGTGATTTTTGAATGGCCTTGTGATTTGTTTGTTCAAATATTGCCTGAGTTTTAGAGAGTTAAAATGCTCATTTCCTTATCATATGCATTTACTGTATCAACAGAATGGTTTGTAACCCAGATGTGGGGAATGCAATTGAAGAAAAGTAAATCTCAAGGTTGAAGAAGGAACATAATGATGAAAAACATAATTGAGGCAAGAAAGCATAGAGCTCAGTATTTTGTTAGTTTGGGTAATTAAAAAAGTTATATATGTAAAGAGGAAGACGAAAGATGGTGCTTTGGTGGTTCTTTGTGTGGTGTGATAGCACACAATGAATGGTACACAATTAGGGCCCATGTAAAGTCACGTTTTAATTAACAGGAGGGAGAGTTGTCTTTGAGTGTAGGCCTGCATTCCCAGTGTGCATTCATTTATTCATGAATATGTATTAAGTCTGGACAGTATGTTTGGTTGAGGACACAGTAACTCTTAGCCCCAAACCTGTCACTCTCACCATCTTTCCTTTTGGAGTGGAAGTCACCATCTATTTTACCTTTAGACCTGGCACAAGGAACAGGGTTCCTGCCCTGGAACCTGCCCAAGGGAGGGTCCCACTTAGGTATTCTTTTGGTCACAGCCCTCACCGGGAGGTGCGGAGTCCATGGGACCAAGGAAATACGCCCGCCGAGAAGCTCAATCCACTGAGAGCTTGTGTGCGTTGAGAGCCTTTTCCCCCACCCTTCTAGACCAAACTCTGGGTCAGGGCCAGTTTCATGGGCATACGCCACCTGTGCAGTCATACAGGGCCCTGTGCTCAGAAAGGTCCACCCTACACAGGGAACTATATTCAATATCCTGTGATAAACCATAATGGAAAAGAATATGAAAAAGAATGAGTATATGTATATATGTGTGTGTGTGTGTGTGTGTGTATATATATATATATATATATGTATAACTGAATCACTTTGTACAGCAGAAATTAACACAACATTGTAAATCAACTATACTTGAATAAATTTTAAAAAATAATAAAAAAGGCCCACCCTTGATTTAATGCTCTGCTGTTACTGTCTTGAAATTCTTAATAATTTTATTTTAGAACTTGTGTTTTGTGGATGAAGTCGAATGGGACAGTGGACATGCACGTGAGCAGAGGAGATACACTGTGTCTCCTGTGTCATCCATCTCTGCTGCTCATTGCCACCGCTTTAGCAAATAGCGTTTGCAATGCCCTGTGAGTGCAGGATTCTGGTGGGCCTGCACGTGTGGGAGTACAGTGAGACTCAAAGCAAGTACTGGGTGAATGTGTTACATCTGTGGAAGGAAGTGAGGGCACAAACAACCTGGAGAAGCCAGGCTTCCTATTTGAACTAGCACGTGCTTCAAATGCAGAAAGAGGGCAATTCTAAGAAAGCACAAATGACCAAAGAACCCTATGGCTAAAGGGTTCTTACCCCCCTTCCAGACCTTTTTCCAGATGCATCCTCCTGATGCAGTGATGAGTGCATCATTGCTCTGTGCACTCCTAGGTGAGGGGTGCCCAAGAGGCAGCTGTTGGCACAGCTCTGGAAAGAGCTTGAACTTGCAGGCTGAGACACACTGTAGTCCGCTAAGTTTGGGTTGTTTGTTATATGACAGTAGAAAACAAGAACACATACATTGTCTTCTTATTCTATTTCCTTCAGTAAACTCTGTATGTGGCCCCTTGTTCACTGTTGTGTTCCCACCTACTAGCGCAGAGCCGGACTCATAGTAGGCACTCAATAAGTACTTGCTGAGTTAGTGAAGGAGTGAATGAACAAACATGAACTGGAGTGTCCCTGCCTTCAATGGTTTAACACTTACAGTGGGCAACAGGCAATAACAATACCATGAAGTTAAATTTGATAACAGGTAATTGTAAAAAAATGAATGAATGACTGAATAAAGATAAGGCGCTGTAGGCTCACAGAAAAGTGGCCCCTAACTCAGCTTTGATACTGTCAAGGCCACCGGTCTTCAGCTTTGGGTGAACATTAGAATTATGTAGGATTTTTAAAAGCTGAGTAATTATGATTAAATTGGACGCATGCTAGATCAATGAAAATCAGACTCCCTGGGCGTGGCACCCAGATAGCAAAGCTTTTTTAAAGCTCCTCAGGTGATTGCGAGATGAAGCCCAAGCTGAGAACCCCAGGTCTATGCTGGGTTATGAAAGATGAGCAGAACCCAGGCAAAGGGTGGTAGGGGCAGCCGGGGTGGGACAATGATGTAGTAAGAGAAGAGATGGTGGACTGGAGGGTAAGTAACCTCCTTACATTCTTGGGGTCTCATTTATCTCACCTGTAAAATATGGCTAAGAATATTGAGCTCATTGGATGGTTGTAAGCAGTATAGAGTTGATTCCTATAAAGTGCCTGGTTCATAAGAGGTGCCCAGTAATACAGAAGTTAGAGGTTTCATGTGTGCAGCTGTTGAGGATTTGTGTTTTCCGTGTATGTTGTTTGGAGTGTGGAGAATCTATTACCAAATCTCTGAGCGCTTCTCCAGGGAGCCAAGGGAATGCTGAAGGGCTCCTTCCAAGTGGTATCTGGAAGCAGAAGCCAAAGCTTTCTCCCAAGGTCCAACAGGTCTCTGGCCTCTTCTTGTTCCTTGGTGGCAAGATTCCTTATAATCATTAGTTTCTGCTCTATTCTTTTTTTTTTCTAATCCAAAGCCTATATTCAAATTTTTCTCAATAATAATGAAATCATACAGTATTTACACTAATTAGTACATCTTGTTTTTTTTTTATTTTAACATCTTTATTGGAGTATAATTGCTTTACAATGGGGTGTTAGTTTCTGCTTTATAACAAAGTGAATCAGCTATACATATAATATATCCCCATATCTCCTCCCTCTTGCGTCTCCCTCCCTCCCACCCTCCCTATCCCACCCCTCCAGGTGGTCACAAAGCACCGAGCTGATCTCCCTGTGCTATGCGGCTGCTTCCCACTAGCTATCTACCTTATGTTTGGTAGTGTATATATATCCATGCCTCTCTCTCGCTTTGTCACCGTTTACCCTTCCCCCTCCCCATAGCTTCAAGTCCATTCTCTAGTAAGTCTGTGTCTTCATTCCTGTTTCACTCCTAGGTTTTTCATGACATTTTTTTTCTTACATTCCATATATATGTGTTAGCATACGGTATTTATCTCTCTCTTTCTGACTTACTTCACTCTGTATGACAGACTCTAGGTCTATCCACCTCATTACAAATAGCTCAATTTCGTTTCTTTTTATGGCTGAGTAATATTCCATTGTATATATGTGCCACATCTTCTTTATCCATTCATCTGATGATGGACACTTAGGTTGTTTCCATGTCCTGGCTATTGTAAATAGAGCTGCAATGAACATTTTGGTACATGACTCTTTTTGAATTATGGTTTTCTCAGGGTATATGCCCAGTAGTGGGATTGCTGGGTCATATGGTAGTTCTATTTGTAGTTTTTTAAGGAACCTCCATACTGTTCTCCACAGTGGCTGTATCAATTTACATTCCCACCAACAGTGTAAGAGGGTTCCCTTTTCTCCACACCCTCTCCAGCATTTATTGTTTCTAGATTTTTTGATGATGGCCATTCTGACTGGTGTGAGATGATATCTCATTGTAGTTTTGATTTGCATTTCCCTAATGATTAGTGATGTTGAGCATTCTTTCATGTGCTTGTTGGCACACTGTATATCTTCTTTGGAGAAATGTCTATTTAGGTCTTCTGCCCATTTTTGGATTGGGTTGTTTGTTTTTTTGTTATTAAGCTGCATGAGCTGCTTATAAATTTTGGAGATTAATCCTTTGTCAGTTGCTTCATTTGCAAATATTTTCTCCCATTCTGAGGGTTGTCTTTTGGTCTTCTTTATGGTTTCCTTTGCTGCGCAAAAGCTTTTAAGTTTCATTAGGTCCCATTTGTTTACTTTTGTTTTTATTTCCATTTCTCTAGGAGGTGGGTCAAAAAGGACCTTGCTGTGATTTATGTCATAGAGTGTCCTGCCTATGTTTTCCTCTAAGAGTTTGATAGTTTCTGGCCTTACATTTAGGTCTTTAATCCATTTTGAGCGTATTTTTGTGTATGGTGTTAGGGAGTGATCTAATCTCATACTTTTACATGTAGCTGTCCAGTTTTCCCAGCACCACTTATTGATAGGCTGTCCTTTCTCCACTGTACATTCCTGCCTCCTTTGTCAAAGATAAGGTGACCATATGTGCGTGGGTTTATCTCTGGGCTTTCTATCCTGTTCCATTGATCTATATTTCTGTTTTTGTGCCAGTACCATACTGTCTTGATTACTGTAGCTTTGTAGTATAGTCTGAAGTCAGGAAGCCTGATTCCTCCAGCTCCGTTTTTCGTTCTCAAGATTGCTTTGGCTATTCGGGGTCTTTTGTGTTTCCATACAAATTGTGAAATTTTTTGTTCCAGTTCTGTGAAAAATGCCAGTGGTAGTTTGATAGGGATTGCATTGAATCTGTAGATTGCTTTGGGTAGTAGAGTCATTTTCACAATGTTGATTCTTCCAATCCAAGAACATGGTATATCTCTCCATCTATTTGTATCATCTTTAATTTCTTTCATCAGTGTCTTCTAATTTTCTGCATACAGGTCTTTTGTCTCCTTAGGTAGGTTTATTCCTAGATATTTTATTCTTTTTGTTGCAATGGTAAAAGGGAGTGTTTTCTTGATTTCACTTTCAGATTTTTCATCCTTAGTGACTTGTGGATTTGTGAATGCCAGAGATTTCTGTGCATTAATTTTGCCAGAGATTTCTGTGCATTAATGCCAGAGATTTCTGTGCCAGAGATTTCTGTGCATTAATTTTGTATCCTGCTACTTTACCAAATTCATTGATTAGCTCTAGTAGTTTTCTGGTAGCATCTTTAGGATTCTCTATGTATACTATCATGTCATCTGCAAAGAGTGACAGCTTTACTTCTTCTTTTCCGATTTGGATTCCTTTTATTTCCTTTTCTTCTCTGATTGCTGTGGCTAAAACTTCCAAAACTACGTTGAATAAGAGTGGTGAGAGTGGACAACCTTGTCTTGTTCCTGATCTTAGTGGAAATGCTTTCAGTTTTTCACCATTGAGGACGATGTTGGCTGTGGGTTTGTCATATATGGCCTTTATTATGTTGAGGAAAGTTCCCTCTATGCCTACTTTCTGCAGGGTTTTTATCATAAATGCGTGTTGAATTTTGTCAAAAGCTTTCTCTGCATCTATTGAGATGATCATATGGTTTTTCTCCTTCAATTTGTTAATATGGTGTATCACGTTGATTGATTTGTGTATATTGAAGAATCCTTGCATTCCTGGAATAAACCCCACTTGATCATGGTGTATGATCTGTTTAATGTGCTGTTGGATTCTGTTTGCTAGTATTTTGTTGAGGATTTTTGCATCTAGGTTCATCAGTGATATTGGCCTGTAGTTTTCTTTCTTTGTGACATCCTTGTCTGGTTTTGGTATCAGGGTGATGGTGGCCTCGTAGAATGAGTTGGGGAGTGTTCCTCCCTCTGCTATATTTTGGAAGAGTTTGAGAAGGATAGGTGATAGCTCTTCTCTAAATGTTTGATAGAATTCGCCTGTGAAGCCATCTGGTCCTGGGCTTTTGCTTGTTGGAAGATTTTTAATCACAGTTTCAATTTCAGTGCTTGTGATTGGTCTGTTCATATTTTCTATTTCTTCCTGATTCTGTCTTGGCAGGTTGTGCCTTTCTAAGAATTTGTCCATTTCTTCCAGGTTGTCCATTTTATTGGCATAGAGTTGCTTGTAGTAATCTCTCATGATCTTTTGTATTTCTGCAGTGTCAGTTGTTACTTCTCCTTTTTCATTTCTAATTCTATTGATTTGAGTCTTCTCCCTTTTTTTCTTGATGAGTCTGGCTAATGGTTTATCAATTTTGTTTATCCTTTCAAAGAACCAGCTTTTAGGTTTATTGATCTTTGCTATCGTTTCCTTCATTTCTTTTTCATTTATTTCTGATCTGATTTTTATGATTTCTTTCCTTCTGCTAACTTTGGGGTTTTTTTGTTCTTCTTTCTCTAATTGCTTTAGGTGCAAGGTTAGGTCGTTTATTCGAGATGTTTCCTGTTTCTTAAGGTAGGATTGTATTGCTATAAACTTCCCTCTTAGAACTGCTTTTGCTGCATCCCATAGATTTTGAGTCGTCGTGTCTCCATTGTTATTTGTTTCTAGGTATTTTTTGATTTCCTCTTTGATTTCTTCAGTGATCACTTCGTTATTAAGTAGTGTATTGTTTAGCCTCCATGTGTTTGTATTTTTTACAGATCTTTTCCTGTAATTGATATCTAGTCTCATAGCGTTGTGGTCGGAAAAGATACTTGATACAATTTCAATTTTCTTAAATTTACCAAGGCTTGATTTGTGACCCAAGATATGATCTATCCTGGAGAATGTTCCATGAGCACTTGAGAAAAATGTGTATTCTGTTGTTTTTGGATGGAATGTCCTATAAATATCAATGAAGTCCATCTCGTTTAATGTATCATTTAAAGCTTGTGTTTCCTTATTTATTTTCATTTTGGATGATCTGTCCCTTGGTGAACGTGGGGTGTTAAAGTCCCCTACTATGATTGTGTTACTGTCGATTTCCCCTTTTATGGCTGTCAGTATCTGCCTTATGTATTGAGGTGCTCCTATGTTGGGTGCATAAATATTTACAATTGTTATATCTTCTTCTTGGATCGATCCCTTGATCATTATGTAGTGTCCTTCTTTGTCTCTTCTAATAGCCTTTGTTTTAAAGTCTATTTTGTCTGATATGAGAATTGCTACTCCAGCTTTCTTTTGGTTTCCATTTGCATGAAATACCTTTTTCCATCCCCTTACTTTCAGTCTGTATGTGTCTCTAGGTCTGAAGTGGGTCTCTTGTAGACAGCAAATATATGGGTCTTGTTTTTGTATCCATTCAGCCAATCTGTGTCTTTTGGTGGGAGCATTTAGTCCATTTACATTTAAGGTAATTATCGATATGTGTGTTCCCATTCCCATTTTCTTAATTGTTTTGGGTTCGTTATTGTAGGTCTTTTCCTTCTTTTGTGTTTCTTGCCTAGAGAAGTTCCTTTAGCAGTTGTTGTAGAGCTGGTTTGGTGGTGCTGAACTCTCTCAGCTTTTGCTTGTCTGTAAAGGTTTTAATTTCTCCATCAAATCTGATTGAGATCCTTGCTGGGTAGAGTAATCTTGGTTGCAGGTTTTTCTCCTTCAACACTTTCAATATGTCCTGCCACTCCCTTCTGGCTTGCAGAGTTTCTGCTGAAAGATCAGCTGTTAACCTTATGGGGATTCCCTTGTGTGTTATTTGTTGTTTTTCCCTTGCTGCTTTTAATATGTTTTCTTTGTATTTAATTTTTGACAGTTTGATTAATATGTGTCTTGGCGTATTTCTCCATGGATTTATCCTGTATGGGACTCTCTGTGCTTCCTGGACTTGATTAACTATTTCCTTTTCCATATTAGGGAAGTTTTCAACTATAATGTCTTCAAATATTTTCTCAGTCCCTTTCTTTTTCTCTTCTTCTTCTAGAACCCCTATAATTCGAATGTTGGTGCGTTTAATGTTGTCCCAGAGGTCTCTGAGACTGTCCTCAGTTGTCTTCATTCTTTTTTCTTTATTCTGCTCTGCAGTAGTTATTTCCACTATTTTATCTTCCAGGTCACTTATCCGTTCTTCTGCCTCAGTTATTCTGCTATTGATCCCATCTAGAGTATTTTTCATTTCATTTATTGTGTTGTTCATCATTGTTTGTGTCATCTTTAGTTCTTCTAGGTCCTTGTTAACTGATTCTTGCATTTTGTCTATTCTATTTCCAAGATTTTGGGTCATCTTTACTATCATTATTCTGAATTCTTTTTCAGGTAGACTGCCTATTTCCTCTTCATTTGTTAGGTCTGGTGGGTTTTTATCTTGCTTCTTCATCTGCTGTGTGTTTTTCTGTCTTCTCATTTTGCTTATCTTACTGTGTTTGGGGTCTCCTTTTTGCAGGCTGAAGGTTCGTAGTTCCTGTTGTTTTTGGTGTCTGTCCCCAGTGGCTAAGGTTGTTTCAGTGGTTTGTGTAGGCTTCCTGGTGGAGGGTACTAGTGCCTGTGTTCTGGTGGATGAGGCTGGATCTTGTCTTTCTGGTGGGCAGGTCCACGTCTGGTGGTGTGTTTTGGGGTGTCTGTAGACTTATTATGATTTTGGGCAGCCTCTCTGCTAATGGGTGGGGTTGTGTTCCTGTCTTGCTAGTTGTTTCGCATAGGATGTCCAGCACTGTAGCTTGCTGGTCGTTGAGTGAAGCTGGGTGCTGGCGTTGAGATGGAGATCTCTGGGAGATTTTCGCTGTTTGATATTATGTGCAGCTGGGAGGCCTCTTGCGGACCAGTGTCCTGAAGTTGGCTCTCCCACCTCAGAGGCACAACACTGACTCCTGGCTGCAGCACCAAGAGCCTTTCATCCACAGGGCTCCTTAATTTGGGATGATTCGTTGTCTATTCATGTATTCCACAGATGCAGGGTACATCAAGTTGATTGTGGAGCTTTAATCCGCTGCTTCTGAGGCTACTGGGAGTGTTTTCCCTTTCTCTTCTTTGTTCTCACAGCTCCCAGGGGCTCAGCTTTGGATTTGGCCCCACCTGTGCGTGTAGGTCGCCGGAGGGCGTCTGTTCTTTGCTCAGACAGGACGGGGTTAAAGGAGCCGCTGATTCGGAGGCTCTGGCTCACTCAGGCCGGGGGGAAGGGAGGGTCACGTTGTGCGGGGCGGGCCCGCGGCGGCAGAGGCCGGCGTGACGCTGCTCGCCTGAGGCGCGCAGTGCGCTCTCCCGGGGGAGCCGTCCCGGGATCCCGGGGCCCCGGCAGTGGCAGGCCGCACAGGCCCCCCGGAAGCGGGTGTGGACAGTGACCCGTGTTCGCACACAGGCCTCCCGGTGGCGGCAGCAGCGGCCCTAGCGTCTCATGTCTGTCTCTGGGCTCCGCACTTTTAGCCGCGACTCGCGCCCGTCTCTGGAGCTCCTCCAAGCAGCGCTCTCAATCCCCTCTCCTCGCGCACCAGGAAACAAAGAGGGAAGAAAAAGTCTCTTGCCTCCTCGGCAGGTCCAGACCCCGCCCCCGACTCCCTCCCGGCCAGCTGCGGTGCACCAACGCCCTGCAGGCTGTGTTCACGCCGCCAACCCCAGTCCTCTCCCGGCGCTACGACAGAAGCCGGAGCCTCAGCTCCCAGCCCCGCCCGCCCCAGCGGGTGAGCAGAGAAGCCTCTTGGGCTGGTGAGTGCCGGTCGGCCCGATCCTCTGCGCTGGAATCTCTCCGCTTTGCCCTCCGCACCCCTGTTGCTGTGCTCTCCTCCGTGGCTCCCAAGCTCCCCCACTCCGCCACCCGAAGTCTCCGCCCGCGAAGGGGCTTCCTAGTGTGTGGACACTTTTCCTCCTTCACAGCTCTCTCCTGCTGGTGCAGGACCCGTCCCTATCCTTTTGTTTCTGTTTATTTTTTTCTTTTGCCCTACCCAGGTACGTGGGGGGGTTCCTTGCCTTTTGGGAGTTCTGAGGTCTTCTGCCAGCGTTTAGTAGGTGCTCCGTAGGAGTTGTTCCACGCGTAGATGTATTTCTGGTGTATCTGTGGGGAGGAAGGTGATCTCCGCGTCTTCCATCTTGTTTTGCATAGCAAAGTGTTTGTGAGATTCATCTATCTTACTGAATTGCACAAGTGGTCTTACCCTTTTTATTGCTAAGTAGTATTTCATTAATATACCACAGGTTGTTTATTCATTCTTTTCTTTCCCTTGTTGGTTATCTGTTTTAAATACAGCAGTGTGTACATGTCAATCCCAAACTCCCAATCTATCCTTACCTGTTACCCTTCTTCCCTGGTAACCATAAGTTCGTTCTCTAAGTCTGTGAGTCTGTTTCTGTTTTGTAAATAAGGTCACTTGTATCATTTCTTTTTAGATTCCATATATAAGCAATATCATATGATATTTGTCTTTCTGTGTCTTACTTAGTATGATAATCTCTAGGTCCATCCATGTTGCCACAAATGGCTTTATTTCATTCTTTTGAATGGCTGAGTAATATTCCATTGTATATATGTGCCACATCTTCTTTATCTATTAATCTGTTGATGGACACTTAGGTTGCTTCCATGTCCTGGCTATTGTAAATAGAGCTGCAATGAACATTGTGGTAAATGACTCTTTTCATTATGGTTTTCTCTGGGTATACGCCCAGGAGTGGGATTGCTGGATCATATGATAGCTCTACTTTTAGTTTTTTAAGGAACCTCCATACTGTTCTCCATAGTGGCTGTATCAATTTACATTCCCACCAACAGTGTAGGAGGGTTCCCTTTTCGCCACACCCTCTCCAGCATTTATTGTTTGTAGATTTTTTCATGATGGTCATTCTGACTGGTGTGAGGCAATATCTCTTTGTAGTTTTGATTTGCATTTCTCTAATAATTAATTTCTGCTCTATTCTTAACATTTTTCTCCTTGTCAACTTGATTTTCAACTTACCTCCTCTGCCTCAGCCCAGTGCATTCCATCTATGTTCTTAAAGGAAAACAAGGAAAGATATTTCCGTCAGCGTTTCTCAATAGCCTGAATGACTCTGTCATGCTTCCTTTTTGGTTTGGGGTCCTGGGATGGGACATGGGGGTTAAAGAGGGTCAGGCAATTGAGTCTATATAAACAGGATTGAGTGCATGGATGCCAGGGAACAATTTGTGCTAAATCCTTTGATCCAAACCTTCTAGGATTCAGTTGAGTGAGTTGGACCAGCCCAAATCTAAAAGACTGAGATGGATGCAGATTCCCTGGTTGGCCAACATGGTTCCTAAGTGGAAGCAATTAGGGCAGTGCTTCTCAAGCTATCTGTGGTAAATTATTAGATGTTAAAAACTTCCAGCTCATAGCATATCGATACTTTTGTAAAAATACAATAAAATCTGGGCTTCCCTGGCGGCGCAGTGGTTGAGAGTCTGCCTGCCGATGCAGGGGACATGGGTTCGTGCCCCGGTCCGGGAAGATCTCACATGCCATGGCCGCTGAGCGTGCACGTCCGGAGCCTGTGCTCCGCAGCGGGAGAGGCCACAACAAGAGGCCTGCAAACAAAAAGCCCCACGAACCAAAAAAAAAAAAAAAAAAAAAAAAAAAAAAAACCACCCAAAAAACAGTAAAATCCTATAAACTAAAATAAAAAAGACATAAAATCCAAGCCTAACTGTTTTATTAGATTCAAGAAACATCAATTATATTTCAATAAATATAATCAAAGCAAGTATAACATAAAAAGCAAAAGAATTACAGAAACCAGACATGTTTATGAAAGGGTATGCATGTAGGTGATTAATATAATTACTATTACACCTAGCTTTTTGTTATTCCACAATCACAGCTAAACACAAGTTGAGTGAAGTAGTAATTCCTCATATTAAATGCCTATGCACATTTTTAAATGAACATTGTATCAGTATTTGATTTTCTAATGTTACAAATGAGCTTGTTTCTTGCTTATTAACTAGAGACCATTCCTCATAGGGCATAATGCATATCTAAAATGTTTATGTTTTGTTTTAATAGCACTCATGGTAGAGCGGTCAATCTTACGTATGGGTGGTGAGGAAAGTAGAACAAGTTATTTTAAGGCAATTTCAGCAAGCTCAGGATATTTATTTTTAACTGTTATCCACAATGAACTAAGCAATGCTGTATTTTCAGAATTAGTCTTCAATCTTTTCTCAGCACCCAGTTCTAACAATTAATCTTGTAAAGTGTAATTGAATTCAAATTATCTTTTTATGAAAGAGATTAAAGATCCATGAATTTCCTGTGTGTGAAATTTTTTGACGGAAAATAAAATCCAAAATGTTCTAACAGATTTGTAAGCTAGTCAGAGAAAACTTTTTGCAGATTTGTAATATTAAGATCCTTGCCTAAGTCAATGATAATTGTTAAATTATGGAATATGTCATAAAAATATGTAAAACCTTTGTCCTTCCAAGGTTCTAACTTTTCTTTTGCTTTTTAGATCTTGTCTGCCATTGAAAACCACGTTGTATCGTGTCCTTGTATGGGGTAAGTACAGAACTTAGATCATAAATATACTGAAAATATAACACAAAAATATCAAACTAATTTGTATCTTTAAGAAGTTGGGTTAAGCTGGTTTCTTTCTTTTTTTAATTTTTATTTTTTGGCATTGCCTCGCAGCCTGTGGGATCTTAGTTCCCTGACCAGGGATTGAACCCACACCCCCTGCAGTGGAAGCACAGAGTCTTAACCACTGGACCACCAGGGAAGTCCCTGTAAATAGTGTTGCTGTGAACATTGGGATGCATGTATCTTTTCGAATTAGAGTTTTCATTTTTTTCCGCATATATACCTAGGAGTGGAATTGCTGGATCATATGGTAATTCTATTTTTAGTTTTTTAAGGAACCTCCATACTGTTTTCCATAGTGGCTGCACCAATTTACGTTCCCACCAACAGTGTAGGAGGGTTCCCTTTTCTTTACATCCTCTCCAACATTTATTATTTGTAGATTTTTGATGATAGCCATTCTGACCAGTGTAAGGTGATACCTCATTGTAGTTTTGATTTGCATTTCTGTGCTTAGTGATGTTGAGTATCTTTTCATGTACTTGTTGGCCATCTGTATGTCTTCTCTGGAAAAATGTCTATTTAGATCTTCCACCCATTTTTTGATTGGGTTGTTTGTTTTTTGATATTGAGTTGTGTGAGCTGTTTGTATATTTTGGAAATTAAGCCCTTGTTGGTCACATCGTTTTCAAATATTTTCTCCCATTCCCTAGGCTGTCTTTTCATTTTGTTTATGGTTTCCTTTGCTGTGCAAAAGCTTTTAAGTTTATTTATTTATTATTTTTTATTATTTTTATTTTTCTTGTGGTACGCGGGCCTCTCACTATTGTGGCCTCTCCCGTTGCGGAGCACAGGCTCCAGACGTGCAGGCTCAGCGGCCATGGCTCACGGGCCCAGCCGCTCCACGGCGTGTGGGATCTTCCCGGACCAGGGCACGAACCCGTGTCCCCTGCATTGACAGGTGGACTCTCAACCACTGCGCCACCAGGGAAGCCCCTAAGTTTATTTTTTTAACATCTTTATTGGCGTATAATTGCTTTACAATGGTGTGTTAGTTTCTGCTTTATAACAAAGTGAATTAGCTATACATATATGTATATCCCCATATCTCCTCCCTCTTGCATCTCCCTCCCACCCTCCCTATCCCACCCCTCTAGGTGGTGACAAAGCACCAAACTGATCTCCCTGTGCTATGCAGCTAAAGCTTTTAAGTTTGATTAGGTCCCATTTATTTATTTTTGCTTTTGTTTCTTTTGCCTTGGGAGACTGATCTAAGAAAATAGTGCTACAGTTTATGTCAAACAGTATTTCTCCTATGTTCTCTTCTAGGAATTTTATGGTGTCATATCTTACATTTAGGTCTTTAAACCATTTCAAGTTTAGTTTTGTATAAGGTGTGAGGGAATGTCCTAATTTTATTGATTTACATGTAGCTCTCCAGATTTCCCGACACTACTTGTTGAAGAGACTTGCTTTTCTCCATTGTATATTCTTGCCTCCTTTGTTGTAGATTAATTGACCATACATGTGTGAGTTTATTTCTGGGCTCTCTATTCTGGTCCATTGATTTTTGTGTCTGTTTTTGTGCCAGTACCACACTATTTTGATTACTGTAGCTTTGTAGTATAGTCTGAAGTCTGGAAGGGTTATACCTCCAGCTTTGTTCTTTTTTTCTCAGGATTGTTTGGCAATTCTAGGTCTTTTGTGGTTCCATATAAATTGTATTATTATTTGTTCTAGTTCTGTGAAAAATGTCATGGACATTTTTATAAAGATTGCATTAAATCTGTAGATTGCTTTGGGTAAAATGGCCATTTTAACAATATTAATTCTTCCAATCCAAGAGCATGGTATATCTTTCCATTTCTTTGAATCATCTTCAGTTTCCTTTATCATTCTTTTATAGTTTTCAGTATATAGGTCTTTCACCTCTGTGTTTAAGTTCACTCTTAGGTATTTTGTTTTTGATGCAATTTTGAGTGGGATTTTTTTCTTTTTACTTTTTCTGATAGTTCATTATTAGTGTATAGAAATACAAGATTAATATACAGGACTCTATTGCATCCTGCTACCTTTATGAATTCATTAGTTCTAATAGCTTTTATTAATTAAAATTTTTTTAATTTTATATTGGAGTATAGTTGATTTACAATGTTGTGTTAGTTTAAGGTGTACAGGAAAGTGACTTAGTTATACATATATCTATTCTTTTTCAGATTATTTTCCCATGTAGGCTATTACGGAGTAGTGAGTAGAGTTCCCTGTGCTATATACTAGGTCCTTGTTGATTATCTTTTTTTTTTTTTTGCGGTACGCGGACCTCTCACCGTGGTGGTCTATCCCGTTGTGGAGCACAGTCTCCGGACACGCAGGCTCAGTGGCCATGGCTCACGGGCCCAGCCGCTCCGCGGCATGTGGGATCTTCCCGGACCGGGGCACAAACCCGTGTCCCCTGCATCGGCAGGTGGACTCTCAACCACTGCGCCACCAGGGAAGCCCGATTATCTATTTTATATATAGTAGTGTATATATGTTAATCCCAACTTCCTAATTTATCCCTCCTGCTCACCCCCTTTCCCCTTTGGTAACTATAAGTTTGTTTTTGAAGCCTGTGAGTCTGTTTCTGTTTTGTAAGTTCATTTGTATCATTTTTTAAAGATTCTACATATAAGTGATATCATGTGATACTTTTTCTCTATCTGACTTACTTCACCTAGTATGATAATCTCTAGATCTATCCCTGTTGCTGCAAATGGCATTATTTCATTCTTTTTTATGGCTGAGTAATATTCCATTCTATATATTACCACATTTTCTTTATCCATTCATCTGCCGATGAACATTTAGGTTGCTCCCATGTCTTGGCTGTTGTAAACAGTGCTGCAATGAACATTGGGGTGCATGTGTCTTTTTGAATTATGGTTTTCTCCAGGTATATGTCCAGGAGTGAGATTGCTGCGTCATATGGCAGTTCTATTTTTAGTTTTTTAAGGAAACTCCATACTGTTTTCTGTAGTGGTTGTACCAACTTACATTCCCACCAACAGTGTAGGAGGGTTCCCTTTTCTTCACACCCTCTTCAGCATTTATTACTTGTAGACATTTTGATGATGGTCATTCTGAACCGTGTGAGATAATACCTCATTGCAGTTTTGGTTTGTGTTTCTCTAATAATTAGCAACGTTGAGCAACTTTTCATGTGCTTTTTAGCCATCTGTATGTCTTCTTTGAGAAACGTCTACTTGGGTCTTCTGTCCATTTTTTGATTGGGTTGTTTGTTTTTTATTTCTAATAATTTTTGTGTGGAGACTAGGGTTCTCTGTATAGAATATCATGTCACCTACACACAGTGACAGTTTTACCTCTTCCCTTCCACTTTGGATACCTTTTATTTCTTTTTTTTTTTGCGGTCTGAGGGCTGTGGCTAGGACTTCCAATCCTATGTTGATTAGAAGTGGTAAGAGTGGGCATCCTTTTCTTGTTCCTGAATTTAGCGGGAAGGTTTTTAGCTTTTCACCATTGAATATTATGTTGGCTGTTGGTTTGCCATAAATGGCCTTTATGTTGAGATATGTTTCCTCTCTACCCGCTTTGATGAGAGTTTTATCATGAATGGACGCTGAATTTTGTGAAATGCCTTTTCTGCATCTATTGAGATGATCATGTGGTTTTTTCCTTTCTTTTTGTCAATGTGGTGTATCACATCGATTGATTTGCCTATAGATAAGGCAAGCATCATCACTAGCACAGAGCTTAGTTAGTACTTAGTAAACGGTAGTTTTTATCACAATTAGTTCATGATTATTGAGTGTTGCCCTTCGGGAAACTAAAATGCTTTTGTTTAGGGGTGTTCATTACAAATGAGTGTGTGCACACAGGTGTGCATGCACACATAAATACACGTGTCCACACTCGCGCTCAAATACGCACATACTCACATGCCATAGACATTTTATTTGGGTTCAGCCAGCTGCATCTAGAGCACATCTTCTAGTTGCATTCATGATCATTTGGGGGCCCACGTAAGGGGAAGTTAGATTGATTTGGGGGTAAAATAGGATGAATTGAGAAACTCACACATTTTTTTGCTGACTAACATAGGGGAACTGTCAAAAGGCTAAGACCAGGATTTGATTCTGCTCCAAATCTCTGTGCCATTAACTCGACTGATTTTTCTCTTCCTTTGTTAAAGTGTTACTGTCTCTTTTGATCCTGCAAGGTGTATTACATTTGGCAGAAGCCATGGAAGAAAGTATATCAGAGAAGTGAGAACTGTTGTCATCAACTAACCTTCACAGTTGACGTTTGTCGAAGGTTCAACTGACCTTCACTACCTTTTCAAGAATAACTTACTCTTATAAAATTGTACACACAGTGTGATAAAACTTTCATATAAAAAAACCCAGTGTAGATATCTACAGAAAAAAGATGGTTATTTTAGAATGGTGGGATTATGGGTATTTTCCAATGTTCTCCTATCAGTATGTAGTTTTAAACATAATCAGAAGCAGCTAAAAAGTGCTTTTTTTTTTTTAAACAAAGAAAGAAAATAACCTACTCTTACTAATACAAGGAGGCTTGTTCTTTTGTGCTTTCATTTTCATCATAGGGGAGGTGGAGGAGTGAAATTTATTAGTTTGGGGATTGTTTTGAGAGTTTCTCTTCTGGATTTTATCTCCACATTTTCTGAAAAGCTCTTATGTGAATTTACTACTCAGACTGCTTTGCTGGTTTATTATTAGACCATCCTCCTCCAAACTTGGCTGGAAATCAGAGGCCCATCCAGATAAGAATCTCCACAATGTGCATTTTCAGAGCAAGTCAGAAGTTGTTTCGTTTTAACACTCAAAGAAAGCTTTTGTATTTTCGGTTTCAAGTGCTCTGCAGTAAACCAGCAGTCTATATAGATTATACAAAAGGGTCATATGTTGGTTTGAGCTAGCTTCTAGGGGAAAAAATTCACCATTGAGGAACAGCAAACGTTTAAACAATGAACTGACAGCTGCCGGTCCATTAGATCCCTCCATGGGGCCAACTCCTGCTCTTTTCAATTTCACTGTGATCTGTAGATACAACTCTTCATGTCTGAGCTGGTGGTGACGGGCTGTGTTCCAGTAGCACCTGCACTTATCAGAGCGATACCTTTCATCAGAGAACTCTCACATAAAGTCCTTTACAAGGAAGAGAAACAGTGCCAGCTTGGAAATGGAGAAGAAAATATGTACCTATTTCAAGTTCCGAATTGGCCATTTAAGTACTTGTAGAGTGAGAACTAAAAGCTTGAAGCTCTTGATTTATACTGTATTCTCATGGACATTCTCAGGAGTATCAGGATCTAACCTTTGCTGAATTTTAACCCAAATAGTTAAACCTCATAGTTTGCTAAATTAAGTGCTAATTTAACGATGATGTCTGTCTTTAAAAAATAAAAATCTTTCGGTGAAAGTCTTACAGAAGCGATATAAAAGAATGTTTGCTTCAGCTTCTGCTTCAGGGAACTACAGTCCTCTTAATTTTCTCTTTACTGGAGTCCAGTGTCCATAATTGTGAGCCCTTTTGAACAGCCCAGGGGTTTGGTCCAGGGTTTCGCAGGAAGAGAGTAAAAAGTCCTAGGTGAAGACAAGCCTTTGATTCTTTTTTTTTTAACTTTTTTTTTTTTTTTTTTTTTTTTGGTGGTACGCGGGCCTCTCACTGTTGTGGCCTCTCCCGTTGCGGAGCACACGCTCCGGACGCGCAGGCTCAGCAGCCATGGCTCACGGGCCCAGCCGCTCTGCGGCATGTGGGATCTTCCCGGACCGGGGCACGAACCCACGTCCCCTGCATCGGCAGGTGGACTCTCAACCACTGTGCCACCAGGGAAGCCCCTTTTTTTTTTAACTTTTTAAATAAGATATAATTAAATGAGATATAATTCACAAACCATGCAATTTACAATTTAAAGTATACCATTCAATGGCTTTTAGAATATTCACAGAGTTGTATAACCATCACCCAAATCAATCTTGGAACATATTCATTATCCCAAAAAGAAATTCCATACCCATGAGCTGTCACTCCCTGCTCCCCATTCTCTTTAGCCTAGGCTACCACTAATGTACCTTCTGTCTCTGTAGATTTCCCTGTTCTGGACATTTCACATGAATGGAATCATACAGTTGAAGTCTTTTGTGGTTGGCTTCTTTCGCTTAATATTTTTGACGGTCATCCATGTTGTAGCATATATCAGTACTTCATTCCTTTTTATAAGCCTTTGATTCTTTTTATCAGGGTCTTTTCTCACCTTTGACTTGATTCTCTGCTAAATTACTCTTTTCCTTCAGTCTCTTAGAATGTCTTCCTTTGGGGTCCCTGGTTTAGATTTTTGGTTGATGTTTCTATCGGTGTTTTGGGGGCCACTGCTTGCCCTGATCACGTCTCAGATCTGCCAAATCTTGATTGCTTTCTTAGTTCTGAACCCCATCACCTCCTCTCACCTCTGATCCTTAATAACTGCACCTCTGCTTTCCTAGGCACAGCTTTAACCTGCCCCTGCCTCTGCCCAGGCTGAACCTAACTAGGTTTCAGCTCGATCGGTCTGAACTGAGCAGTCAGTTCAGCCAGTCAATTCAATTTCCATTCCAAGAATCAGCCCCACTAGTTCTTCGATTCAGTGGTTTTACCTTTTTCATAATTAATCAGCAAATTTTTGACTGCATGAGATGATAAAGTCAAAACAGAAAATTGGTTATGTCTCAGCATCTTCCTTTAGCTTTTTTTCTCCATACAAGAATACTGAATAAATTTGGTAGGTGTAGGGAATAAGCATTTTTAATTTCATAGTTTAAAGTTTCATAGTTAGACCTCAAAGCAGAAAGAGGCTACCTCATCTCATCAGACGGGAGAGGACAATAGTGGCAGTACTTTAATAGGCATGGCAAAAGAAACTTAGAATCGAGGTTATGAGACCTGCAGTAAGTAATCTCTCCATTACCTAAGACCCTCCATCTAAAACCCAGTCCACATATTCTGTTCCATTTAGTAGCTGTTGGTGTTTGAGCTCTTCTTCCTCAGGACAAGTGTAAGTGCCTTGAGACTGGGCATGTCCCACTCATATTTGTACCTTTCACAGTCTCTGGCACCAAACCCAGTGCCCAGTGAGTCCCCCAAAGCCACTGAATTGAATTCATGGTTAAGCTGAAGAAGGAAAAGACCTATGTTGAAAAATATAGATCCATGCACTTTTTTTTTGTGGTGGTAACACAGGAACGAAGGAGGATGTAAATAATACCTGAGTGGAAGTGCCTCAAGGGGAACATTCACCCACTCAGAATAGACTGATGTCATGTCATCTTGACTATGGGAAAAGCAAAGCAAATAGGTTTAGTATTCAAAGAGCCACTTACAACGTTAAAGCTTCTACTAAATAAATCCAGCGTAATATTTTTACCAAAAAACGTCATAAGGCGTCAGATGGCAAAGGAACATGAAAAGATTCATTAGACCTGCTTAATCCATCCAGAATGAGATGAACTGTGGAGCAGTTTTATCTGGACACGGAGGCATCCAGCCTTCTCTGTATCAGACAGAAACATTCAATGCAATGAGATAAATGCAAACACTGCGAAACATTCTCTATGTATCACGAGAACATAGAGGAACATAAGTTATAAGAAAAAATGCTGAACAAAGTCTGAACTACTACCACTGTCAAAATGCTGACATTGATTTTATTCACTTCTTGAGATCTAAATTGGAAAATCAAAAAGGATCAGATTGAACACAGGTCTTTATGATATACTATAATCAAAGACAGTATGGGGCTAGAACTACAATATATAATGGAAGGTCTTAAGGATGGAATTTGCTGATTCTTGGATGGAGAAATAAGCTGCCATTATCAGAATGAGTTTTGTTCCACAACTTAGTGATTTATTACTTGTGTTGCCAATTCACAGATCATTGTCATGTCACTCAGACAAAGAAATATGAAGCTTTGTAAAGAATAAATAAGGAAAAGGAAAGAGCTAAACTTACAAAATTATGTGCAAATAAAGAAAGGGAAGACTAATTTGCTATCAAATGGCTTTTATCTTAAAAAAAATACAGAGGCACAAAGAAGTAACTCTTTCTTGTGGTTATATATAAAAGCAGGGTTGTTTAAAAATGTTAAGAAATTAGCTTTCACAGAGAAATGTGTTCATAGAGAAAATAGAGATGCTAAAATGGCATTGGAGGACTCATGTCTGGACTCTTTGCTTCCTTTGTCAGGTGGTTGCTCCATTAATTAATGCAGTAGATCAGGAGTCTGTAGACTACTAAGAGAGTTTTTTTTTGTAACATTCTTTTTCCCCCCCTTAAAAAAATTGAATTATAGATGATTTACAATGTTGTGTTAGTTTCAGGTGTACAGCGAAGTGATTCAGTTCTACATACATATATATTTTTTTCAGATTCTTTTCCCTCACACATTATTAAAAAATACTGAGTAGAGTTCCCTGTGCTATCCAGGAGGTCCTCGTTGATTATTTTATATGTAGCAGTGTGTGTATGTTAATCCCAACCTCCCAATTTATCCCTCCCCCCACCACTTTTACTAAGAGGGGTTTTGACACTTGTATATATATGGTTGCAAAAATTTTTTTAGAAGAATGGTATTTCGTGACATGTGACAATTACATGAAGAATTCAGTGTCCGTAAATAAAGTTTTATTGGGACACAGCCATGCCCATGCATTTACAGATTGCCTATGGTGGCTTTCATGCCCACCACAGCAGAGTTTAGTTGGGACAGACCATATGGCCTGAAAAGCCTAAATCCATTTGTTATCTGGCCCTTTATGGGAAAAATTTGGCAACCCCTGTATTATATCATTAATGACATATCTAAACCCAGAAAGAGGACATGTTTAGAAAGAGACTGGTACTTCATGTAACGTTACATCCAAAGAAAAAAAGTCTACTACACAGATACACTTATTTCCATGCACACACATAAAGGGGCACCTACAGATGACCCGTAAGGGCAGCTAATACATCTCATGGATGCTTTTGATAGAGGAGTAAATTCACATGTTCCTTGGAGTGCTACTTACGAGAAGAGATTAGCATTTGGAACAGATCCCTAGTCGTTTTTCTCTGTTCTCTTTATGACTGGAATAAATGGGCTGCATTTGACTGAGCTTTTCACAAAATTCTAGACCCATACAGCAAGAAGGAATACTAACGTTAGGTCTTTCCAAATTTCAATATGTTGAATGTCACCAGTACCAATGAGAACCTAATGATTCTTAGCAACTTGCAACATTAAAAAAAAAATTGCAGCGACTTTCCTGGTGGTCCAGTAGGTAAGACTCCAGCCTCCCAATGCAGGGGGCCCAGATTCGATCCCTGGCCGGGGAACTAGATCCTGCATGCGTGCCGCAACTAAGAAACATGCATGCCACAACTAAGAAGTCCACATGCTGCAATTAAAAGATCCCATATACCACAACGAAGATCCCACATGCTGCAACAGAGACCCGGCACTGCCAAAGTAAATAGATAGATAGATAGAGAAATAAATCTAAAAATTGGAGCTTCCTTGGCCCCGTGTCACTCCCATACCCCAGGATGCACACAAGGTTGTGTGTTTTCCGACTTCTTGAGGACTTGGCCAGAGAGAAAATAGAGCATGCACAAGAAAATATATTGTTGAATTTCCTGGTTATGGCTTTCTTATTTTAGACAACTCAAGTGTAAATGCAATCCTGACCTTTAAACATCCACACGATGATGTGTGAAAAATATACGGTACAAGCAATAAACAATCAGCCACGCATTATATTTCTAATTTAGTCTGCTACTGTCTTATAGCATGTTGATTTCATAAATATAATTTGTAGTGTTGCTATTGGGCAGAAAGCCACCACCCACAAGCAGGGTGTCTGAGTAAAACTGTCCCATAAAAGAAATCTTTAACAGAGAAACAAATACGTTAAAAAAATGTTTACTTGTCATATGCATGAATGACCCTGAGAATAAAAGCAACTAGTGCGTGGATGAAATCGATAAATCGCTGGCTAATGTGGAACACTAGCTATTCTTTTGGAATTTTATCATGTTGGAATATTGTGACATCTCTGTGGGACCCAGTTACTTAAGAGGCAAAGCAAGTGACTGTGAGAAGCAAGGATGAGAAGCACTGTATTTTTCATGGGGTGAGGAAGGAGGTTTGCGCTCGGAGGACTCTGTACAAAGCGGTTGATTGCAAAAAAAGGCTACAAATTCCATGCTCCAACCCCGTCTCTGCCTGTACGCCCTTTGCAAGTTAACTTTACTGCTCCTCCCATCAAGAGGTTGGGTCTGTTTTCCCACCCCTTGAACCTGGACTTGGCTGTAGGATACAAACAATCTTTTTTAAAAAAATTTAATTTTATATTGGAGTATAGTTGATTAACAATGATGTGTTAGTTTTAGGTGTACAGCAAAGTGATTCAGTTATACGTATACATGTATCCATTCCTTTTCAGATTCTTTTCCCATTTAGGTTATTACAGAATATTAAATAGAGTTGCCTGTGCTATACAGTAGGTCCTTGTTGATTATCTGTTTCCTGTATAGTCATGTGTATCTGTTAATCCCAAACTCCTAATTTATCCCTCCCCCGACCTTCCCCCTTTGGTAAACGTAAGTTTGTTTTCTAAGAGAATCTTTAATAGCCCCTGCTCTTTGGAGTTTGCCCTTTCTTGGTGCTCTTTGTAACCCTGAGTCCGCCAGGTGATGGAGCTCAGGCTAGCCTACTGGACTCCATGGAACAGATATGAGCCATCCCAGCTGTGGCCCCTTAGATCAACCACTCTGCCACCGACTAGACAGGCGAATGAGACCGTGCTAGGCAGCCCAGACCAGAAGAACCTCTCAGCTGACCCACAGAATCAGGAGAATTTAGCAAATGCTTATTATTTCAAGCCACTAAATTTTAGTGGCTTGTTATGCAGCCATAGTTAGAATAGGTGCTGAGGTACTGGACCCTGAGTGTCTCCTGCACTGGAGGTCCAGTCACACTGCTTTTGCCCAGAATTTGCCTGACAGTGGGGGCCATTACATTCAAGTCCTCTGAAGGCTGACAGGCTTCGTGCTGATTGCTGGGGCTTGTTTATGGGGTCCAGGCTTACCTTAGCTCACATGGGATTATGCAAAGTCCTAGGGGACCTTCGTGTGCTGGCAGCCACTTCTGTGAAGGGTCTTACAAATTCTGGTTCCTGCGGGTTTCCTCCTGGTCTGCTGGAATGGCTCAGGTCTGAAGTTGGGGCAGCCCCTGGAACCTCCGCACCAGTTGAAGAGTTCTTCGTACTCCACAGCCTCTAATGGTCCTCTGACAGTTACATATGTTTCCTGGACTTGTCCCGACTCTAGGGAGAATTTTTGAGATATTCACAGAAGCTCCAAGGACGGGGACAAAGACATACATCCATGCTATAGGCTCAGTGGGGAGGATGGTGTCAGGCTTTCTGGAGGCAAACGGCACTCCTCAGAGGAGTGGGCCTGGGTTCTACACTGGATTCAGCCACAAATTAGCCCTACAGCCTGACAAAAAAAATGACTTCACTTTTCTGGGTCTCAGTTTCCAAATCCATGAAGTGGGGAGAACTGGGTTGGATGGTACTTTACTGTCTTTGCTGGATTTAACAGTCTTTGGGATTCATCTCCCAGACTTTGCACCATGTCCTTCTCCAGCCCGCACTTTTTTCGACTTTGTGCTGTCATCCCTGGACCCAGAATTGTGATTTTGAGGGAGAAGTGAGGCAGGCCCATTCCAGGATGAGGACAAGAGCAATGGGCACAGATTTTATTCAGAACTTGCCTAACTGATGTTAAGTGACTTCTGCCAGGAGTCTGGCTAAAAGGGACTTAAGTAGAGGAATTGCTGGAGGTGGGAGAGGGAGCAGCCCAAGAAGAAGTCTGGGGACAGGGTCCGATCTATTGTGTTCCCTTGTAAATGGAGGGGTCCTCTCTCTCCCTCTCTCTCTCTCTCTCTCTCTCTCTCTCTCTCTCTGTCCCCCTCTCTCCCTCTCTCCCTCTCTCCCTCCCTCCCTCCCTCTCTCCCTCTCTCCCCCTCCCTCTCCCCTCCCCTCCCTCCCCCTCCCTCCCTTCCTCCCTCCCCCCCCATCAATGATCTTGCAACAGCACGCAAGGACTTCAACCTGTGGGTTTACTTAATTAATCTTCCTCTGTGAATTCTGTTATCCTAACAAAATTTTGGTTTCTACACTGCATTAGTAGACTACTTTCAGATTTGCAAGGATTTTGTTTTGTTTTTTTAATGGGGTAAGGGAGTAAGGAAGTCAAAAAACCAACTATTTAAAAACATCACAATTTAGTTCAGGGCTTAGGTATTTTTTTATATTAAATTCTTACAAACTAGTCCCTGTTCAAAAGCCATCAATGGCTTCCCATCAGGTAAAATCCACCCCAGTTCCAGTGGCCTGAAAGTCACTTTGGAATGGCCTTTCTTGCTGACCTCAACTCCCACCACTCTCTCCATCAGTCAGCCCTATTTGTTGTCCCTGGAATACACCAAGATTGTCCCCACCTCATGACATTTTCTCTGGCTGTTTTCTGTGCCTGAAATGCTCCAACCCCAGGTCTTCTTGTGATTTACTGCTCTATTGCGAAGAAGGACTTTTTTTTTTATTGAAGTAGAGTTGATTTACAATGTTGTGTGCTTATTAGTGCTGCAGCAAAGTGATTCAGTCATACATATATATACACTCTTTGTTTTAAAATATTCTTTTCCATTATGGCTTACCATAGGATGTTGAACATAGTTCTCTGTGCTATACAGTAGGACCTTGTTGTTATCTGTTCTATATATAAAAGCTTACACCTGCTAACCCCAGTCTCCCACTCCATCCCTCCCCCAACCACCTCCCCCTTGGCAACCACCAGTCTGTTCTCTATGTCTGTGATTCTGTTTCTGTTTCATAGATAGGTTCCTTTGTGTCATCTTTTAGATTCCACATATAAGTGATATCATATGGTATTTGCCTTTCTCTTTCTGACTTACTTCACTTAGCATGATAATCTCTAGTTGCATCCATGTTGCTGCAAATGGCATTATTTTGTTCTTTTTTATGGCTGAGTAGTATTCCATTGTATATATGTACCACATCTTCTTTATCCATTCATCTGTCGATGGACATTTAGGTTGTTTCCATGTCTTGCTATTGTGAATAGTGCTGCTATAGAGGCAGAGATGAACATTGGGGTGCGTGTATCCTTTTGAATTATAGTTTTGTCCAGGTATATGCCCAGTAGTGGGATTGCTGGATCATATGCTAATTCTATTTTTAGTTTTCTGAGGAACTTCCATACTCTTTTCCACAGTGGCTGCACCAACTTACATTCCCACCAACAGTGTAGGAGGAGGAATAAGGACTTTACAGATTCTCCTTGCAGCTAGGGTTGAGAATAACTGAGCTAGATTGTCATTTAAGCTCAAAGCCCCTCAAATTTAAACATTGGTGTAAACCACCTGGTAGTCTTATTCCAACTCAGATTCTGATTCAGGAGTGGGGAGGGGCTGGAGATTCTGCATTTCTAAGAAACTCTCAGGGAATGCTTATCTCCCACCCCCATGGTGAATTCCCTAAGACCAGGGAATGTACTTCAATCTGTGCCAACTGCACAATAGGCACCCTGTGAGTGTTTGCTGACCGAAAGCTTCACAGTTACCGCAGCTTCCTTTCATGGCCTTGTGCCACTCCCAGTAGGTTCTGATGACCTAAAATAAGATGGGATATGTTGCTTAATCAAGATGTCAGGCTCTGTAATGTACATATGGATGTTATAAAAGGACTTCACATGGGTAAACATTTTGTATTAAATCCTTACATTCCAGAGCCGTAATGATTTCATTCTGGACAGAGAATGAAGCTTTCATCTCTCCAGCTATCATAAAATGGGCTCTTGTCCTTCAAATCCTTCCCCATGGCTATTATCCCCTCAGTCTTGCTGGGTTTGACATGAAGTGAGGTAGACTTCAGCCAGAGAGACTTTCTGAGGGGAAAAAATGGGAAAGTAAAGATGCTGCTGCTCTCCTTTTGGTATCCAGTATCCTCTGTACGGTCATAAATAGCACTGATTCCTGACATCCATACCACAGAACTAGATTCCAAGTCTCCGCTCTGTCAACAACTTCATCAATTGCCTTTATAGCATTTTCTTCTGAAGTCTTCTTTGTGCCACTTTCTATATCTTACCCTGCCCAGAGTGTCTTCACCCAAAAGACATCCCTCAGGCGTCCCATTTAGTCACCTGCTAAATCCAAAATGAAGTCGCCCCTAATCTTGCCCCATCTTACACCAGCAGAGCAGATAGTCTAATTTCAGGGGCTGTATCTTCTCTCCTCCCCAGAGTATAAGAGAATGGAATTTCTTTCTAACGAGGTTAACAGGGATATTGTTGTTTCAGGGTTTGCTGACAGGCTGAAGATTTATCCTCTCCACTCTTTTCCCTGACTCTGAAGAGAATTGCAGTCCTGGAATCTGTAGTGCCTCTGGGTCACTTAGTAATTTAAAGTTGATGACTTGGAAAGAGAATGGAGATAGAGATGCTGTCCTGGGATGTGTCCTTTTATAGAGAGGTATTGTAATTTTGGGGCAATGTTCTCTCATGCAACTCTTTTGGAAAAAAAAAAAAAAAAAAACCAAAACACAGTGGTTTAGGAATGTATTGATACTTTGATGACTTAATCAGCCAGACACTCATGGCCACCCTTTCTGAGTATAGAGACAAAGATGTACAATTTACTGATTAGAAAAGGGTATCATGAAAGTGCTAATTAAAATCTTACAAATATAATAGTGTATGATTCCATCTTATAAAGGTCAAAACCAGGCAAAAGTACTGTGCTATTAGAAGTCAAAATAGGGGTTACCTTGGGGTAGGGGTTTGTGGCTGGAAGGAAGCATAATGCATGCTTTCTGGGGTTCTGATAATGTTTCATTTCTTGATTCTTTTCCTTGGGTGTGTTCACTTTGTGAAATTCCATTGATCTATACACTTAGGATTTGTGTGGTATTCTTTGTATACCATACTTCATTAAAAAGTTTACCAGTAAATATCCTACAATTATAAACACACTTTAAAATTGTTTTCTACTTACAAATTAATCGTAAGCTTAACAAATCACTGTCTGAAAATGTATTTGAAAATCTGTTGTTCAATGAAAGGGCGGATTCCGCCCCCATCTGAAATGTACATTTTCCCACTCAGCCTTTAGTGCCGTGTATGTGTCAGTCCTCTTCCCAACCCTAACAGCTTTGCTTTGATTGTGCTTAATGCTAGAAAAGCCAGGACTTGGAAGGAGCTGTAACCTTAACAGGCTTCTTTATCATCTTGTTGATGAATTATATCCTAGATACGTGCTCGTGTTGAAGTACGCAGCCTTCCATCAGTTATTAGTCACTGAAACCGCCTCAGATCTCAGTGACAGGGCTCACCATCAACAGCTGCAGGACAAGACGAGGGACCCTTGTGATCAAGCCTAGTGCTTCCTGGATACTAATTATGTCTCCACACAACGGATCTGGCTTTGCTTACCAAGTTAAAGAATGAATCAGAATGTTGTGACAGATTATACTGGTGCCTGCTTTACTTCCTAGGAGCGAACCAGACATAAGAGATGAATTCTTGTTCTTTTTTCTCCCTGTTGTAAATTTATTTATTTAATTTCTGGAATGGGTATACCTTCACGTAGCTCATGAATCACAAAGTACAAATAGTATACAGGAAATAGTATTTCTGTCCCACTTCTGTCCTTCATCAATCGGGTCCAGGCCCACCATCACTGTTGATAGCGTCTTTGTATTCAGAGACTATTAGTGTGTACTAAAAAACAAACAAAACAAAATAAAACCCTGAAAATATCAATAAGAGGATTCTATCAGGTTCCTATGATCACTAACAAATCCCTGTTTTAGGACTGTGCCATTCAAAGTGTGGTCCTCAGACCAGCAGCGTCAGCATCACTTGGGAGTTCGTTAGAAATGCAGAATCTTGGGCCCCAGCCCAGACCCACAAATCAGAGTCTGCATTTTAACAAGGTCTCTGGGATTTGTAGCACCCGAAGGTGTGAGAAACCATGCTTTAGGGGAAAGGGACCTTGAGTGTCGAGATGGGGGGCTACAAAGGTACCCAACTTATCCTCAAGGAGTTCTTTGTTCTTTGGAGGAAAAATTAATTCAATAGATTCTCATGAACTTTGTCACAGTTTCCTCAAAGGTTTTTTTCTTGTGCATGTAAATCTCTTCTCGTGTACATAAAATGATGTGTAGTTGTCTTAGGCAGACATGTAGGTCTCTGAACGCTTGCCCTGTCTCCTCTGTCTCAAGTATTTGAGGACTCTCACTTGAGCACGTCTGGACCAAAACTTTGGGTGTCTGGGTGTTGAGCAATGGACACATGGTCCTGTTCCAGTCTGAGGATTTGGAGCCGGAGAGTTATCAACTCTGCGAAACAAGGGAAAGAAATTGCTTTTAAATTCTTATTGCTTCTTAGAATAAGAACATAACGATATCGTGTATGACTTGTAGTGGAGGGAAGAAATTCCATGGGATGTTTACCTCTTGCCTTGACACGTGACCTCCTTTTTTGCTTGTCAAGACTTTTGGTGTGAGAGATTTTTTGCATTGATGTATGTGTTCTGGTTTCTCCAAGAAGGGACATACTGAAACTTTAAAAAAAATTTTTATTTTATATGGGAGTATAGTTGATTTACAATATTGTGTTAGTTTCAGGTATACAGCAAAGTGACTTAGTTTTTTATATATATATATATATATATATATATATATATATATATATTCTTTTTCAGATTCTTTTCCCATGTAGGTTATTCCAGAGTATTGAGTAGAGTTCCCTGTGCTATACAGTAGGTCCTTGTTGATTATCTGTTTTATATCTAGTAGTGTGTATATGTTAATCCCAGCCTCCTAATTTATCCTTCCCCACAGCCTTTCCCCTTTGGTAACCATAAGTTTGTTTTTGAAGTCTGTGACTCTGTTTGTTTTGTAAATAAGTTCATTTGTATCATTTTTTAGATTCCACGTGTAAGTGATACCATATGATATTTGTCTTTCTCTGTCTGATTTACTTCACTTAGGATGATAATCTCTGGGTCCATCTGTGTTGCTGCAAATGGCATTATTTCATTCTTTATTATGGCTGAGTAATATTCCATTGTATATATGTATCCCATCTTCTTTACCCATTCATCTGTTGATAGACATTTAGGTGGCGTCCATGTCTTGGCTATTGTAAATAGTGCTGCAATGAACACTAGGGTGCATATATCTTTTCGACTTATGTTTTTCTCCAGATATACACCCAGGAGTGGGATTGCTGGATCATGTGGTAGTTCTGTTTTTAGTTTTTTAAGGAACCTCCATACTGTTCTCCATAGTGGCTGTACCAATTTACATTCCCACCAACAGTGCAAGAGGGTTCCCTTTTCTCCACACCCTCTTCAGCATTTATTATTTGTAGCCTTTTTGATGATGGCCATTCTGACCGGTGTGAGGTGACACCTCATTGTAGTTTTGATTTGCATTTCTCTAATAATTAGCAAGGTTGAGCATCTTTTCATATGATTTTTGGCCATCTGTAAGGACATACTGAAATTTGACACACTTTCTCACTTCCTTTTCTCTACTTTTTGAAGTTCTTTCCTCAATAAATACTAGCTACAGAACACAGCCTTGTACCACTTAGCCATTCATCTCTACTCCTCCCGATTTCCTTCACTGCAATTTACAGTCATTGGGCATCTGTCACAGTTTGATGTGGAGAGTTTTTTCTAATGATTTAAAATTTTTAAAATTTTATTGTAGTGCAAACTCTTAACATGAGATCTACTCTGTTAACAAGTTGTTAAGTGTATGATACAGTATTGTTGACTGTAAGTACACTGTTAACAGCAGCTCTCCAGGGCTTATTCATCTTGCTTAACTGAAACTTTATGCCTGTCAAATGAGCTCTTATTAAAGTATAATATACATACAAAAAAGTGCATAGATCATAAATGTATATAGCTCAGGAAACCAGCACCTAGATAAAAAACCAGAGCATGTCCAGCCCCTCAGAAGCTCCTCGTGCCTTCTGCGTAGTCGCCACGTGCCTGCATGGGTAACCACTGTCTGACTCCTAACAGCGTATTAAACTAACATTTGCGAGCTTTATGTACTCCTGCATCTGACTTCTTTCACTCAGTATTGTGCTTGTGGGATCCAAGTGTATTGTGTGTAAAGTTGAAGATCGTTAATTCTCCTTGCTGTCTTATTTATCCATTCTCCTACTGATGATGATTTTGTGGTTTCCCATTGAAGGCTATTATGACTAGCACTGCTAAGAAAATTCCTGCACATGTCCCTTCATGAAAATACGTAAGCTTTTCAAAGATGAAAATTGCTAGGTGATGCTAACTTTTTAGTATATCAAGCCTGATTAGTTTGTGCATGTAAGTGCCAAAGAAGCAAGGTATGTGATTAGGCCGATAGGCATGCATTGAGACACCCAAGCATAAGGATAGGAGCCGAGATCTTTTCTCCCCGCACATGAAAAAGGAACTTTTTGCCTCCCAGCGATTTCTGAGCTCCTGCCTTATTCCAGCCTTCCAAGGATGCAGTGTTGATTACTTTAGCTTATTTTATGATTTTAATGAGATCACCCCACTGCTACAATAGCTTTTCCAAGCGTGACACATCCTGGCTCCATAGTGAGAACCGAGTCAATGCTCAGCTGTGTGCCAGCAGCAGCTAAAAAATTGCTCTTCATGAATTTGTGCTTTAGAATCTCTATCCTTGAGGGTAAATAGTGGAGGCAGGACAAGCCATAAACAGAGGAGGTGGTCATCTGCATGCTGTCATTGCAAGCTCTGCCTGGCCCGTAAATAGCTCTGCCATAAACACCCTCTTCCTAGAGGGCCTAGAATCCCCACCACTTAAGCTAGTATTTTAGGTTAGACCACTGAGGCAGGGAAGATGCCTCTGGAAGGCCACTGCTGAAATGTCCTGGTTTCCTGCAGGGAGAGGGAGGGTCTTTAACTGTGTCCCAGGGGGGTTCATAAGTCATAAACTCGGCAGTCAAGAGAAGTCAGTGCTTGGGGCATGGGACCTAGAGGTTTTGATGGACGCAGTATGGCTAGGAGACTGTAGCAGCAGAGACTTGAAGGGAAGGAAAACAATCTCAGGTGGTGGTAAGAACAGCCTGGGCCTAGAGGGGATTCATGGTGAGGCCCGCTGGCCCACCTAGAAGGCCAGCTGGGGTTAAGAGAACAGCCACAAGCAAACTGTCTGCTGAGACGCCGCTTGGATGTTTAATGGTCTGATCCTCAGATTCTGTGATTTCATCTGATGAATAAAAACCTATTTTGATCCTTACATTTAAATATCTTTGCTGGGCTTCCCTGGTGGTGCAGTGGTTAAGAGTCCGCCTGCCAATGCAGGGGACACGGGTTCGAGCCCTGGTCCGGGAAGATGCCACATGCCGTGGAGCAGCTAAGCCCGTGCACCACAACTACTGAGCCTGTGCTCTAGAGCCTGTGAGCCACAACTACTGAGCCCGCGAGCCACAACTACTGAAGCCCGCATGCCTGGAGCCCATGCTCTGCAACAAGAGGAGCCACCGCAATGAGAAGCCCGCACACCACAACAAAAGAGTAGCCCCCGCTCGCCGCAACTAGAGAAAGCCCGTGTGCAGCAACAGACCCAAAGCTGCCAAGGAAAACCCAAACCCAAAGCTTTCCTTATGCTAATGTTACTTGGATATATTTTAGCTATTTCTTCTGGGAGAGGGTAATGGGGCCATAATTTGATGCTTTATTCTCAGCTCTAGGCTGTTCAAGATTTTTTCTGTTATATTTATAGTATTTTTCTCTATATTCACACATATATATTGTATATATACATATTATATACATATATACATATTATATATGCATATGTATGGTGTTTGATATCATTAAATTCTGTCATAATGGTGATTTTGAGGGAGAGAAGACACGTTCTTGGAGACTCACCCACATTGAATGGACTTAAAAAATCTTTACTGTTTTGCTGATTATAAAAGAATGCATACTCATAAGAAATTCAAATTTTGCTGAAACAAGAAAGTAGAAACTAAAAGCTCTGCATACCTGGGGTGTATGTTAAAGATATAGTAGAAGTTAGGGGTGTCTTTTGCTCATTTTTTGTAATAAAGGGCATATTAAAAAAATATTCTGACTACTTTTTATACAACAGCATTCAGTACGTGTATTAAATACATTCCCTATAACACATGGCCTGTTTGGCCAGGGGATGTGGCGGGCCTTCTGGGGAACAGAGCAGAGCCTGCCCTTCTCCTTTGTTTCTTTGTGACTCCTTCTCCATCTTGTACTAAGGTTTATGAAGCAAAGAAAGAGACTACATAAGGAGGCAACTCTACACGTGCAAAGAGACTTTAAAAAATTAAGAAATTTACAATAATGTTCACAAAACACTGTACAAGAATGTTCATAAGTTTTCCTCATAATAGCCCCAAACTGGCAATGATCCAAATTTCCATCAGTAGGAGAATGGATAAACAAATTGTGGTGTATTCATACAATGGACAACTTCTCAGCACTGAAAAGGAAGAAGCTGCTGATCATGCAACGTTATGAGTGAAGCTCAAGAATGTTTTGTTGAGCAAAAGAAGCCAGAATCAAGAGTACATACTGGACTTCCCTGGTGGCGCAGTGGTTAAGAATCCGCCTGCCAATGCAGGGATCACGGGTTCGAGCCCTGGTCTGGGAGGATCCCACATGCCGCGGAGCAGCTGAGCATGTGTGCCACAACTACTGAGCCTGCGTTCTAGACCCCGTGTGCCACAGCTACTGAGCCCGTGCGCCACAACTACTGAAACCCACGCACTAGAGCCCATGCTCCGCAACAAGAGAAGCCACCGCAATGAGAAGCCTGCGCACTGCAACAAAGAGTAGCCCCCGCTTGCCGCAGCTAGAGAAAGCCCACGCACAGCAACAAAGACCCAGTGGAGCCATAAATAAATAAATAAATGTATTAAAAAAAACATTCCATGGTATGTGAGGGGGGCACGTAGCATGTGGCTCCATTATGAGATAGGGGTCATGCTCCCTATTTTGACTGCAGTGGTGGGGGACAGTACTGACTCGCCCTTCACTGCTGCTTCCACCTTCTGCCGCAGGCCTTCTCCAGCACCAGGGACATGCTGAACCCACACTCAAGCACTGCCCAGGAGTTACAGCCCCTAGAGGCCACCCTCAAGCAATGGGGAACATGAGCCCATGGATAAATAATGCCCCAGCCTGTCAGGTGGACAGTTCTAGAAGGTCTTCAATAGGCTATTCAGTGGTCTTGGTGAAATCGAGACCCTGAAAACTGATTAAAGCATCCTTACACTGGCTAGTTCTTCTTCCCCATCTCACTGTCCCTTAACCTTCACTCTTACACTTTGGGATCCCCTTCCAAATACATGACCTGCACCCCTATCTCAAGCTCTGCTTTCAGAGGAACCCAAACTAAGTATGACGCCGTGGTGGGCAGGAGAGTAAGTTGCTGTGGTCTTCGCTCCAGCATTCCCGTGCTATTTTATTCCTCTCTCTCTCTCCTCTCTCCTTTGATTTAAACATTTCTATGACTGTATTTTAGGAAAAATAGAGGAGAAGGAAGATGCATTACAGGACGGTTAGTAAGAGAAATCTAGGACAGGAGAAGAAGTAGAGATGATTTTATATATGTGTTCCACATAAAAGCACCATAATCTAATTTTAGAACCTTTTCATCATGCCCAAAGAAAACCTTGTACCCATTAGTAGTCACCCCCTCAACTTGCCCTTGGCTCCTTGATCCTCCAGCCCCTGGCAATTACTAATCTGCTTTCTGTCTCTATGGATTTACTGATTCCGGACATTTTATATAAATTTTGTCTTGCCAAAAGGTGGAAAAAACTCCAATGACCATCAAGAGATGAATGGAAACACAAAATGTAGTATGTACATATAATGGAATATTATCCAGCCATGAAAAGCAGTGAAGCTCTGTTACATGCTGCAGCATGAATGGACCTTGAAAACATTGTAATAAATGAAAGTAGCCTGTCATAACACACGGTGTACCGTTCCATTTATATGAAATGTCCATTTATTTGGATTGTTTCCACCTTTTGGCTAGTGTAAATAGTGTTTGTGAACTTTTTAAAATTTTTTTAAATGTTTTTGAATTTTATTTTTTTATATAGCAGGTTCTTACTAGTTATCCATGTTATACATATTAGTGTATATATGTCAATCCCAATCTCCCAGTTCATCACATCACCACCCCTCCCCCCCGCTTTCCCCCTTGGTGTCCATACGTTCTCTACATCTGTGTCTCTGTTTCTGTCCTGCAAACTGGTTCATCGGTACCATTTTTCTAGGTTCCACGTATATGCATTAATATACGATATTTGTTTTTCTCTTTCTGACTGACTTCACTCTGTATGACAGTCTGTAGATCCATCCACGTCTCTACAGATGACCCAGTTTCGTTCCTTTTTATGGCTAATATTCCGTTGTATGTATGTACCACATCTTCTTTATCCATTCGTCTGTCTATGGGCATTTAGGTTGCTTCCATGACCTAGCTATTGTAAATAGTGATGCAATAAACATTGGGGTGCATGTGTCTTTTTGAATTATGGTTTTCTATGAGTATATGCCCAGTAGTGGGATTACTGGGTTATATGGTAGTTCTATTTTTAGTTTTTTAAGGAACCTCCATACTGTTCTCCATTAGTGGCTGCATCAATTTACATTCCCACCAAAAATGCAAGAAGGTTCCCTTTTCTCTACACCCTCTCCAGCATTTGTTGTTTGTAGATTTTCTGATGATGCCCATTCTAACTGGTGTGAGGTGATACCTCACTGAAGTTTTGATTTGCATTTCTCTAATAATTAGTGATGTTGAGCAGCTTTTCATGTGCTTCTTGGCCATCTGTATGTCTTCTTTGGAAAAATGTCTATTTAGGTCTTCTGCCCATTTTATTATTGGGTTGTTTGTTTTTTTAATATTGTGCTCCATGAGCTGTTTATATATTTTGGAGATAAATCCTTTGTCCGTTGATTTGTTTGCAAATATTTTCTCCCATTCTGAGGGTTGTCTTTTTGTCTTGTTTGTAGTTTCCTTTGCTTTGCAAAAGCTTTTAAGTTTCATTAGGCCCCATTTGTTTATTTTTTTTAATTTCCATTACTGTATGAGGTGGATCAAAAAAGACCTCGCTGTGATTTATGTCAAAGAGTGTTCTTCCTATGTTTTCCTCTAAGAGTTTTATAGTGTCCAGTCTTACATTTAGCTCTCTAATCAGTTTTGAGTTTATTTTTGTGTATGGTGTTAGGGAGTGTTCTAATTTCATTCTTTTACAGGTAGCTGTCCAGTTTTACCAGCACCACTTATTGAAGAGACTGTCTTTGCTCCATTGTATATCCTTGCCTTCTTTGTCATAGATTAGACGACCATAGGTGCGTGGGTTTATCTCTGGGCTTTCTATCCTGTTCCATTGATCTGTATTTCTGTTTTTGTGACAGTACCATATTGTCTTGATTACTGTAGCTTTGTAGTATAGCCTGAAGTCAGGGAGCCTGATTCCTCCAGCTCCGTTTTTTTCCCTCAAGACTGCTTTGGCTATTTGGGGTCTTTTGTGTCTCCATACAAATTTTAAGATTTTTTGTTCTAGTTCTGTAAAAAATGCCATTGGTAATTTGATGGGGATTGCATTGAATCTGTAGATTGCTTTGGGTAGTAGAGTCATTTTCACAATATTGATTTTTCCAATCCAAGAACATGGCATATCTCTCCATCTGTTTGTATCATCTTTAGTTTCTTTCATCGGTATCTTATAGTTTTCTGCATACAGGTCTTCTGTCTCCCTAGGTAGGTTTATTCCTAGGTATTTTATTCTTTTTGTTGCAATGGCAAATGGGAGTGTTTCCTTAATTTCTCTTTCAGATATTTCATCATTAGTGTATAGGAATACAAGAGATTTCTGTGCATTAATTTTGTATCCTGTAACTTTACCAAATTCATTGATTAGCTCTAGTAGTTTTCTGGTGGCATCTTTAGGATTCTCTGTGTATAGTATCATGTCATCTGCAAACAGTGACAGTTTTACTTCTTATTTTCCAATTTATATTCCTTTTATTTCTTTTTCTTCTCTGATTGCCATGGCTAGGACTTCCAAAACTATGTTGAATATTAGTGGTGAGAGTGGACATCCTTGTCTTGTTCCTGATCTTAGAGGAAATGCTTTCAGTTTTTCACCATTGAGAATGATATTTGCTGTGGGTTTGTCATATATGGCCTTTATTATGTTGAGCTAGGTTCCCTCTATGCCCACTTTCTGGAGAGTTTTTATCATAAATGGGTGTTCAGTTTTGTCAAAAGCTTTTTCTGCATCTATTGAGATGATCATATGGTTTTTATTCTTCAGTTTGTTAATATGGTGTATCACATTGAATGATTTGCATATATTAAAGAATCCTTGCATTCCTGGGATAAATCCCACTGGATCATAGTGTATGATCATTTTAATGTGTTGTTGGATTCTGTTTGCTAGTGTTTTGTTGAGGACTTATGCATCTATGTTCATCAGTGATATTGGTCTGTAATTTTCTTTTTTTGTAGTATCTTTGTCTGGTTTTGGTGTCAGGGTGATGGTGGCCTCATAGAATGAGTTTGGGAGTGTTCCTTCCTCAGCAATTTTATGGAAGAGTTTGAGAAGGATGGGTGTTACCTCTTCTCTAAACGTTTGATAGAATTCACCTGTGAAGCCATCTGGTCCTGGACTTTTGTTTGTTGGAGGATTTTTAATCACAGTTTCAATTTCATTACTTGTGATTGGTCTGTTCATATTTTCTATTTCTTCCTGGTTCAGTCTTGGAAGGTTATACCTAAGAATTTGTGCATTTCTTCCAGGTTGTCCACTTTATTGGCATAGAGTTGCTTGTAGTAGTCTCTTAGGATGCTTTATATTTCTGCGGTGTCTGTTGTAACTTCTCCTTTTTCATTTCTAATTTTATTGATTTGAGTGCTCTCCCTCTTTTTCTTGATGAGTCTGGCTACTGGTTTATCAATTTTGTTTATCTTCTCAAAGAACCAGCTTTTAGTTTTATTGATCTTTGCTATTGTTTTCTTTGTTTCTATTTCATTTATTTCTGCTCTGATGTTTATGATTTCTTTCCTTCTACTAACTTTGGGTTTTGTTCTTTCTCTAGTTCCTTTAGGTGTAAGGTTAGATTGTAGTTTTGAGATTTTTCTTGTGTCTTGGGGGGTAGGCTTGTATTGCTATAAACTTCTCTCTTAGAACTGCTTTTGCTGCATCCCATAGGTTTTGGATCGTCATGTTTTTGTTGTCATTTGTCTCTATGTATTTTTTAATTTCCTGTTTGATTTCTTCAGTGATCTCTTGGTTATTTAGTAATGTATTGTTTAGCCTCCTTGTGTTTGTGTTTTTTATGTTTTTCCCCCTGTAATTGACTTCTAATCTCATAGCGTTGTGGGCAGAAAAGATGCTTGATATGATTTCAGTTTTCTTAAATTTACTGAGGCTTCATTTGTGACCCAAGATGTGATCTATCCTGGAGAACGTTCCGTGAGCACTTGAGAAGAAAGTGAAATCTGCTCTTTTTGGATGGAATGTCCTATAAATATCATTTAAATCTATCTGGTCTGTTGTGTCATTTAAAGCTTGTGTCTCCTTATTAATTCTGTTTGGATGAACGGTCCATTGGTGTAAGTGAGGTGTTAAAGTCCCCCACTACTATCGTGTTACTGTCGATTTCCTCCTTTATAGCTGTTAGCAGTTGCCTTATGTATTGAGGTGCTTCTATGTTGGGTGCATATATATTTATAATTGGTATATCTTCTTCTTGGATTGATCCCCTGATCATTATGTAGTGTCCTTCCTTGTCTGTTGTAACATTCTCTATTTTAAAGTCTATTTTATCTGATATGAGTATTGCTACTCCAGCTTTCTTTTGATTTCCATTTGCATGGAATATCTCTTTCCATCCCCTCACTTTCAGTCTGTATGTGTCCCTAGGTCTGAAGTGGGTTTCTTGTAGACAGCATATATATGGGTCTTGTTTTTGTATCCATTCATCAATCCTGTGTCTTTTGGTGGGAGCATTTAATCCATTCACGTTTAAGGTAATTATCGATATGTATGTTCCTATTCCCATTTTCTTAATTGTTATGGGTTTGTTTTTGTAAGTCCTTTTATTCTCTTGTGTTTCCCACTTAGGGAAGTTCCTTTAGCATTTGTTGTAGAGCTGGTTTGGTGGTGCTGAATTCTCTTAGCTTTTGCTTGTCTGTAAAGCTTTTGATTTCTCCATTGAATGTGAATGAAATCCTTGCCGGGTAGAGTAATCTTAGTTGTAGTTTCTTCCCTTTCATCACTTTAAATATGTCATGCCACTCCCTTCTGGCTTGTAGAGTTTCTGCTGAGAAATCAGCTGTTAACCTTGTGGGAGTTACCTTGTATGTTATTTGTCGGTTTTCCCTTGTTGCTTTCTATACTTTTTTTCTTTAATTTTTGCCAGTTTGATTACTGTGTGTCTCGGCATGTTTCTTCTTGCTTTTATCCTTCCTGAGACTCTCTGCACTTCCTGGACTTGGGTGGTTATTTCCTTTCCCATGTTAGGGAAGTTTTCAACTATAATCTCTTCAAATATTTTCTCTGGTCCTTTCTCTCTCTCTTCTCCTTGTGGGACCCCTATAATGTGAATGTTGTTGCGTTTAGTGTTGTCCCAGAGGTCTTTTAGGCTGTCTTCATTTCTTTTCATTCTTTTTTCTTTATTCTGTTCCGTGGCAGTGAATTCCACCATTCTGTCTTCCAAGTCACTTATCCATTCTTCTGCCTCAGTTATTCTGCTATTGATTCCTTCTAGTGTATTTTTCATTTCAGTTTTTGTACTGTTCATCTGTGTTTGTTTGTTCTTTAATTCTTCTAGGTCTTTGTTAAACATTTCTTGCATTCTCGATCTTTGCCTCCATTCTTTTTCTGAGGTCTTGGATCATCTTCACTATCGTTATTCTGAATTCTTTTTCTGGAAGGTTGCCTATCTCTACTTCATTTAGTTGTTTTTCTGGGGTTTTATCTTGTTGCTTCATCTGGTACATAGCCTTCTGCCTTTTCATCTTGTCTGTCTTTCTGTGCATGTGGTTTTTGTTCCACAGGCTGCAGGATGGTAGTTCTTCTTGCTTCTGCTGTCTGCCCTCTGGTGGATGAGGCTATCTAAGAGGCTTGTGGAAGCTTCCTGATGGGAGGGACTGGTGGTGGGTAGAGCTGGGTGTTGTTTTGATGGGAAGAGCTCAGAAAAACTTTAATCTGCTTGTCTGCTGATGGGTGGGGCTGAGTTCCCTCCCTGTTGGTTGTTTGGCCTGAGACGATCCAACACTGGACCCTACCCAGCTCTTTGGTGGGACTAATATGGCAGATGCTGGGAGGGCTCATACCAAGGGGTACTTCCCAGAACTTCTGCTGCCAGTGTCCGTGTCCCCTCGGTGAGCCACAGCCACCCCCCACCTCTGCAGGAGACCCTCCAACACTAACAGGTCTGGTTCAGTCTCCTATGGGGTCACTGCTCCTTACCCTGGGTCCGGATGCACACACTAGTTTGTGTGTGCCCTCCAAGAATGGAGTCTCTGTTTCCCCCAGTCCTGTCGAAGTCCTGCAATCAAATCCTGCTAGCCTTCAAAGTCTGATTCTCTAGGAATTCCTCCTCCCATTGCCGGACCCCCAGGTTGGGAAGCCTGACGTGGGGCTCAGAACCTTCACTCCAGTGGGTGTGCTTCTGTGGTATAAGTGTTCTCCAGTTTGTGAGTCACCCACCCAGCAGTTATGGGGTTTGATTTTATTGTGATTGTGCCCCTCCTCCCATCTCATTGTGGCTTCTCCATTGTCTTTGGATGTGGGGTATCTTTTTTGGTGAGTTCTAGTGTCTTCCTGTCGATGATCGTTCAGCAGTTAGTTGTGATTCTGGTGCTCTTGCATAAGGGAGTGAGCACACGTCCTTCTACTCTGCCATTTTGAACCCAGATCCTCATGAACTTTCGTGTACCCGTTTTTGTTTGAACACCTGATTTCAGTTCTTTGGAGGTATGTGACTAGGTGTGGAATTGTTGGGTCATTTGGTAATTATGTGTTTAGACTTTTGAAGAGCTATCAGACTGTTTTCCGTAGTGGCTGCACCATTTTACATTCCCACCAGTAATATATGAGCATTTCAATTCATACATTGCCTTTTTTTTTTTAACTTATTCCTTCCCCAAGCTTTCCCTCAACATTTATGGGAGATAGATATAAATCATCTCTCCTTTCTTTCTTCTCTTATTCTAGATTTCTGTCACTAACCTTCCTCCAATGCACCTTTCTTCCCCAGAGGTCACAGTCTCTTTTCTCCCAGGAGATTCTTTGGTCCCTGAGGATATTTACCCACCTCCTCCCCAGAAACAGCTCTGTGTTGAACCAAGTATTGGAGAGAGAGCTTTTGGCAGGACCTACGGTGATAACTAGTTATAATTTAGTAGGAAAATTACACCTGCTTTTTCTCCTTTCTTTTTCTTTCTCCATCTCTCAGAATGTTTTGTGTAGCTTTTTATATCTAGAATAAATCAAAGGAGAAAAAACGAGAGGCCTTTAAAAATAGACTCCTTCCCCCGTGGTGTCTCAGTGTTTAAACATGCAACTCTATTTAATTATGTAGACTTAAGGTTGCTTATCAAATTTCCTGTACTCCATGAAATGCTAAGTTGATGTTGGAGTCCTGACCTACTGAACTGGAAAAAGGTCTAAGTTGGTTGTTTTTTTTTTTTTTTTAGTTCCTGAGAGTCTCTAAGGATACTTATGGTGGTTGGGAGTACATCTCTGTGAATACACTAAAAACCATTGAATTAGTGCACTTTAAATGGGTGAACTTCATAGTATGTAAGTTATCTATTGATAAAGTTGTTTAAAAACTGGTCCATGGAAGGGAGTGAGCACTAATTTTAGGGAACAGTTTTCTCCTATTTTCAATTTGCTTGGTAAAATTTCAAGGATCATAAACAGTGGAGAGAGAATTATACACTTGTACTCATATATTTTCGCCAGATGTCCTATTTCCTAAATTTATTAATTAAATTATTTAATAAATATCTAAGTATTAATTAGTACGGTGTGCATCTAGAGATGCAAGGATGAATAGGAAGTCACTGTTCCTGCCTCCTGCAAATTAGAGTCTAGTGGAGGAAACAGAAAAAGGGGCAAGGAATGACCAAAGGATGCTTAGAAATGACATAATAGTATAAGTTCAGTTCTTAATTCAGAAATAGATTTCTTTAAAAAAAAAAAAAAAAACAATGTATGGAATGGGGTACTCTGACCTGAGAGCCTTGAGGGCTTAAGGTTTCTGTGGGTAGAATTGGACAGTGCCCCCTGCCCCTCCACCATTGAGGTTCAGGGATGTAGAAACTGGTCTAATGCATGAGGATGGTCCCTAACAAAGGCTCATATATTAACTATATTTTCTTATTTTCTCTATTCTTTTTTTAAAAAAAATATCTATTTGGCTGCACTGGGTCTTAGCTGTGGCATGTGGAATCTAGTTCCCTGACCAGGAATGGAACCCAGGCCCCCTGCATTGGGAGCGCAGAGTCTTAGCCACTGGACCACCAGGGAAGCCCCTTATTTTCTCTATTCTTGATGCTGTGGCATCTGGGGCCTCAATGACAGGTGACCAGGGAGGAAGTGTTCCTCCCACAGTCAGCTCATTCCTAGAGATAGCAAACAGCCTTTCATGTGCAAACTAACCAGTCCAGAGCCCACACTTTCCCCATCTCCTCTATCTAGGGACTTGCCTGGCGGGCCAGTGGTTAAGACTCCGCGCTTCCACTGCAGGGGGCACGGGTTTGATCCCCGGTCGGGGAACTAAGATCCTGCATGCTGAGCGGTACGGCCAAAAAACAAACAAACAAACAAACAAACAAACAAACATCTCCTCTGTTTGGCTCTTATACTCCTGGCCAATATTCCCTTGCCCTCATCACCCCGGGGCCAAATATTTGGTAACTCAGGGCAGCCCCTCTGCCCCAGCGCCTGCAGAAATTATTCAAATTAGCCAATCCTAAACCTGCTTACCTTGCCTTTTGCTTTCCATGGAAACCACAAGAAGGCTTCTGCCCATATTTTCCCCTCACATCCTCTGCTTCCTGATCAACCCCGGTTCTTCTCTGTGTGGCCCTGTGTGGTACGGTGTGTCCCCTCCTCTTGGGATCTGAGTAACAAACTATCTTTCAACGGTAATCATCTCCTGATCTTTTGGCCTCATCGTATACTACCTGAATAATGATAAAATCGACATTTTCAAACAGCTCACTGTAGTTAAGGACAAGTCTTCACAGAGGAAGGGAACCGAGAGTCTATACAGGTTGCTCTATTCTGCCCAGGGCCTGAGCATTAGAAGGGATTTGTTCTGCATATAAAAGACAGGGAACTATCAAGATGGATTCAAAGATGCTGTTAAGCATCCCTAGAGATTCTTAGAAATGTTTGGTAAAGAAAAATATAAGGCTTTCTTCTAACTCAGTAGGTCAGGACTCCAACATCAACTTAACATGTCATGAATTACAGAGAATTTGTTAAACAACCTTAAATTTGCATAATTAAATAGAGTTGCATGTTTAAATACTGAGACACCACTGGGGGGATTTTTTTTAAGCCGTCACATTTTCTTCTCCTTTGATTTATTGTTTTCTAGTTATAAATAATACATTCTCACAGTAAAAAAATAAAAACCTACACAAAATACTCTGAGAAAGGAGAGAGAGAGAAAGAGAAAAAAAAGAAGAAAAAAACAGGTGAAATTCCCCTATCAAACAACAACTATCATTATCATTTTAGGTTCTGGTAAAAACTCTCTCCCAATACTTGGTACAGCACAGAGCTTTTTCTGAGGAGGAGGTGGGTAAATATCCTCAGGAACAAAAGAATCTTCTGGGAGGAAAGAGGCCGTGACCTCTGTCTCTCTTCTTTCATGGTTTGAAATGGTCCTGATGGAGTTTTGTCATGGGGAAGGACATGAAAGGCCCCAAAGGGACTCACCACTGCAAGAGAAGAAGCCTCGATGGGTGATTGGGGTCCAGTACCAGGCCCTACATGGGGGTGGATGAGAGATTGTTTGACACAGTGTGTGTGTGGTCCAGGCTGGAGGTCCTTCCTGACAAAAGGTGCTTTGGGGGTAATAACTGAGCATGTATGTGTCAACCTGGCTAGAGTTAAGTAATTGGCTGGAGTGCTATTGTCCTTGCTTGAGGAATGTCTGTGGCCTGCAGAGATCTGGACTAGGGGAAGGGTCATGGCTTGCAAATGACTTTATGGGTGCCACAAAGCGATACCAGCAAGAAAGTGTATAAGGGATTGAACAAAATGTATCTAGCATTTTATTCCAAGTTAAATAAAGTCCATGCCTTTATTTATTTAACCCTATTTACTTATTTAACCCTCACAACAATCTAATGAGGTGGTTACAATTAAAAATCAACTCCCATTTCCAGATCAGCAGGTGAAACACAGAGTGCTGAAGTAGTTAACAGTGTTACCGAAGGACTGTGTTAAATTGTACTACTGTTAAAAAATACTTTCCTGTGCACATATCTCATGGGAGAAATATACGTCCCTGCTCCATTGATTTAGGACTTGACCAATGACCGCCAATTAGCTGTTCTTGCAAAACTACCCCAAAAGCTAGTGGCTTAAAACACCACTTCATTATTTCTCATGATTTGGTGGTTTTGCTGGGGCTCAGGTGGAAGTTCTTCTGGTGGTCTTCCTTGGGGTCTCTTCATGCACCCACATCACCTGGGATCTAGCTGAGACTGGAATGTCCAGGATGGTCTCTCATCCTTCAGAACTTCCCCTCACGTGGATTCTGTTCCTTCTGTAGTCCAGTCTGGAATTTCTTCCAGCATGCCAACCGGGTCCTAAAACAGAGGAGATGCCAGCTGCCAGCCTTCTTAAGACTTGGGCTTGAAAATCCTAAAGTGACTCTTCCTGCCACACTCTGTTGGTCCAGGCAAGTTCACAAGGTCAGTCCAGATTCATGAGGGTCGGAAATAAGTCCTACTCTTTGAAATGTGGAGCGGTACATACATATAGGGAAGGGAGGAATTGATGGTAGGAACCATACTGTGTGATTTACTTTAGCCAAAGGAATGTGAATGGATGTGACATCCAAGCAGAAGCTTTAAAAGTGTTTGTGTAGTACGGATTACTCTCTTTTGTCTTCCACTAGAACAGACATTTCTCAAGATTGCTCCTTCAGTCAAGGAGACACTTGGAACAGACCCCACCATGACCCAGACTCAGGAGCATAGTCACAGGTACCTATAGCCGCCCACATGTCAAATGCAGGAGAAATATATGTTTGCTGTTGTAATTAATATTTGTTGTGAGGCACCATAACCTAGTGATAGCTGACTAATATGGTGATGGAGCTAGGATTTGAACTCAAGCAATGTAGTTTGAGAATCCAGGCCCTTAGCCACTGTATTGTACATTTCACCTGAAAGCAGTATTTAAACTTTGGATTAAGGAGGCCTTGAGGGTTCTGAGACAAATTGGGAGTGTCAGGAAGGTGCTAAGAGAGACGTTCTGCAAATATGAAGAGGTAGAGGCTATAGCAAGACATTTAACAATTATCAGGAGATGTGATCAAATCAGAAGCTGGACAAGTGCTGATTCAACTAATACGTGCAACACATCTCTCACCTCCACTCTACCTTAGCTCCCACCCTAATTAAAGGAGGCTTTTACTTTCTAATTTCATTATTTATAATTTTTTTTTAAATCTGGGGGAAAAAAAGGAATATTAGAACTAGATTACTCTGTAAGGGAGTGACGTACTCTTCCAAATGAGCACTGTAAAAGTTTTGCTGATGTTAAAGATTGACACAGAGAAAACTACTAAAAATTTAATTTTAAATATTGAGAGTTTCCTGTACAGCAATCCAGTGGTCAGCTCTCAGTTTTCACGTTACCCGACCAGTCAGCATTATGAGACAGGGCTGAGTATCCCTCATCCATTAATCACACTTCCTTCATGTGGCTTCCGACACACTGTGCCCTTGGGTTTCCTCCTACCTCCCTGGTTGTTTCTTCCCAGTCTCTTTGCCAGCACCTCCTTTTCTCCCTGCTCTCAGTGGTGGAGTGTCCCGGAGCTTTGTCTTCCGTCATTTTCTTTCCTCTATGTACGCTCACTCCCTTGGTGAACTCATTTCGTTTTTAAATAATCAAATACTGTGAATATATCAATGACTCCAAAGTTTACATGCAGTCCAGACCTCTCTCCTCGACTCCAGACACACACATCCAACCGCTTATTGGACATTTCCATTTGGATGTCAGACAGACATCTCAAAATCACCATTTCAAGCTGAATTCCTGATTTCCTACCACTCTGCTACTCATGGCTTTTTTCATCTCAGTTGATGGCAACTCCATCCTTTGGGGGAGTTACTTATGCCCCACACCTTGGAATCATCTACATTCCTCTCTTTTGTACTCCACATTCAATGCATCCAGATATTCTATTGATTCTACCTTCCAAATATATCCACAATCTTCTCACTTCCCATTACCTCCCCATGACCACCCTGTTCTGAGCCCCCATCATCTCTCCCCCTGCCCACTGCGGTTGCTTCCCTATCCGTGTTCTTGCTTCTACCTTTGCTCCCTTGTAGTCAGTTGTCAACAGAGTAAACAGACTGATAGTTTGAAATGTAAGATCGTGGCATTTGTCTGCTTCGGTGGCTTTTCATTTCATATTGAAAGCCAAAGTCCTTACTTTAACTTTCAAGACCCTACATATGGTGTGACTCCCGCCAGACAGAGTACCTCATCTTATACCCTGAGTGTGGGCATAGATCTAGACACATTGTAGGTACATAAATAATAAATTGATGCAACCAATTATAGGGAAATTCTTCAAACCCCACATCCTATATAAGGTTAAGAAATGTCTTTTCAAAATAGAGTTGTTTTTTTTTTAAGTTGGAAGTCCAGGAAGGTGTGTTCATATTTTCTGCAAAAGCTGGTAGGAGAGTCAAGATGGAGAGGAGTTTGGCATACCTCACCAAATTCTTTATTTTCTTCTGTTCGCTGGACTGGGTTGAATGAATTCAGCAGCTCTTAGCTACACTTTAATGGCACATGGCCACATCTGGCGTCTCTGAGCTCACACAGCTGTTCTGTCAACTCCTGTGGGTTGATGTCCCCTCCTCTTCTAGGAAATTGCACTGCCTATTGGCAATTAGCCCTAATGAAGCAGCAGGAGTTTCCTGAGGGGAATGCACTGCTGACAAGTGTAATTACTATTAGCAGCTGTGGGGCCTCTGGCTCCGTGAAAGTAACCCATCCACCTGTCAGAGTGGGCAGCAGGACTGCTAAAACTGCACCTAGCAGCCAGTCCAGCACTCGAAGCCAGGCCACTGTGTGATGGAAACAAGAGACTGGCATTTGGAAGCCAATTGAGAGCATTTACTTCAAATGTTCAAATTTCTGCAACCCAGCTGCATGGGTTGTGGAGCCATAGCAAATCACTAATTCGTCTCTTTCAGTTCAGTGTGATCGTTGCCTCTTTCAAGCATCCATAATGCCTGTCTATACTTAGAAAGGAGCAGGTGCCCTCATAGGAAGGCAGGAATTTCTAATTGTATTTATTTTTATCAAAAAAGAAAGGAAACAAGCTTTGCTAGTGTTTAATAACTGACTAAGCCTGGTTTCTTTACTGGGGCAATGTATGAGACCTTCGTGTCCCACTTCTGGGGGAAGATTTGGTTCTACAGTGAGGAGGGTTTACAACAGCTCCCTTTTGGGGATACGTTTCTATGGAAGACTAAATATGGCTGCAGATTCTTTGCTACTCCTGAGAGGTGGAATCTAATTGCCCTCCCACTGGAATCTAGGCTGGCCTTAGTGACTTACTTGACCAATAGTGTATGGTGGAAGTGACACTATGCCAGTTATGGGTCTATCCTATAAAAAACTAATAGTTTCTGCATTGCACTTTCAGAACCTTGGGGCAACCATGCTCTGAGGAAACCCAAGCTAGCCAAACGGAGAAGCTGTATGGAGAGAGAGATGCCTGGCTGACTTTACTGTTCTGTCTCCCAGACAATCAAGTTATCCCAGCTGAGGTCCCAAACACCATGAAACAGAAATTAGCTGTTCCTACAGTGTCTTGTCCAGATTCTTAACTGACGAAATTTTAATATTTAATAGTAATAACAATGCTGAAGTATTGTTTTAAGCTCCTGTGCTTTGGGGTAGTTATATAGCAGTAGATAGTAGAAACAATTACAGCTTTTGTAAGCCTAGTTGAAGAGATTTACAGATTATATTAAGAAGTTTAAATGAACTCTTGAGACACTGATAGGGGCTTCAAGAGATTCTTACAAAGGATCCTCAGATGGATGAAAATACCAAGAATAATACAAGTAAATGGAGAAGCTGACACTCCTCCTACACTTAGAACCAGGTCTTCATCAGTCATATTATGAAGTAAAAATAGTGACAATCTTATAAAATCTAACAAGAAGTTATCCAAAAAGTTGGAAATTATTAAAGAAGACCATTTGAAAAATTAATATACATCCACTGTCATTAACAGTATACATCACCCTAAGTGTATATCAGTCTTGAGAAAATTAGCTGACATGAAGCTATTACGATTAACGACATTAAAAGCTAGATATTCAGAACTTGAAGCCAAACTTCTACAATTTGATAACAGAAGTATTTTGGGGGACCATGGGCAAAATTAAAAGAGTATTTTATTTTACCTTTTAAAAATGTCTGTTTTTATGTGTTTTATTATTCCTACATAGAGTACACTACTTACGTATAAAATATATATATCTATATGGTTATGCCCATTAATTTAAAAGTTATTATGAAATATATCATATATGTAAGAGTGTAAAATGTACACATGCAAAGTAAATGATACTAATAAAATGCACATTCATGGACCTACCACCCAGCTTCAGAAATAGAACATTACCACCACCTTAGAAGCTCTCTGGAGATCCTGTCCCTAAACCCCCAGGTGACCAGTCTCCTGGATTTTGTATTGATAATTAGCTCATTTGCTTCATAGGGTTTTTTTGGTTTTTGTTTTAACCACACATGAATATGTCTCTTAACAATATGTTGCTTAGTTTTCTGTGATTGGAATGGTAGACAGTTGGGTTCATACTGGATGCATTCTTCGGTGACCTGGCCCTTTCACTCAACTTTGCATCTTTGAGCCTCACTCATGTTGATGCATGCGGCTGTAGTTTGTTCACGTACACGGTTGCACAGCATCTCAGTGTACGAATATATCTCTGTCTAATGATCTTTCTGCTGATGATGGAGAGCTGGTTGTTTTCAGTGTTTTGCGCTCAGGAATGAGACTGCTGTAAGCATTCTTTCTACATCTCCTGGTACATGTGCAACAGGTTCTCTAGGGCATGTAACTAGAGATGAAATTATTAGGTCATAGATATGTGCATGTTCAACTTTTCCAAATTGATGAGCTTCTACCAACAGCAGATGAAAGTGTACATTGTTTTACGTTTTTTGTCAAACTTTGTTTATTATCTGACTTTTAGATTTTGCCAATCTGTTGTATAGAAAATGGTATCTTGTGTTTTTTTTAACATCTTTATTGGAGTATAATTGCTTTACAATGGTGTGTTAGTTTCTGCTTTATAACAAAGTGAATCAGCTATACATATACATATATCCCCATATCTCTTCCCTCTTGCATCTCCCTCCCTCCCACCCTCCCTATCCCACCCCTCTAGGTGGTCACAAAGCACTGAGTTGATCTCCCTGTGCTATGTGGCTGCTTCCCACTAGCTATCAGTTTTACATTTGGTAGTGTATATATGTCCATGCCACTCTCTCACTTTGTCCCAGCTTACCCTTCCCCCTCTCCATGTCCTCAAGTCCATTCTCTAGTAGGTCTGCATCTTTATTCCCATCCTGCCCCTAGGTTCTTCAGAACAATTTTTTTTTTAGATTCCATATATATGTGTTAGTGTACGGTATTTGTTTTTCTCTTTCTGACTTAACTTCCCTCTGTATGACAGACTCTAGGTCCATCCACCTCACTACAAATAACTCAACTTCGTTTCTTTTTATGGCTGAGTAATAGTCCATTGTATATATGTGCCACATCTTCTTTATCTGTTCATCTTTCAGTGGACACTTAGATTGCTTCCATGTCCTGGCTATTGTAAATAGAGCTGCAATGAACATTGTGGTACCTGACCCTTTTTGAATTATGGTTTTCTCAGGGTATATGCCCAGTAGTGGGATTGCTGGGTCATATGGTAGTTCTCCTTTTAGTCTTTTAAGGAACCTCCCTCCGTACTGTTCTCTATAGTGGCTGTACCAATTTATGTTCCCACCATCTTGTGGTTTTAATTTCTATTTTCCAGAATACTTGTAAGGTTCAGTATGTCTTCATGTGTTATGGCCATTTTAATTTCCTCTTTGGTGAAATGTATATATCCCTTTGTCAGTATCCCATTGTCTTAACTATTATAGCCGTTGAATAAAACTTGATGCCTCATAGGGCAAGTCTGCCTACTTTATTTTTCTTCTTTCAGCTATTGTTGGTCCAATTCTCTTGTATATAATTTTAGAATCAGCTTGTCACGTTTCACACTAACCCTGTTGAATCTTTGATTAAAAATAACATCGGCTGTATAGGTTCCACTGGGAAGAAATGACATCTTTACAATACTGAGTCTTCCAAACCAGGAATATGCTATATTTCTCCATTTATTTAAGTTTTCTTTAGTGTGTTCTTATACAGTATTATAATTTTCCCGTAAAGGACTTACTCATCTTTTGCTGGATTTTTTTTTACTAGAAACATTTATTTCTGCTGCTACTTTAAGTGGCACTTTTTCGAAACTTATGCCTTCTAAGTACTTTTTTCTGGGGTATAGAAAATCTATTGATTTTTGTATCTTGAGTTTGTATTCAGCAATCTTGCCAGTCCATCTTATGAATTCTAATACTTTATCTGTAAGTTCTCTCGATTTTTCTGCATAGGAAATTATAATCACCTGCCAAAAGTTTGTTTTTCCTTATCAGTCCGAAGGCTTCTTTTTTCTTTTTTGGTCTTACTGTACTGGCCAGAACCTCCGAAACAGTGCTAACTAGAAGCTGTATCAGTGAGCTAAGTTATAATATAGTAACAAGCAACCCGCAAATCTCAGTGGCATACAAAAAAAGTTTATTTCTTATTTGTATTTTTTATCCATGTTAGGATGGCTGTAGCCTCCAGGCCATTTTCATTTTAGAACCAAGGCTGAAGGGGCATCCCCTATCTGGGGCATTGCTAGAAAGTTAAATATGGTGGAATCACATTGCGGTTCTTAAACTCTTCTTCAGAAGTGGGGCATATCACTTCCAATCAATTTCATTAGCCAAAGCAAGACTCTTGGCCAAGGCTGACACCAGTAGGGTGAGAAAGTATAATTCTAAACAGGGAGTGTCAGCAAACATTTTGAGCAGTAATAAGTTTACCACAGAAGGTGTGCCCCCAATGTTTTACTAATAGGAGTGTATCTTCAAAAATGTTTGAAAACCACTGGTTTACAGGAGCAAGTCCAACTTTCTCTTTGAGTCATTTCGGCTTTCTCCTTCTATCAGCTCCACCTTCTCCTAGCTGACTGCACCTCTTCCTGCAGCCAAACCTGGCCTTGTTTCCCCGTCAGTGATCTCTCCTTATACCTCTCCAGATTTATGCTCCTTGCTCTGTTGGTAATATACATACCCCTACTGTCTTTCAGGTAGAGTCCCTTACTTTCTTCAAGGTTAGGTGGAGAAGCAACTCCTCCATGAAGTCTTCATTGAATAAGCCCACTTTTCCATACTAGAATCTCTAAAGTATGGCCTCCATATCACCAAGCCATTGACTGACTGTGTATTGCATTGGAGTGTTCTCACGTTGTTCAGTGCATATAACATGTCTTTTTACCTCCTTAAGTATCAGAATTAAGTGAGAAGCTATGTGGAAACCTCCTACATAGTACCTGAAATGTGTGTTTGCTTTATTATTTAAGAATATTCACTTCTACAGTATAGAGAGCAAGAGAAATCAAGCTAATAGGTGGAATAGAGAAATAACAGATTGCTAATAGATTGAGATGTATTAGATACATCTCAGTGATAAGGTAAGTAGAGGACATATGCTGGACATTGACAAAAAGGACCAAGTCAGACCGAATATTCACAAGAATTGTAGATTTCTTAAATCAGCCACCCATTAGTGACACCTGTTCTGGCCCCACATGTCCTCTGTTTGGGACACACAGATGAAGGCAGTACAGTGGCTGTTCAGTAGATTATTGGCATATTATAGCAGTAACCAGGCATACTTGTCCCTGCATCACATTTGATAGACCAAGAAGGTACTGTCTCCAGGTAACTTCCATTTGCTGAGTCTCCTTGTTCATTCTCAACTCTGATCTTTGTAACCACATCAGTAGGTGATGTGACCGAGAGATACAGGACATATAAACTTTGCATAACCTATGATTCAGGTATCGTGGTCCTTCCATCCCACATGCATCCTATCCCAAATGTGTTAACCCAGTCTCTTTCCCTTTCCTTCTCATTGTGTATTTTGAGTCAACTCAAATTATATGATTTGAACATTGTAATTTGATCTGTGAGCCTTTCTGTTTCTGTATCTTCTCGGATAGCTTTTCTGACAGTGTATGTGGAATCTCCCAATTCGTCAGGATAATTTCCCACCGTGACAGTCCCTATCACATAGTAGACGTTCAATCAATGTTAATTACCTTCATTTTTTCCCCCCACTAAGCTCTTTGAAGGCAGCAACAATTCTTCTACTTTTCTAATATCCTCTCTAGCAACCAGAGTTTATCATATGCTAGACATATGATAAACATGTGACAAATACTTACTGATGGACTATTTTCCCAGTATCAAGTTGGCAAAATGTGAGAACGATTACTAATTGTCTTGAAACATACCAAGTTTTATAGGTATACTTCCAGCTCCTATGTATGCAATTTTGAAACAGTAGTGTTTTCTTTCATGTACAGTATTCCAAACAATTATTGATTGGGGTGTGCACGCGCATCTGTGTGCATGTGCATGTGTTTGTGTGTTGGTTGAGTTGTGGAGGGTGGGAGCGGAGGAGGGAACTAACACTTACTGTGCAGTTACACTGTGATGTGGCTGCCTGGCGTTGTGCCAGAGTTATTTACATACATTACATCATTTAGTCCATTATAACAGTGCTTCTCAAACTCTAGCCTGCCTAGTATCACCTGAAGGGCTTGTTAAGGTACAAATGTTAGGGTCCCACCCTCAAAGTTTTTGATTCAGTAGGTCTTGGATGGGGCCCAAGAATTTGCATCTCAAGTGCCCAAATGATGCTGCAGCTGCTGATCTGTGACCACACTTTTTTTTTTTTTTTTTTTTTTGCGGTACAAAAACACTAGTTTTTTTTGTTTTTGTTTTTTTGCGGTACACAGGCCTCTCACTGTTGTGGCCTCTCCCGTTGCGGAGCACAGGCTCCGGACGCGCAGGCTCAGCGGCCATGGCTCATGGGCCCAACCGCTCCGCGGCATGTGGGATCTTCCCGGACCGGGGCACGAACCCGTGTCCCCTGCATCGGCAGGCGGACTCTCAACCACTGCGCCACCAGGGAAGCCCAAGACTAGTTTTAAATAAGAGTTTTTGTCATCCTCATCAAGGGTTTTTTGGTCACTTGCTTCTCAAGTTCAACCTGAATGGCCTTGACACTGAATATCATTATCAAGGACATAAACATTGATTTATATTTGTATAGACCTTTCTAGTTTTGAATCTGCTTGAAGATCTATATTCTTCTTATCCAATCTTCTCAAAAATTATTTGAAAATATTATTAATAACCCAAATTTACAGATAAAACCATAAGATTTGAGATGGGGTAAGAAATTTGCCTGAGGTTTCTAGACACATTCTAGGCACCCATAAATATTTGCTAAATGAATAAAAATGAAACTACTAATAAGTTATAAAAATAGACCTCAAGTCTGTCTCATCATCTTAATTTCCAGTGGTTCCCTTTTATACATATTTAAACTTAAAATCCTTCCACAGAGAAGTATCTGGCAAAGTCCACGTTTTTCTTTCTTCTTTGTTACCTAGATGAAAACTAAATGCAATATGTGATCTTGGAATGAAATTTTCTTTTTTATTATAAAGCACATTATTGGGACAATTAGTTTGTTTGGAATATAGGCTGCTGATTAAGTGAAAGTATTCTATCGATGTTAAATTTCCTAAATTTGATAACTGTGTCATAGTCATATAAGAGAATATTTTGTTCTTCGGACGTCCACACTGAAAATATTAAGGGGTTAAGAAGCATAAAGATACAGTCTGCTCTCAAATTGTCCAGAAAAAATGACAGAATAACAAAGCAAATATGGCAAAGTGTTAAAAATTGTCATATCTGGGTAAAAATATATGGCAGTTCTTCGTACCATTTTTTTTTTTTTTTTTTTTTTTTTGTGGTACGCGGGCCTGTCACCGCTGTGGCCTCTCCCATTGCGGAGCACAGGCTCCGGACGCTCAAGCCCAGTGGCCATGGCTCACGGGCCCAGCCGCTCCGCGGCATGTGGGATCCTCCCAGACCGGGGCATGAACCCGTGTCCCCTGCATCGGCAGGCGGACTCTCAACCACTGTGCCGCCAGGGAAGCCCCTTTGTACCATTCTTGATGATTTCTCTAGTTGAAACTTTCTCCAAAGTAAAAAGTAAAATAATGATAACAATAATAATAAAGCCCACCAAGATTTAAAGCCTGTCCAAGGACATTTCCTATGCAGCACCATGCCCTATCAGGCTCATAACTAACCCCTCTTGCTACTCAGACACTGCTTTCCCTACTGAGGTTCCCCTGTGGCGCTCCTCGCCCTAGAGCTGAAGGAGTTCTGCGTCACCTTGTAGGAGGGTGACCAAGGGTCCCGCTTTGCCTAGTTCTCTCCCAGATTTAGCATTGAAAGTCTCGTGTGCAGTGGCTGAAGTAAGAGACGATGGAGGTTTGGATTATGTCACTGGTAGTGGAGACGGAGGGAAGTGGAACTTGGAGGAAGAGTTGGCAGAGCTTACTGCTGGATTGTACATAAAGGGTGAAAGAAAAAAGGAATCAAGTGTAATTGCTAGAGTTTTTTTTTTTTTCCGGTACGCGGGCCTCTCACTGCTGTGGCCTCTCCCGCTGCGGAGCACAGGCTCCAGACGCGCAGGCTCAGAAGCCATGACCCACGGGCCCAGCCGCTCCGCAGCACGCGGGACCCTCCCAAACCGGAGCACGAACCCGCGTCCCCTTCATCGGCAGGCGGACTCCCAACCACTGCGCCACCAGGGAAGCCCTAATTGCTAGAGTTTTGACTTGAGCAGCTCTCTGGAAGGCAACCGTTTACTGAGTTGAGGAAGGCGGGCAGCAGTGGGGAAGTCAGCTAAGAGACAGGGAGTCAACAGTAACGCTTTGGCCGTGTGAAGTCAGATGTCTGCCAGATAGCCACATGGATTTGCCAAAGAGACACTAGGAAATGTGAGTCTGGAGTTCTAGACAGAGGTCAGAGCTGGGGGTTGAGAGCTGGGATTCTTCATTATATGGAGAACCTCAGCTTGTACTGGGAATGGAAAGAGGTGGCCTGTGCTTTTCCCTAGCTGCTTGTGCTGCCTGGATTTAGAGGCTGGGCAAGGGAGTTGGAGCCAGCAGTGGGGACCTAGCGAAGTAAGAGGAGAACCAGAAGCCAAGTGAAGAAACTCTATTATCAAGGAAGTACACTCAGCTCCCCTCCACTCCATCGACAGGAAAAGTCACACAGCCATTGTCTTACGTTTACATTAGGTCATAATAATCCTTTAAATTCAAATAGCAGTTTAGTAGATTAAGGGGTTTTGCACTAGTTTTCTCATGTAACCTGTACAACAATCTTGTGAGATGTGTATTAGCATCTTCACTTTGCCTGTGAGGGAGCTGCTTATAGACATGTTAAGTGAGTGTCCAGGGTCTCAGCGCATCTTAGGCTGGGTTCCCTAAAAGCAGAGGCTGAAGCAGAGATTCTTTTTCCAGTGGCTTATTGAGTAACTGTTCTTAGGAGAAGGGGAAAAAGGGAAGCAGGGTAGGGCAGGGGAAGAGAGCCACAGGGGAAGTGGTCTCGACTAAAGCGGATCGCAGCCTGATCCCAGGGCAGCCGTGGGGCACAAGTAGCACCACAGCATTGGTCCCCCCTTGAGGTGGATGGTTGGCCTTTTGTACTCTTTTGTCAGTCAGTTATTGCCTAATGGCTGCTCCTGGGAGGGGAGGGGGCCTTAATCTCCTGGGAGAAGGAGCTCCCATGTGTCTGAGAGCAATTTCCTAGAGAAGAGGACAGTTAAAGCAGCTAGGAGATGAGTGCACCAGCCAGGGGAGGGGGTATCTGGGCATTGTACCAACTGTACCACTACATAGTGCTAATGGGCATTGGGATTTGAGCCCAAGTCTTCCAGGCCTTTATCCCGTGGAGTTAGGGTCAGTGTGAAGCTCACCAGCTGCACACTGCACTATGAGATCACTATAGGGTCCTTCACTGAGTGCAGGCTTTTACCATAGGAGGTAGAAGAATAAGACCTGAAGAGTAGGAGGAGAACAGAGTAATAAGTGAGAAGTTCTAGTGAAGTAGGGGTAAGGAAAGATACCAGAAATAGAGGATAAGCTTGATTCTTTTATTAACACTTATGTTCCAAGTCTGTGACTAGATGTTTTCACCCTTACATTCAGCCTCATTTTCCATGTCTTCCATATTAGAAATTTAATTTACAAAACTGGTAACATGAAACATGAAGAAAAAATGCTCAAATTCGAGACTATGGCCTTAATGGAAATGAGAAGCAGGGTTGGTTGGTAAGATTGTTCCTGTGAACATTTAAAACATCTTTGTCTGTATAAAACACCTACCTTGACTTCCACATGTTTTCATTGTCTTCTTTTCATGAGCTCACTTTGAAGACAATATTGAAATTAGTTATACTTTGCTATAAAACCCCCCACAACTTGCATGTCCATTTTCCCCTTCTTCTGTGACCTCAGGATAATTAAGTGTCTTTTTCTCCCAAGAAGAAATGTGAAGCATGTGGTGAGCCTGCTGGCCTATTTGCTGATTTATGGGTCAAGTCTCTAGTTATTACAGACAAAATTTGAAAGTCTCTGATTAAGAAGCCCTGCTGATTTAAGAATCTCACTAGAAATATGTGCATAATGAATTATCTACAGATAATAATTCAAATTGTCCCTGGGTGATTCATATCACCCGCTTTTATTAAATTATCTATTTTCTGGGAGAGATTCAGGTCTGCACAAAGTAAGATGTCGGGATGCACGTAATATTGTAAGAGGTTGAACAGAAAACAGTTTTACTGCAGAAGAGCATTTACTCTAAATGTAAAGCCAGTTTTCACAGGGCAGGGAGTATGTGTGTGTGACTTATACAGATGTTTTTAAGAAAACTTGCTGCCTCGTCCATGGTTGAGCACTTACTTGGTTTGTTTAAAAAATGGTTTTTGCGAAAGGATAACCATTTTCTTGTGAGCGGTGATAGCGAGAAGCAGGATAAAAATAATCAAATTATTTCTTAGAAAAAAAAGGAAACAGCGGTCATCAAGGTCCATTTTTAGCAAGGCACATGGGCCTGACAAGGCATTAGTTAAAGAGAATGTGTCACCCTTAAATATGTGGGTTTATTTAACGATGGAACAAGAAGATATATAAAGAACAGAGCTCCAGTACTGAGAGTTTAGAAAGACCTATTTTTCTTTCCTCTTCCCCACCCCCCAGGAATGAAGATTTTTTTTCACTCTCTCTTTTTATACAACAAAAGGAAGAAAACCTTCGCAAAACAGATGCATCAGTATTCAAGAAGCCACATGCCAGATTCAGAAAAGAGGTTCCCCCAGAGTCTGTGCCCTCCTTTCATGGACCTGGGTTCCCCCAGAGTCTCTGCCCTCCTTTCATGGACCTGGGGGTGGGAACGGGGTGGGAGTGGCAGGTTTAAACAGGGGCCAGACCCATTTTCATCCCACAACCTGATTGAGGACTGCTCTTAAAGAGCCTGGCCGGCAGAGTCGAGGGGGAGGAATTTAAAGCGAGCATACAAACTTTCTGGAAGCTCTTCCATGCCTTCTGCTTCTCCTCCACGTTTTGATTTTTCAGGTTATTTTAAGGTTTTCATACCTCAGGCAAGGTGATTTATTATTATTGGGACTTTATATAACTCTTTATTTTTGCAAAGTGCTTTACAGTCATTTTTCTCTCCTTACCGTGTGCCGTGCCTTCTCTCCCGCCACTGTAATTGGTTTTGGGGGCGGCAGCACTTCCTTTCCTCGGGAAAAGAAGATGCTGTTTCTGGTATGAGGCACTTTTCTGAGGTCTTACCTTTGTTTCTTCTTTGCTTTCCTTCTTTTGACCTCATCCCCTGCAGCCTCCTGTCGCCTTCTGTTTTTTCGTTCCTGCTCAGACCTGCACTCATCCCCCCCCCCCCCCCCGAGGTATCCTCAATCCCACATAGCCCTCTTTTTGGTCCAACATGGCCAGCTGGATCGTTCTCTCACCTCTGGGCTCCAAGTGGTCAAGAAACAGCTTGATGTCTGTTCTTGGGAAGTGAGCCTTCCTCTCAGGCACTCCCGCTGCTACCCACCCTGCGGAGCAGAACGCGGCACGGCGCTGGAGATGACTGCTCCCTGATTTGGTGACTTAAGAGACCAGAGCTTCACTTGTAGCTCCATCTATTGGGGTCTTAAATTAGCAGCAAGTAGTAGTCCGTTAATCCCAGGTCACTGCTAAAACAAAAAGAATCGTTCCCTTTAGTATGCAGGTACTCTTAGGTGGACCATATGACGTTGTCATCTTTGTAGGTCAAAAAGAGTGAATAGTAGCAATTCCATGGGCTTCAAACTAAACGGTTCACATGGAAGCTTAGAGTGCCATTTGCAGGATGCTGGGTTCCAGGAGAGCCAGCCCTAACACTTCTCCCCAGTCGCCAGAAGAAAGCTGGGGTCAATTCTTTGTAAACTTGTAGCCAGCCACACCCTCCACGCCGGCTTCCTCTGGCCCCTCTTTGCCGTGGTATGGGAATCCTTCCACTTAGCTTGCCTCTCCACTCCTACCGCACCCTTTCCACTGGACCATGTGCAGCTGGGAACCTCCAGTACACTTCCCCATAGCCTCGCTTACTGCCCCCTCGGCCCTAACCAAACTCCTCTCCTTTGTGGGTCTCTCAAGTGGAGGTGCTTCATCCCTCACTTGTGGGGTATCAGGCAGGTCATCACCTGGCTCTTCATGCTTCTTTTAGGGCTCTTCATGCCCTCAATCTCATCTCTGTCAGCTTCCAGCTTGCTGGTCACTCTCCCTCCTCAGTCAGTGGCTGCCCATTGGTTCTTTTCCACCCCAGGGCTGCCATCCTTTGAGCTTCACCACCCATGTAGACAACAACCCCAGCCCCCATCCTTTCAAGTTGCACATCTTCTCTTTTTACGTGACCTTCACGCACACTCCCCTCCGTTTAGTCACTCCATGGCCTTGTTCTGGAACTCATCGCTCTTAGAACTGCATCACCTGTGACATCTTACGTTAGTCAAACTCAAGGGAACTCTCCCCACCTGACGCCCTAATTTCTCCTTATATAATATCAGCTCCCTCCTATCTTCCCTTGCCTATCTAGCTTATATTCTGTGGTCCATCACTCTTTTTTTTTTTTACATCTTTATTGGAGTATAATTGCTTTACAATGGTATGTTAGTTTCTGCTTTATAACAAAGTGAATCAGTTACACATATATCCCCATATCTCTTCCCTCTTGCATCTCCCTCCCTCCCACCCTCCCTATCCCACCCCTCTACGTGGTCACAAAGCACCGAGCTGATCTCCCTGTGCCATGCGGCTGCTTCCCACTAGCTAGCTATTTTACGTTTGGTAGTGTATGTGTGTCCATGCCACTCTCTCGCTTTGTCACAGCTTACCCTTCCCCCTCCCCCTATCCTCAAGTCCATTCTCTAGTAGGTCTGTGTCTTTATTCCCATCTTACCCCTAGGTTCTTCATGACATTTTTTTTCTTAACTTCCATATATATGTGTTAGCACACGGTATTTGTCTTTCTCTTTCTGACTTACTTCACTCTGTATGACAGACTCTAGGTCCATCCACCTCACTACAAATAACTCAGTTTCATTTCTTTTTATGGCTGAGTAATATTCCATTGTATATACGTGCCACATCTTCTTTATCCATTCATCCGAGGTCCATCACTCTTAACTTCTCTCTTGCCAAGATCCTTAACATCTTTGTTCCATCCCTTCCATTGAATCCATGTGCCAAAACCCTATTCTGGGATGGATACAACTTCTGCTTTTTGCTTCCATCTAGACAGCTGAGCACTGCTGTCTAGATCACACCACCAGTGTGACCATAAACCCATGATGTCTGACTCCACCTGAGGCCACCCTCCATGGTGCCTAGAAATCCCTCCCTGTTTCCATAGTCAACTCTGTCCTTCTCACTTTCCATAGTGACTGTTTCAAACTGTCTCCACCCTCATCTTACCTCTGGTCTCTCCCGTGTCTCTCCAGTCTCTGCAGAGGTACCTTGACTCCTACTTCACCATGAAGAAAAATATCATCAGGTGGGAGCACACAAAATTTCTGCCTGCCAGACCAACAGATATCTCTTCAGTTGCACCCTTCTCTCTCATTCCCTCCTGTAAGGATGGAAGAGATCTCCCTCCTTCCTAGCAACATTTAAAAACACTTAAGCCTTTCTACTCTTAAGCTTTTTTCATCCCATTCTCCTCCCGTTGCTTCTTCTTTTTTTCCACATTCCCTCCCACGTTTCAAGGCTAAGTCTTCATTTCCTACCTACCGTGGACTCCTTGACCCACTACAGTCTCACTTCTGTCCTCACCATACCACGAAAATTTCTCTGGCCAAAGTCACCAATCATTTTTCTTGTTAAATCCAATGAAGTCCCTTCCCCTCGTTTCTTACTTGCTCCCTTGGCATTCTCCTTGTATTGAAACACTCTTTTCCTTTGGTTTGGTGAGATAGACCACTCCAGCTTTTCTTTCTACCGTTCTGGCCACTCCTTGTCAGTCTCCTGCCCAGCCTGTGCTTGGCAAGTTCTGTCCTTGGCAACCTTCTGTTGTCAGTCAGTAAATGTCCTGGAGAGAGCTTATCCATCCACATGGCTTTATCTGTCATCTGCGTGGCTCTGTCTTTGGTTGTGTTTATGGGATGGTTTCTCTTTTTCTTCATTTTCTACTTGTTATTCAGTTCCTTCATCATTTGGTGCTTACATCCTTTTCAACCAAGGACTGTATCCAGCACTTAAATATTTCTAACACAACTTTAGTTTTTTAACCTATTGGCCAAATAAAAGTTTATTGTTAACGAACCATGGTTCAGTGGCAGTTGATCTGGTCTGAGAAAATTTCCAGTAAGATCCTGGTTCTAGAACTCATATTAATTGATTTAATGATGATCATTTATATAGACTTATTTTGATTTCTTGAATGAAGCTTAAAATTCCAAATTATATCCAGAAAATCTGTTAGGCTTTTTAAAAAAAGGCATTTTAAATTCTTCAGTGAAAATAAACATATTCAAGCTGATGTATAATAAGCAGAAGGAGCCTGAGACTTCCTTCGGGTTGACCAGTGGCATTCTGAGATGTCCCCCTGATTCAATACAGATTGGAGATAGGTATAAGAAAATGGGTTATATGGTTATACTCAACCAACAACAGCACCATAACCATCTAATGAAGTGTGTGTGTCAAGGGGTGCAGAATGAGTATGTGATTTGAATGTGGTGCACCAGCCTTGTAAATCGTCGCTCCCAGAGCAAGTTGCAATTTGCTGTATGTCAAATGAATGGTAAAAGAGCTGAATTCGTTCATTTCACGATCTCTGAATTTCTTGAGGGAAGGAAAAGAAGGTTTAAAAATTCTCGGTTTTATACTTACTTTTCAGGTTGCAGAATGTCGATTTGACAGACAATGCTTGCACCTTGTTCCACGCAATGAGACTCCTCAGATAATGTTTCCAGATGACGAGTCTTCTCTCGCCAAACATGTTTAGCAAGAGGCACCACACACTTTGAAAATGCCTATCAAAGGAATTTAATCATAGTATAAAGACTCCTGGGGTGAGCCTGGGGAGCACAATCGTGCCCTGTTCACCATTACGGGTTTATTTAATGTATTTTGCACAGTAATGCTTCATACGGCAGTGAGGATGCTTGATTTGGCCATTAGGTTGTTTCTGATCCCCCAGGAAGCTTTTCTGCCTCAACAGGTCGCAAGCCTCCATGGCTGCCTTTGATGAAGCCGTTTATCTTGGTGCCAGCAGCAGCACGTTGAAAGAGTGCACATGGGAAGGTATGCAGAGGATTATGCATGCCTTTGTGGAGCCAGGAGATTATTATTGACAATAGGCTTGGAGAAGATTTAGGTTATATGTCCTTCTGCACAGGGCTGCTGAACTGCCTTTCTGGAAACAATGAGAGGGAAATTGGGAGGGGTTCTTTCATCTCAGCCCCTTGGCACTTCCAGAATGTGCTTTGGTCAGCAGAGACTGTAAAACACTTTCTGGTGGGCATTGTCTCCATGTGATGAAAGAGCTTGACTGAAAATTTGCACAATAATGTCTGCTCATCTGTGATCTGCCCCTCTGGGCGGCATCTTTGAAAACCACAGAAGCCATGCTCAAAACACTGGACAACCTAACTGGTAGCATGTGCATAGAGCCTGTATCAGTTAGTTTTTGCCGCATAACAAACTTTCCCAAAACTTGGTGGCTTTGATGATCATTTGTTTAGCTCACAATTTGCTAGGCTGTATGGGCAGTTCTTCTGATGTAGGCTGGCTCTATTGATTTCTGCTGGATTCCTTCATGAGTCTACAGTTAGCTAGAAAGTCAGGAGGTGGCTGGATGATCCAGAATAGCCTCACTTACATGTCTGGCAGTTGGCTGGCTGTTGGCTGGTAGCTGGCTGACTGACTGTGGCTCTTCTTTATGTGATCTCTTATCTTCCAGAAGGCTAGCTGGGACTCAATCACATGGTGGCCTCAGGATCCGAAGTATCACAATAGTGCAACCCCCAGTATGCAAGGGCTCTTGAAGCCTCTGCTTGGGTCATATTGGCTCTTGCCCCATTGGCCAAAGCAAATCACATGTCCCAGGTTCAAAGAATAGGAGAAAATACCTCACATATTGGTGGGAAGACCTGCAACATCAATGTTGCAATGATGTGGGTATGGGAGTCAGGAGAGGATTGGGGGCTATTTTTACAATCTACCACAGAGCCATTTAGAATTTGCAAAGTGTTTTCACATGCATTACTCCTTACTACAACCATGTGAGACAGAAACTATGATTCCCATTTTATAGACGAGTAAACTGGCTCAGAAAACCTGAGTAGCTTAACCAGATAATAAACAATAGCATTCTTGCCCCACACCACAGCAAAGAAAACCTCTGTTATACTGTTAGCTCTAAAACCAGGTCCTTGGTATCTGTCTTTTTCTTCTTCTGTCATTTAACGAGAATCAGAGTCATCTCCTGACACTTGTTAAAATGCAGATTCTAGGGCTCCAGTGGAGGTTCTGATTCAGTCAGTCTGCTCGGGATCTGGCATTTGCATTTTTAACAGCCAACCACAGGAGAGCCTGATGCAGCTTCTCACATTGGGAAACACATATATTTTTAAAATCTTTAATTAAGTAAGTAATTAATTAAGTTTTTGGCCATGCTGCATGGCTTGCGGGCTCTTAGTTCCCCAACCAGGGATTGAACCTGGGCCACAGCAGTGAAAGCGCTGAGTTGTAACCTCTGAACCACCAGGGAATTCCCTGACACTGTTAAGAAACTGAGTGTTCCCAGCATGGCACATTTTTGTGCTGTAGCAGAGAGCCCTGCACACTACAGTTCATTTGGTCAGCTTTCCAGAACCATGAGCTACTAGCATTGGGATGGTTATTTAACTTCTCTGAGCCTTTGTCTTTTTAAAAATTATTTATTTATTTATTTATTTTTGGCTGTGTTGGGTCTTCATTGCTGCGCGGGGGCTACTCTTCGTTGCGGTGCGCGGGCTTCTCATTGCAGTGGCTTCTCTTGTTGCGGAGCACGGGCTCTAGGTGCGCAGGCTTCAGTAGTTGTGGCACGTGGGCTCAGTAGTTGTGGCTCGTGAGCTCTAGAGTGCAGGCTCAGTAGCTGTGGTGCACGGGCTTAGTTGCTCCACGGCATGTGGGATCTTCCCGGACCAGGGCTCGAACCCGTGTCCCCTGCATTGGCAGGCGGATTCTTAACCACTGCGCCACCAGGGAAGCCCTGAGCCTTTGTCTTGACATCTGCAAAATAGGTTTACTAAGAAGGACTGCCACAGGGCAGGGGTGACGCTGAAATGAATAACATCTGAAGCACTGAGCCTGGTGCCTTGTAGATGCTCAGTAAGTGTTACTTTTCTTGTCTCTTCATCCTGAGAGGCTGTAGGACCCCTTGATAAGGCAAGCCTATGAGAAGCGGAAAAACTGTTTCTAGAATGTTTGGCAGACTTGCACTGTCAATGCCCATGAATGAGAAATGATAAGTCAAATATTCATCAGCATCTCAGAAAGTACATAGCCGTCTGAGGAAATAAAGGTATCAGATTCTTCAGAAGCCTAAGAATCGTAACTGGAAACAGTGACAGGCCTGGGAGGCAACAGCTGATATCATTAGAGACCAACTATATGCACAGGAGGCACAGAAGGGCTGGTCATGCCTCAACCCCTCCAGTCTTTCCCAAACTGCTGTGAACTTCCGGCATTAGCACTATTGTCTTTATGTCCCCAGACAGTGACAAAATGTACAGTGATTCTGTATTAAGACTTAGCCTTACCCAAGTCGATTGGATCAATGTGGATAAAATCTCTACAAAATATTTCCTTTAACTAATTTAAATGAAGGCTCTAAAACATGACATGTACTATGTTACTTCCAGAGCTTCTGGGGGCTTTGTTTGAAGCTTCTGTGTTAACATGATGACCAAATAGCTTGTTTCTTACAGTTTTGCCATTTGGGCATTTTCTTCCCTATTTTTTATGTTGCTTCTCCCATTGTGTCTGTGTCTAGTCTGTTTCTCTTTTTTCTTCCTAGCTTCTGTCTTTGTATGTTTCACAGCTTTCTTTCCTTGTTCCTTCTTTACTGTTTTTAAAGAAGAAAAGGTGCCCTTTATTAATCCAAACGACCACAGTCCAGTTTAAAGCTGGTGCCTTTAGTCTGTTGTATGGTGTTTGCATCTCTCTCTGCGGTTGTCATCTGTACCAGTAGATGGAGCACATCTCCTGTACTAAACACCATTGTAGGTCGTAGGGTGGGTTGTTTTCCCCCTCATCTGTCATTTTTGCTGCAGTGAAATCGTAGTTGGAAGCTGGTGTAATACAAAGCAAAACTTCTAATCTTGGCTAGACTGGAGCATATACTTTTCTGACTCATGTCAGCAATGCGGGGCTTACCAGCAGCTGATCTAGACAGGTGAAAAATAATGAGGGTTCTGCATGTGTGCGCTTGTGTGGTGCACGTTCGCTTTGGGAAGAGTTAGCAGCTTCGTGCCAAAGGTCCCCTTTCTCACCCTTCTCTCCCTTCCTCTCCTTCCCACCCTTCCTTTCGGATATCCAGACTTCACCTTCTGCTCTTTCCCCCTAGTGTCATGGCTCCCAGTACACAGAGGTGTGCCCTTGTCTGAAGACCTCAAAGTAAAATCATAGCTTGTTAGAGCTGGAAGGAAACTTAAGTGTCATCTAATAGTGAAAGCAATAGGGCCCAGGTTAACCAAGGATTCATGTTGGCATTTGGGGCAGCCCTTGTCTTTGATCAGACTGTTGCCGCCCTCCTTGCTGTCGTTGCTGTTAAGCTGGGATCCCTTAATGGTGGGCTCGCGGCCTGGAGAGTTTCCCAACTGGCCTGTTTTAACTAAAGTTACCGAACAATGCTGTCAAACAGCTGATGTAATCTTTTTCATCAAATCAACCAGCTGTTTTAAGTTTGCTGTATGCTGGGGAAGATGCAAGCGTCAGCTTTTGAACCAATTTGTTCCGTATGTTGCCTGCTGCAGTGGCATGTGCGTTTGGGTACTTGTTAGAGTTTCTCAAAGGTCCATGAGAATCAACTGGGGCACAAGAAAAAAAGGACAGATTCCTGGGTCCTATTCTGTTTCTGTAGCATTAGAAGCTCTTAGCTTAGGGCTTTGGAATTCGCATCTTTAACCAGTTTCCCCAGGTGAAGCTCATTCTCCTGAAGTTTGAGAACTTACGGCTGAAACGTGTTGAGGACCGTGGATCCTTTGATGCACGTCACCTCTTTGGGCTGGGCCTCCTTCACTTTCCACCTCCATTCTGGGGAAAGCGAAGCTTAGGAACCATGTTCTCTGCAGACCTTGGGGCTGGGAACCGATAACGCCAAGTTATTGTATATTTTTCTGAGTGAGGGCTGGGATTTTCTTTTGTAAAAATAGGTCAGAAAAGCTCATTTGAACCAATTTCTCTTCGAGGGAAGTCAACCACTTGTTTCTGTGGTAGTCAGATAAAGGACATTTGTCCTGAAACTTTATCAGAACCATGGCTGGCATCTTATGGGAGGTAAGTGGTTTGATAAGACACTACAGACAACCTCTCTCTCGTTCCACATATGTTTGAAGACCCTAATATTTATCATCTATGACCAGAGACTTGTAACAAAAAGCCAAAATACTTACTGCCTGGAATAGAAAATGAGCTTCGAAATGCAGAGATTTGGCTGGTTCCAAGATGTTTTCCAAATTTCTAGAATTCTCCTAGCTGCATCTGCAGGACTTGTGGCAGAAGCTTCTAGATGTCACCTGATACCAGTTCTCCCCTTTGGCTGAGTAACAGAACCTTCGTTGTATTCAAGGTGTTCAAAGACTGCCCCAGATCCAATTAAAAGCCACATTTCCCAGCCTCCTTTGTGGATGGTTTTGGCCATGTAACTAAGTTCTGGACAGCGAAAGGGAAATGTTGTGTATGTGGGATTTCTGCTTAAAGGTCACTGACTCATTGGGGAGGGACCTCCTTTCGTCCTTTCCCCTCCTTCCTTCCTGTTGCCTTGAATGTGAGGTGTGAGAGCTAAAGCTTAAGTGGTCATCTTGGAGTATGAGGCAGCCTTGGGGATGCAAACGAGTGCTGGAGATGGCAAAACAGAAAGCCAGAGTTTAGGTTTCTCATGGCTTTGTGGTACCACCACACCAGCCCCGGGCAGACCACCTTCCGACTTCTTCTATATAAAATTACAAGTCTGTTGTTTTTGCCACTAATATTTGAGTTTTACCTTTTATATGCAGTTAAAACTAGTCCTAGCTGAAATACATTATAAACCTCCTTCTACTATAGCGGTTCCCAAACTTTAGCCTGTGTCAGGATCACTTGGAAAACTTAAAAACACAGACTGCTGGGCCCCCTCCCCAGGGTTTTTGAGTCACTTCTAACAGCCTCCCATGTGATACTAATGCCGCTAGCCGTGAGACTACACTTTTGAGAACCACTGTTCTGTCAAAATCATCTTAAATTTCAAGGCAAGTTCCCAATTATTTAGGATCAGCCTAGGTCAACTAATTTCACATCCCTCAGTTGATACTGTAAGAGTTTCGTCCCCACCTCAATAGAATTACGACAAATGCTACCGTCTGTTGGCTTGCTTTTATAAATTTATTTATTTATTTATTTTTATTTTTGGCTGTGTTGGGTCTTCGTTTCTGTGCGAGGGCTTTCTCTAGTTGTGGCAAGCGGGGGCCACTCTTCATAGCGGTGCGCGGGCCTCTCACTGTCGCGGCCTCTCTTGCTGTGGAGCACAGGCTCCAGACGCACAGGCTCAGTAGTTGTGGCTCACGGGCCCAGTTGCTGCACGGCATGTGGGATCTTCCCGGACCAGGGCTCGAACCCGTGTCTGCTGCATTGGCAGGCAGACTCTCAACCACTGTGCCACCAGGGAAGCCCTGTTGGCTTGCTTTTAGATTACTTGGTGTAGGAACAGTGCTATAGCTGGGCCGTCCATGACTGCTTCCTTCCCCCCATTACTAATTCCTCTCTCAACCTCTTCACCAAAATGTGCAAACAACTTCCAGAGGAGCCACTTACCTTCCACAGGGAATTCCTTCACGGTAGTCAGTGCAGGCTGAGTTCAAGATGGAGGCAAAAGCATTCCATTCTCCTCGTTCGTGCTGGACAAAAGACCCTTTTCTTGTATCTCCTGTGAAGCAAAACCTATGTATGTGGAAAGGACAAATGTGTTCATTCTCATCATATGCCAAAATGCTGGATTGAAATCAGGACTTCATTGGTGGTTTTCTACCCCAGGTGACTACTAACTTAACCTTTTTTTTTTTTTTTTTGGTATGCGGGCCTCTCACTGTTGTGGCCTCTCCCGTTGCGGAGAACAGGCTCCAGACGCGCAGGCTCAGTGGCCATGGCTCACGGGCCCAGCCGCTCTGCGGCATGTGGGATCTTCCCGGACCGGGGCACGAACCCGTGTCCCCTGCATCGGCAGGCGGACTCCCAACCACTGCACCACCAGGGAAGCCCTAACTTAACTTTTTTAACTGGTGCTTCCTAGGAGCTGCTTCTTTGCACCTTTTTGCTGGATGGGTTAAGTCCAGTCATTGCCTTAGGGTCCCTGCCACCTCCTCTATTCCTCTCCTAAGGAAATTCTCTCTCTGTTAACATTCCCTAAGCATTTCCCCCGTAATTCCTCATTATACACCGCACTTTGGAGTCAGGCGTACCTGAATTGGAAGCCTGACTTGACTGCTTGCTTGCTATGGGAGCTTTGGCAAGTGACTGACCTCATTTGTAAAAATGCAGCTCATCATGTGGACCTCATAGGGCTGAGGTAAAGATGAAAGTAGCTAATGTTTATAAAGGGCTTAGCACAGTTCCCAGCCCCTGGGAAGTGCATAATACATGGTATCAATTGTCACTAATGGTAGCATTGCAACCCACTGAAGAAAACTTCAGTCCCTACATGGTACCAAAAGTACACCCCACAAAAGAAGAAAAGGACACATTGGACTTCATCAGATTAAAAACTTTTGCTTTGCAAAAGACTCTGTTATGAGGATGGAAAGACAAGCCAATGACTGGCAGAAAATATTTGCAGATCACATATCCAACAAAAGACTCATATCCAGAATATATAAAGAACTCTCAAAACTCAACATCTAAAAAAAAAAAAAAAAAAGGCAAAAAGTCCAATTAGAAAATGGGCAAAAGACTTGAAAGAAACTTCACCAAAAAAGATGTATGGGTGGCAAATAAACACATGATTAAGTTATTCAACATTGCCAGCCATTAGGGAAATGCAAATTAAATTCATGATGAGATACCACTACATTAGAATGGCTAAAATAAAAATTACTGAAAATACCATATTCTGGCAAGGACACAGAGATACTGAATCTTTCATACGTTGCTGGTAGAAATGTGAAATGGTACAATCACTTGGAAAGCAGTATGGTAGTTTCGTTTAAAAAGTTAAACATATACTTAGCGTACAACTGAGTAGTCACTGCATACCTGGGCATTTATCTTAGAAAAATGAAAACTTGTGTTTATGCAAAAACCTATACATGAATATTCATAGACACTTTATTTGTAGTAGCCCAAAACTAGAAACAACCCACATGTCCTTCAGCAAGTCAATAGTTGAACAAATTATGGTGTATTAATACCTTGGGACACTGCTCAGCAATAAAAAGGAAGGAACTATTGATACACACAACAACTTGGATGGATTTTAAGGGCATTATGTTGAGTGTCTTAGTCTGTTTGGGCTGCTGTAACAAAATAGGACAGTATGAGTAGCTTATAAGCAACAGAAATTTACTTTTCATGGTTCTGGAGGCTGGGAAGTCCAAGATCAAGGTACCGGCATGGTCACATTCTGGTGAACGCTCCCTTTCTGGCTCATAGCTTTCTCACAGGGTCCTCACATGGGTTTTCATCTTGAATTAATTGGATAAACCCTAGATTTTGAAGAGACACATGATTGATACTGAATTTTTCTTAAGACAGTTACTAGGCTGTGGTTTTTCTTTCTTGGGCTGGCTGTATGTCACGTTATCATCAGAGCTTTAACATCCTAAAGACTAGAGTGGGAATACATTTTTTAAAAGGAATTTTGTGTTGAAATTATTCTCTGATCACAATATAGTTTTCTTCTCGTTATACAAATGTCTGATTTTCTGGCTACATTACAGAAATGTCTAATTTTCTGCCCACTTCAAAGTTCTAGGCAGCCACGATAAGGGCACGTTTCCTAAGCATGAAGGGTTAAAAGTGGATGGTGGCGTCAAACAGTTTTAAAAATTCACCCAGAGTTGTATCCAGTGAAAGGACAGCTTAAAAGAGCCACAGAGCGATTCAGCCCTTAAGCGGAGACCTTATTTATGTGCCACATTTCAGCTGGGAAGAGTTTTTATGACCAAATCTTAGAGCCTTCAAGATGAAGTCTATAATATAAACATCCTAGCAGCATTAACTCTAACAGCACAAGGCAGGCTTGGCACACACCCCGTTTATTATTTTGATTCTCTTCTGCATGAAAGATGTTTCAGTAGTCAGTGGAACACTTCCATGTATACGATTCTCATCTCCGAACCTTCAGACACGATGCAAAACTACGTGTAAAACTGAATTATAAACCTCTACGTATATTTTAGCCCAAAGAATAGATTCAGGTTTGGGGTTCTAGAGTGGACTTTCATCATTTCTTTCCCTCTGACAAAAGAGAGTTCTGGATTTAGGATGGGCCAACAAAGGTTTCATTCTGATTTGCTCTGGCTGTTTCTTCCAGCAAGAAGTAAATGACTGGGGTTACCAGTTAGGTTCATTTGCTTCCACTAAAATAAGGCCACGCGTAGAGAAGTTAATAAAAGCTCTATCGGTTATCTACTTTCTGTAAATCCCGCCTCTGAGCCTTGGTGAATGCTGTTCCCTTTATTTGAAATGCTCTTCCGTCTTCCCCTCTCACGTCAAACTACGCCCCCACCCTTTCTAGTTAATTTTTACTCATCCTTCAGGACTTAGCTCAAGACTTACTTCCTGAAGGAAGTAAGACCTAGATTAGCTCAGGTCCCCCATTATACTCTCTCCTGGCATCCGGGACTTCTCTTTCATAGCATCTATCATAGATGTAATTTAATAATTAATTGAATAGTTAATTTTCATATTATGTCTTCTCTACTACACTGGAAGGTCTACGGGGGGAGGGGGCAGAGAGATGTCTGACTTACACAGATCCGCATCCCCAGTACCCAGCACAGTGCGTGCCATGTAGCAGGCATTCAACAAACATTTGTTGAAAAGTAAAGAATGAATGAAGGCAAAAGTAGACGCACAGGAATGGTAAAAATTGTAATATCTAATCCTTATTGAGCATTTAATCTATGTAACGCTAGGCAGTGCATTAACTGCTTTGCATGTGTTATGCCATTCAGTTCTTACCACACCCCTAAGACAAGTACTATCCTTACCCCATTTAACAGCTAAGAAAACTGATGCTTTAGCGGGTTGAAAGAAGGTTCCGTAGCTAGTAACATTTTTCAGTCACAGAACAGCTTCTCTCCTGTTCGTTCTGCTCCCTTCTCCCTCCTCTATCCATTTTGTATCTACACTCACCTTTTCTCTGTGGAGAAAATTCCCGATGTCAATGTCAGAGAGAAGTCACTTTGTTCTGGACGTTTTTTGAGGACATTGCTCCCTAGGGAGAAGCTGCTTCTAGAGCACATATTTGATGGAGTGGCCAAGGGCAAATCAAGTTGCCTGATTCCAAGCATAAGTATATCTCTGTGGCAGTCTGTGTGTGTTTGGATGATATGCTGAGGCAGGTTCAAAAGCACTGTTCTCCTCATTCTAATATACATGATAATGCTGTACTTTATTTTTTTTAAAACTTAAAAAAAATTTATCTATGTATTTATTTATTTTTGGCTGGGTTGGGTCTTCGTTGCTGCGCGCAGGCTTTCTCTAGTTGAGGCGAGCGGGGGCTACTCTTCATTGCGGTGCGCGGGCTTCTCATCGCGGTGGCTTCTCTTGTTGCAGAGCACAGGCTCTAGGCGCGTGGGCTTCAGTAGTTGTGGCTCGCGGGCTCTAGAGCGCAGGCTCAGTAGCTGTGGCACACGGACTTAGTTGCTCCGCGGCATGTGGGATCTTCCCAGACCAGGGCTTGAACCCGTGTCCCCTGCATTGGCAGGCGGATTCTTAACCACTGCACCACCAGGGAAGCCCAATAATACTGTACTTTAGTTATAGGGTATTTTTTTAATCCAAAGGTCTAAAAGTTCTTTTTCAATATATCAATTTCAAAAAACATGATCTAGTTTTAAATATGGACTCATCATGCTCTCTACAAGATCAAGTGTGTGAGCAGCAAACTGCCGGTATTTAATTCTTTTTTTTTCAAATCTGAGTCATGGTCCTACCCCCACCGATGCCAGCTTGTGCTCTCATCATGACTATCACGGTTTAGCAGTTTTAAAATATATGTTACATACCAAGTAGGCTGCAGTAGCTTTCTCAGTGGCATTTGGAAACACATTAAAAATATGCAGCTTGACTCTTCATCCCCTTCACACCCTCTGCATTTCCCTTTTGGAGAGCTCGGAGGGAGGCATAGTGGGAAGAAAATAAGCCCAAAGAAAGGAAATAGAATTTTGCCCCTGTGGAAAACAATGTACAAAACCAAATCTATTGTTCTGAATTTAGGTTTTGGTTCTCATGGCTGTCTTTTCGTGTCTATCGTCTTCTTTGTTTAATAGTGATTTGCCATTTAGGAGCGTTCCTTTATTTACCTCTCCTTCTGCCTGTCTGGATACTCCTACTGGTCCACACGAGGCTCTGGCTCCAGCTTACTTTCATATTGCTCCGGATGTGTCTCTTCCTTCACCGTGTCCATTCACTTTAGCTGCATTCTTTCCTAATTCTCCGCCCTCTCTTAGTTTCCCAGATCCCAGACATATCTTTTCTCGACTCCAATATATTGTTTCTAAACCTTGACCCTTTTGGTTGACTAATTTTATTCCTTCATTAATCCCTTTTGTAGTCTGAAAATCTCTCCACAATTTTCTCTGATTGAATTTCCAGCTCCGTATTTCCTTTTGAGGAAACCAGCCTTTACCTGGTTGCTTTTTTCTTTCATTACTGAGTTTCATTGACAAGGCTTTTCACCCCTGCTTTTGGTCCTCAGGTGTATGTTGACTAAACAGTTTGAAGCAGTGAGTAAGGCCCAAGGGAAGGAGCCCTGGATTTGGAGTCAGAAGGTCTGGACTCAGATCTGAACTCTGCTACTTAAGCATCAGGACCTCATCTGTAACATGGAAATAATGATATTACTGCCCCCCCCATGAGGGATCAAAGGGCATAAAACAATGTAAACAGACTGCAAATGTCTCCTACTCGAGGGATTTTTTTAGTCTTCATGGAACTGTTATTTCCATAAAATGGCAGCTCTTCTTCCATTTAACACCAGGCCAAAATAAAATGATGGGAAATGTTAACTGAAGCATTAGAAGTTTAAAATCTTATGAAACTCTCCAAGAGGTTCTAATTAGCCTCTTGGTAAAAATATCTTGGTAATGTTGGCACAGAGAATGCTGACAGTATCTACATCTCTCAGCTATAGCACATACCCCAAAGAGGCTTTGGAGGAAGGGATAGCATCTGAAAACTTACTTGCAATATTAAAATGAAATTAGAATTAAAATAGAGTGAAAAGAGTTCTTAGGCTCTAGGATACAGAAATTATCATTCAAGTTTCCCATACAAAGAAGGAATCTTATCTTTTTAAAAAAAATTTTATTGAACTATAGTTGATTTACAATGTTGTCTTAATTTCTTCTGTACAGCAAAGTGACTCAGTTATACATATATTCTGTCTCTCTCTCTCTGTCTCTCTCTCTGTCTCTCTCTCTGTCTCTCTCTCTGTCTCTCTCTCTCTCTCTCTCTCTCTCTCTCTCTATATATATATATATATATATATATATTCTTTTCCATTATGGTTTGTCACAGGATATTGAATATAGTTCCCTGTGCTATACAGTAGGACCTTGTTGTTTATCCATCCTATATATAATACTTTGCCTCTGCTAATCCCAAACTCCCAATCCTTTCCCCCACCCACCCCTCTCCCCCTTGGCAACCACAAGTCTGTTCTCTATATCTGTGAGTCTGTTTTTGTTTCATAGATATGTTGATTTGTATCATTCTTTAGATTCCATACATAAGTGATATCATATGATACTTACCTTCCTCTTTCTGACTTACTTAGTGTGATAATCTCTAGGTCCATCCATGTTGCTGCAGATGGCGTTATTTCATTCTTTTTGATGGCTGGGTAACATTCCATTGTATATATGTACCACACATTCTTTATCCATTCCTCTGTCGATGGACATTTAGGTTGTTTCCATGTCTTGGCCATTGTAAATAGTGCTGCAGTGGACATTGGGGTGCATGTATTTTTTTTGTATTATAGTTTTGTCTGGGTATATGCCCAGGAGTGGGATGGCTGGATCATATGATAGCTCTATTTTTAGTTTTCTGAGGAACCTCCATCCTGTTTTCCATAGTGGCTGCACCAGTTTACATTCCCACCAACAGTGTAAGAGGGTTCCCTTTACAAAGAAGGAATCTTATCTTAATCACTCTCTTAGTATTGGGTACTTGCTATTTTGAGAAGCAACCCATTTCATTGCCAGATGTCTTGTTTTGTGCAAAATGACACATAATGTTCCCCTACTACTTCCGATGACTTCCTGAACAAGTCCCATTCTTCTCACCTGGGACAGCTCTTTGATGTTTCTGAATAGCTTCTGGGTCATCCTTTTCTACTGGCTAAAATTCCAGTCCTTTTAGTGGTGTCTCATATAACGTGGGTTTTCCTGCTCTTCCATGAGCCAGACTGCTCCATTTGCCAGTGGCCTCTACAAAGCTGAGCCTCCGGGGCTGGATGCAGTACTCGGGATCTATTTCCGCCATAGAGGTCTGGACAGTGTGATGTCACCAAGAGGCTCATTGCCTTAACAAAATGGGTGCTGTCACTGTTAGAGAGTTGCATCGCAGTCCATTAATTCTCTAGCAAGAGCCAATAAGCTGGTTTTCATTGGTATGTCAAGAACTTCCACACACTAACTTATTTTCAGTAAGACTGTAGGGTTTAAGTTAAACTATCAAAAATGAATTGCTTATTGTTATGTAGAAACCAGAGGTGTCCATTCACTCTAATTGGAGCCATGGAACTACTTAAGTTTATGATATTCCATATGTTATATTTATGCAAAAGATAAAGTGCTAGGTGTCAAGCTCTTCTCTCTCGTGATTTTTTTAACTTTATTGAGTTTTTTACTCTCCCCTCTGCTTATAAAGTGTTTTATATGCACAACAGCCCTGTGAGGTAAGACTATTATTATTCCCATTTTACAGATAAGGATACTGAGGCACAGAGAGGTTTATTAGCCTGTCCAAGGTCATCCAGCTAGCAAGTGGTTCTGGACCCAGGAAGGCTGACTCCAAACTCTATACTACCTCACCTCCCTGGATAGTGCATAGTTGGAAAACATTACTTATGTTAATTGGTTGTTTTCCCCTAAAAGAAAAGATCTGAGTAAGAACTTATCTTAAAGTTCCTCTTCCCCACATTTCCAAGGTCCATTCCATGGAACATTGGTACCTTAAGGTGATCTAAAGGGGGAAAGAAGAGTTCCCATGTTTAAGGCCACATAGTTTCCATTTTTTCTTAACTTAGCCACTTTGACCATTGCTATGCTGTGGCTTGATTCAAATGTTAAGTGACAGGTTTCCATGAGGTGTTATACGTGAGAGCACTTTGCAGAGGCTGAATACATTGTACCTGCTTATAGCATCTCAGATTATTCATGAATTTTACATGCCTAAAAACACCATTTTAAACCTTTGCTTCCCCAGACTCACAGATAGAGAGAACAAACTAGAGACTGGTTACCAGTGGGGAGAGGGAAGTGGGAAGGGGCAGTATAGGGGTAGGCAAAAAGAAAGGGGTTGTTATGGGATTATATGAAATGAAGTGTGGGAAACTTTTGAAAATTGTAAAGCACTATAGAATTTAAAGAATATTTCATCCAATGAAAAGCAACAACAACAACAAAACAGTTGCTTTTCTGATCATTTATACTTCCTTTACAAAGTATCTTAAAACTTGGTTAATCTATGGTTGTCAGCAGTTGCGACACACATAATAATAATGAATTAGGAAGTTTAAGGTTGTTTTAAAAGTGGACCAAATGTGGATGCTGTGTTAGAAGAGAGACAGTGGGAAAAGACAGGAAATGGGAAACATATTAAGTCTTATAATGGTACTTTGTAATTCTGTGAAGCAGAAGTTCATTTAAGCTCGAGCGTTTATGATGCTCGAAGAAGCATGGAGGAGAAATTTACATTAGTTGTGTTGGGCCACTTCTGTATATACTTAAATAACAACCACAGCAGCAGCAATAAAGCCCTAATGACATAAAGAAATTCTCTAAATTAACATTTTGTTTTAATGGGACAACTAATAAGAATACCTTACATCCATCTTTATTCTAACATCTCGGTCCTGTTTGTTAGCGAACTTCCTTGTATCCATTATTGTTCTCCACACACTACGAATAATTCTTTCAGTTGTTCGTACCATCTCCCTTCACAGGATGTATTTAGTGAATTATCATGGTCCACTGATAAGCATCATTTTGCAAGACTAAACAAATTAAGTCCGTTCAGTCTCTCTGTGTAAATGACATTTTCAAAGACAAGTTGAAATAAATCAATCCAGTCAGGATAAGACACAATAAAAATGTCGTGACAACAGGGTGTAAGGTCAAACCAAGCAAGTTTGTACATTTTTATTATTATTATCTTCCCCAAATGGACAGGAAAATAGAAAAAAATACAAAAACCTTAATTTTTTTTTTAAGGTACAGATAACAACTTTATTTGTCCACACCAGGATTAAGTTACTGAACAGAGAGACACAGAGGGTGGTGGGAGGTTGCCATACACAGCACCGTTTACGTCGAGGGCATCAGGAGGCAGAGCATCGCTCCTGCCAGGGTACCACGGCCTTCATCCTCCTCCACCCTGCTGAAGTGCCCCTTGTGGTCAGCAGGCCCTGCCCCACACTCACCAGCACTCTCATGCTACCGGGCTTCTTCCCCCTGCTGTCCCAGTACAGAGCCCGCCAGGTCTGGAAACGCCTGTCTTTACATTCATCTGTCCACTGGGCCCTCACACAGCTCCCGCGGGGTAGCTGGGATAGCCTCCCACTGGATAGGTGAGGGGCCTGCGGTACAGAATGGTCAAGTGACCTGCCTGCAGACCGACAGGGGGTCACGCCTGGGCCTAGAGCTCAGACAGGATTTCTGGACCTGTTTCTCTACAGCCTCCCCTTATTACGACTTCCCTCCTCTTCACAAGATTTGGCCTGTTTTTTGTGTTTACTTTTTAAAGATTTTTCCCTTGAGTTTTATTCCCAACCTTGAAGTTGCTCTACCCATTAGATCTGCACACTACTACCTCCAAAATTCACGTTGACTTCTACTCTTCAGCACTTCTCTTATCTCAAATAAATCCCTGCCTGTGTACTTTGCTACCATTCATAGATTAATAGAGCACAGGTCTAACTCTTTCAAGTACTTCCCTGTTTTTCCAGAAAGTCTACCTGTCTACAGTAGTGTTATCCAGTTGTAACTGACATGGACCCCTCAATGTAAGGGCCTAAAACAACTGAGAAAAAAAATTGTATATCTCCATTTCCGTGCCTTAAACATATGCTTCTTTAAAGCAAGGAATCTGTCTGGGTGTGGTGCTTATAGAAGTTCACGAGTACATTCATAAATATTAATGCCATAGAATGCTTCCTTCAAACACAATTGTTACCAGGACTTCACATCCATTAATACGCTGCTGTGACTGAAAATATCGCAGTCAGAATTTCACTTTGCCTTTTGCTATGCTATTCATCTAATTTTTTAGAACTGGAAGGTACGAGAAAAGTCATCTAGTACAAACCTCTCATTTTAGAGATAAACTGAGGCACGAAAAGGGCAAGTGATCTGCTCAGTGTAACCAAGTGTGGCAGCATTAGAATCTGGGGGTTCTGACTAGATTCCAATGTGTTCTACCTCACGCTGCTTCCTACGTAATCGCCCATTCCCCAGAGAGGCCCGCCATCTATTCCTGCTTCCACTATGTTCCCGCTGTGGTTTGGACCGTTTCTCCACCTATTGGTATTTCCAGCATTTAGGTAAGGAACCAAGCTGGCAAAATAGAAAATAAAACCTCTCCCAACACGCCTGCACTTTTTTTTCAGCCTCTTGATTAAAGGAAGCCTTTTTAAATTCCAAGTCTCCTTTTTGTACTTTCTGAAAGTACTAAATAACCGCTAAGAGCTCTAAGTTAGGTTAACGATGGCCGGTAATGGCTTCCCTTCTAGAGTAAATTGGAAGCATGGCTCAACACCATCATATCTCCTCTAGGAAGTGTGTGTGTTTTGGAGGGAAAAGGGAGTGGATTTGTGGAGGGTTGGTGCTTAAAAAGAGTTACCTATTGCAGGTAACTTATCCTTATCCACACCACCCAACTGTTCCCACAGCTGTTCTGTTCCATCATGTGCCATTAGTGAGGTGAACTTTTGTCTATATCTTGTGAGAAAGAGTGACTTTGGAAAGTTCCCTAGAAGAAAAGTTTTCTAGGGCTGGCCTTCTGTAACATACCAGACAGAAAAAAGGCTAACAGAGAAGAACAAAATTAGCTAAAAGCATTTGGGAAACCGATATAATCTGAATTGTTTCCACAATGTCCAAATGGCAAACCAAAGCTAAAGATATATAATTACGCATAATCAAGGAACCTAAAAAATATGGAATGCCAATAATTTACTTACATGTAATATTTCATATGACAGCCAATTTCTCATTATATCAAAGATTATAAATATGAACTAAAATGCACGATTGTGGCTCCCTGTCAGTTCTGAAATATATCCATAGTGATAAGAGACTAAGGACTAGTAAAATGGAGGGCAAGATGGTTTGACTATTGAGTGTTTGCTAGTGGGTATGTCACAGACAAAGCAGCGAAAATATAAGCGATAAAGGTACCAATACGTGTTGTGTCTATATTAGCCTAATGAGCTATAGAGAGATTTAAAGAAATGAAGACTGTAAACTCCAGGAAGCAGTCAAGTTAAACTAGTAGATTCAAGCAATGAGGTCTCGGTATACAACCCTGATTCCGTATGTATGTTGTCAGCTACTGTGCCTCACCCTAGTCTGACCTCGGCCAAGGTCATATGGTTTAATAACTTACATGTGTCTAGTGCTGTTAAACCCCTTCACATCTATTTAAGGCATCTGATCCTCACAGCAACCCCGTGAGGTAGGCACGTTGCTCCCTTTTAACAGCCAAGGAAACTGGTGTTGAGAGGTAAACTAAATTGTCGCACGTCCGTGATGAAACCAGGGCTAACTAGCTCTCTGGCCTTGGCCGCTTCCGTTGTCTACTAGGCTACCTCTCACGTTTCTGAAAGGTCTTTCAACTAGTGGAGACGCTTGGGAGAAGCAAGTATATTCCTACCCTTCTGCACATTAATGGTCCATCCACTCTTTTTCTGAGGACACAGAAAAGGAGGCAGGCTACAAGAAGGCAGCTGTTGGACCCGGGCCTCTGCCAGAGTAGGAAATACACCCTTGTGTGATCAGCTCCTAACTTCTGGTGTTTGAAATGAACCTCTGAAGCAACTTTTCAAGCGCCAGCTGAAAAGCACCGGTTGCCTCTTCCTCCGCTGCGGCCGAGCGTCTGACCGCGACCACGGCGTCCCTGCGCAGCTCTTTGGCGGTGTCCTGCTGAGCGCTGGCCTCCTCACCGATGGCAATCAGCCGGTCCAATTTTTCCTCCTCCCGCTTTGAAAGTTCTCCTGCCAATCTCCTGTTTTCTGCCGACTGGGCTGCGATAATCCTGGCCACGGACCGCCTTCTTCGCCTTGCCCACCTGGGAGGGGGCTCACTGGTCAAAGGCCCATCCCCACCGGAAACAAAAGGAACTCTGGAGGGGGAGCCCGGAGGCCGCTGTGCCGAGGCCACCCCGGGAGTGTTTCGGCCGGAGCTCGTGCAGGGGCTGGGCTCACCGGACACCCCCAATCTGGTCACGGGGCTGCTCTGACAGGGAGCGGCTGCACCTCTGAAAAGGCAGTGGGAGCTGCTGTAGCTGGGGGTCCCTTGAGAGCACCCTGCACCTGAGGAGTCATCCCAGGAGTCCTCAAGGTCGCTGGTTTCTCGCATCTGGTCACTGATCCTCAGCTGACAATCCTCATCTGATTCCTTAACTGTTTTCAAGATAGGCTGACGATCTGCTGCCTGAGTCCTTTTTGCTCCCAGAATGCTGGTTCCCTCTTCCCCTGGGGTGTCAGGGGCCGCTGAGTTCTGGTCACAGTGCTGGGCCCAAGCAGCATCCTCCGTTGTTATGTGCGTCAGTCACTATCTGATTTCGGAGAAGGTGATCCATCGTATCATAAAAGGGACAGCGTGGTGGATCACCCATACTCGTGGCGTGGGCCACGTAGACCTTTAAATATGGTGCCTTCAGGACTTTGAACTTGGAGCGGCACTGACACTCGGTGCGGCGGAAGCCTTCCTGCTGCATCCGCTTAGACGCAGTCTGGTAGACGTCTGCATTGTGATGCACGGTCTGGAGGTGCTGAATACACTGTGCCTCGCCTAGTACGGAGAGAAGCGTCCGTGTCTCCTGTCTGGACCACCGGATGCCCGCACTGCTATTGGAAGGGACCGTGGCGGACTGCGAAGGAAGGCCAGCTGGAGGAGGCTCCTGGGCAGCAAGGTGCCGATCTGGAGGTGTGGGGAGGCTCTGTGCGCTCCGGTCTATCTCAGGAGCCAGCCGATTCTTCCCTCTCAGGGCTCATGGCCGAGAAGCCAGGTCCGAGGACCGCATTTCTGGCTTCTGCCAAGGATCTGCTTTACTTTCGTTACTGTATTTGAAATATTCCTCATTCTACTTTGTTTTGTTGCCAGTCCAACAACCTCTTCACTTTCTGCGTGAGCGGCACAGCTGGAGTAGCTCTGTCGTCTGCATCATTGGCAACCACATCAGCCCGGCCCTCCTTACAGACGGATGTGCAGGTGAACCCCGATGGCCGCCGTGAAGTGGCAGAGACGGCGGCAGCAGTAACAAGTGGTCTCCCCTCCGCAACAGCACCGGGCCGCAGAACCCAGAACCTTAGTTTTTGAGACTGGTTTGGGAAACTGTAATTACATTAGCAACATCCAAGTGTTATCAACACTGAGCAATTCCTGTCATCTCAACTCAGCAGCCGACTCAGAAAATCACACCTTCCAGCCCACGGAAGACACTTAGTAATGCACGTGTGATTGGGTAAAAAATTGTCATTACCGCAAGCTTTATTTTTATTTGCTTCTGTATTTCTCTAAAGGAAAAAATACTCATGGCTATCTCCCTGGTTCTTCAAGAGGGCCGTGGCCAGGTCCCCTTTGAAGGAATATATAGCATGACTTTCTTCAATCCCAGTTGCCCGAGTGCTGCCATATTCCTGACAGGGGAGAGTTGTGCCCGCAGAACCCCTGGAAGCTGTTCTCTCCCTGGCACAGCACTGGAGGTGCGGGAAGATTCCAATCACCTGTTAAACAGATCGCTGCCTCCCCTTAGGCCTACTTTTCTCGTGGATGCTGTTTCCAAACCATATTCGTAGAATATGAATCTTATAATGCTCCTCCTCTGTTCAGGAACTTTCCATGGCTTCTTACTGCTGGTTGTTTAAAGTCTAAACTTCCCAGCATCCATCCGGAGAATAAATTCATTCAGAAATCCAGCGACATCCTCTTGGTAATGCTTACTTTCCTCTTTTCCACATCTTGAACCCTCTGCTCTTGCCTTGCTTGGTAATAGTGTCTTACGTTTGTTGGTTTTCTGTTCCCTCCCTGAACTGCCTTTTCTTTGCCCCTCTACCTATCAAATCCCTGCCTTTCCTCCAGTCCCCACCCACCCTCCACGCCATCCATGAGGCCTCTCTTTCTTTATCTTCCTATCATTCAGATGGAGGCCTTTTCTACAAAAGGCCAGGATAGACAAACACAGAAGGGGATTAGGTGTGGGAAAGTTTACCCTTCCCTTTTAATTCCGTGTAGCCTGAATTGCCGCATTTCATTCCATTTCCAGCTCCACCTAGATGTTCCACAGCATCTTGAACTTGAGAAGAGTCACTACTTTTTCCCAAAGTCCCCATTTATCTTCTTGTGTTCTCTCTGTCTGACAGTGATGTCACTGTCTACCCAGATGCCCAAAGCTAGAAATCCAAACATTACCCTTCAGAATTCTTTCCTTTGCTGCCCATCTGGTCACCAAGAACTCTAATTTCTGGTCATCAGTATCTCTCAGCATCACTCCCGTCTTCTTCACTGCTCTGTCTTAGCTGAGCCTTCATCATGTCTCTCCAGACTTTTTTCCAGCAGTCCCCAATAGATCTCAGGCCTCTAGCCTCATCCATACTCAGATGCTTTATTCATCTTCCACATTTGTCTATGTTCCGAAGGGAAAATCTGATCACAAAAAAATTCAGCAGTGGCATTACGTTGTTTTTCACATCTAATTAAAACTTTGTAGTTGAACTGCCAGGTTCTCTCTGATCTGTCCTGTTTCTTTTCCAGCATCTTTTCTCTTTCCTTACTCTTCCCTATCCTCCTCCACTTTGACTATGAACATGGAAAGGTCCATTGTCGCCCACACCACTCTCTACCTGCAGTGTTTATTCTCCTTAACATCTCCTGTTCAGTCTTCAAAATTCTTTTTCAGGTATCACACCTGAGGAAGCTTCCAGGACACCCACAACTCCCAAGTCACGATAACACTCCATTTCTCTGTGTGTACTTAATTCTATCACAGCACTTACCTATCACTCTTAATGTTGGTCTCTCCAACTAAAGTATGCTCATCTTGAGGCTAGAACACCTAGCATCTAACACAGTCCTCATAAACAATTATTGAATGAGTGAATAGCACGTAGTCCTAATTTCGCCATATGGCTTTTTAAGAACTGTTCATTGGTTTACATACCTGAGTATATCTTTCTAAGATTATAAGGAGCTCAACAATCAAGGAGTCTGTGTGTCTGAAACTGCACTAGAATAATCCATCCACGTGACGGAGTGTGATAGATACACTGGAGACCATGACTGAGAGTAAGAGGTCAAATATGTGGACTGATCAGGAGGATGCATTTCCACCTTTATTCCTCCTTTCTGCTCAGCCTTTAATGGATACATCTTTGGCTTATGGAGCAGAAGTGTAATCATTTCTCAGGACATCACTTTCAGGTCTAGCCAAGGGCACCCATCAACAGAGCCCATCATCAGCTGCGGTTGACCAGGGCTCTAATTTGGCTGTTATCATTGAACTCTTTTGTAAGAAAGGTTGACTAAGCAGTGACCTTGTCTGTTTCACAAGATATAGAGCTCTCTCTCTCTAAACTTCTCCCATAAGTTTCAAAACCCTTCATTTTAATGTCTGGGAGCTGTTGATGAGGTATAAATAACCACTGAGGAAGTGGTGTGATAGAGACATAATAGATCAACAATCCAACAACCAGAATTCTGCTCTTGATGAAACTAGAAAAATCTATTGGCTCAGTGGTTTCACTTTCTTAAATTCATACAGAATTTAGAATGAAAAAGAAAATAGATGTAATTCGGTAAGAGGAGTAAATACAAGAACCAAAGGCATAAGAAAAGCTCATCATGTTGTCAGACTTAGTCTGGTTTCATGTATTCTTTTGGACATCTGGTGGGCCTAGGGCCTGATTTTATGATAATTCAAAACGTGGCACTGCCCATGCATTTGCCAGACTCCTGCTATATTATATTGTGTCATATGGCTCCTCTATCCCAGCCAAATTGCTCCACAACTTGTTTCTGAAAAGATCTCACATTCTGGCTCCTGTCTCAATTCCCCCCCCCACCGCCCATTTCACCCTTTTCTAAGTCATGCCCTTTCTTCAAGCCTAACTAAACCAATGAAGAATGCATAAATCCTGAAAGGCAAAATGGGTACTACTTTGGGAGGACTTTATTCTGTAGGCAGAAAAAAATCCCAAGGTGGTGGGTGGGGTTATGTTCAATGTGATCAGAGTATTGTTTTAGAAATAGCCCCTCCTCCAAGAGATTACTATGCCAAAATAGATAATTGCAATGCTCTGGTCCATTTAAGAGGATTAAATATGATTGGTGACTGTTACCTATTGAGTGAGTTAAGACCAACCTTATCTAAGGTATAAAAAGCAAAGCAATAGTAATTCTGTTTTTAAATTCTTAGTATTTTCAAAGTGCTTAATATGTATTATTCCATCATAATGTAGCAATGTTACACCAAGAAGGATAAATGGTGGGCTCTGGACCCAAACATCAATAGCACTGTTATAGCCAGCAAGGAGCGCTCCTGCTTCGAATCATAAACACCATCAGATCATCCATTCATTCAAAACTGTGTTTTAATTTCCTACTCTGTTCTAGTAAGTGTTCTAGGCATTTGAGATAAAACAGTGGACAACACAGACAAAAATCCCTGTCCTCGTGGAGTTTATATTCTAGAAGGAGAAGACAGACAGTGAACAAAATAAATAAGTAAGGTAAGAAAGTGATAGATGTCACAGAGGGATATTAAGCAGGAAAGAGGCACAGGGAGTGGGGAGAGGGAGCTCATCAAGGAAGGTTCACTAAAAAAGTGATATTCGGGCGTAGAGTTGTACGAGGTGGGGCAAAAAGTCATGAAGGAGGAATAAGGTGTAATGGTAGATTGTTCACAAAAATGGCCACAGACTTCCTATCCTTATAGCCACGTCTTTGGGTAGCCCCTTCCACACTTGGTTCTAGGCTTAGCCATGTGACCTACTTTGAAAAATGGGACAATATCAAGTGTGACCTGGCTTTTTGATCTCAGAAGCTCTTGTGACCACCATATGTAAACGAGCCTGAGCTACCCTGAGAGATGATGAGAAACACGTGGCTAAGCAGTCCCCGCTGACCCATCAGTATCAAGCCACTGGTCTTGTAGTATGAAAGCGGTCATAGATAATACATAAACACGTAGGTCTGGTCGTGTGCCAGTAAAAGTTTATTTGCACAAAGAGGTGGCAGGTCAGATTTGGCCAGCAGCCTGTAGCTTGCCAACTCCTATCCTAGACCGTACAGCCTCCGTCAAGCTGGTGTAGACAAGAACTGTCCAGTCAACTCAGAGAACCAGGAGAAATGATAATTGTTATTTTAAGCCTTTATGTTTTGGATTGATTCGTTACACACAGAAGCTAACTGCTACAGTGTTCCAGACAGAAGAAACCAGATACAAACATCCTGACAAGGGAGTATGCTTGGGATACTCTAGGAATTAGAAATAGAGCAATGTTGCTGCAGCCAGATGGACAAGGGGTAGAGTCATAAGAAGTAAGTGCAGAATCAGCAAGATAGAAGGGATGGGACAGGCAGCTTGTAAGAGCTGTGAGGCCCATTGTAGCAGAGGAGCGACATGCTCTGTCACTTATGTTTTTAAAAGCTCAGTCTAGCTGCTATGTTGAAAATAGACCCTAGCGTACAAGGGCAGAAACAGGGAGATGAGTTAAGAGTCTATTGAGGGCTTCCCTGGTGGCGCAGTGGTTGAGAGTCCGCCTGCCGATTCAGGGGACACAGGTTCGTGCCCCAGTCCGGGAAGATCCCACATGCCGCGGAGTGGCTGGGCCCGTGAGCCATGGCCGCTGAGCCTGCGTGTCCGGAGCCTGTGCTCCGCAACGGGAGAGGCCACAGCAGTGAGAGGCCCACGTACCGCAAAAAAAGAGTCTCTTGAGATAACCCAGGTGGGAGGTTGGATATGGGTGGTAGCAATGGAGGTTGTGAGAAAGGGTCTGAATTTGGGGATATTTTAGATAAGATGAACTCATAATTTGGATGTGGGGTATATAAGAAAGAAGGTAATTAAAGATGACTTAATGGTTTTTGTCTTGAAAAATTGCAAATTGCCATTCATTTGAGTTGGAGGAGACTGTAGGTAGAAAAGGTTTTGGGGAAAACATGAGGAGTTCTATGTGGCACATTAAGTATAAGATGTCTGTTGGGCATTCGAGTAGGTATTTGTATACGTGGGTCTGGAGTTCAGAGAAGAGGATTAGCCTGGAGGTACCAATCTGGAATCATCAGCACATTAGAGGGCATTTGAAATCCACGAGATTGATGAGTTGCCTAGGGAGCGCATATACACAGTGCAGAGAAAAGCCTTAAGAAGTGAGCCTTGGGGCATTCCAACACTAAGCTGTCAGGGAGATGATGGAGAGGAATCGAGGAACAGTAAAGGGGCAGGAGACTGGGAAGGAGAGGCCAGAGAGATATAAAGAAAACCAAGAGAGTGCAATATCTTGAAGGTCAGCTCAAGAAAGTGTTCAAGTAAGACAAAAACTGAGAATTAACCCTTGGACTTATCAGTGTGGAGGAAGTTGGAGACTGTGACAGAATCAGCTTTGGTGGAGTTAGGGACATGAAAGCCCAATAGGCATGGGGTGAAGAGAAGCTGGGAGGAGAGGAAATGGAGACTGTGAGTAAGGAGAGCACTTTCAAGGCAGTTAGCTGTGCAGGAGAACAGAGAAATGGATCGGCAACGGATCAGTTACCAGAGGGTAATTAGAGGGATGTTTTAGAGTAAGATAAAAGAAATCGTGGTTTTATTCTGAAGAGAATACTCCAATAAAGAGAGGGAAAATGATGATGCAGGAAAGAGAGTGAGGCCACCTTAGACAATGCAGCCCGTTCAAGCCACCAGATGACTGTATGGGCATGAGTGATTCCAGAGGAGGAACAGAAGCAAGGGCCTTGAGTGGACAAGAAGGGATGGGCTCTAGGGCCAAAATGGAGGGGTTAGCCTTAGAGGCATGGAGGGTTCTTCTAGTAACAGAAGAGGGGGTAGAGTATATGCACCCAGATGCTGGTGGGCGGGAGGTATGGAAGTCTGTGGAAGGGTGGATTGTCCCGGTAATAACTCCCAGTGCCTCAGCCCCTTGCTATTCCTCTCCCACGCTGATTCTGGGCTTGGCCATATGATTTTCTCTAGCTAACAGGACATTGGCAAATATGATACATGCAGTGGCTTAAAAAATGCTTGTTTCTGGGAACTCTTCCACCACCACTTGAAGAAGCTCAAGCTAGCTTGCTGGAGACAGGTGGCCCTTTCAATGGCAAAGACCAACTGCCATCTGAGACCAAACAGCCCCGTTTAAGTCACCAGATGACCACAGGCACATGAGTGACACCAAGCAAGTCCAGCAGAAGAAGTACCCAACTGATCCCGACCCAAATTGCTGACCCACAAAATCATGAGCAAATAAAATAGTTACAGCTTTAAGCCACTGTTTATTGGGATGGCTTGATACATAGCTAAGGCTGACAGATACAGAGGAGAATGTATGTATGATGGACAGGGAGAGTAGGAGAGAAAGTAGAATAGGGAAAATGTATACAGTATGATTGCTGGCAGTACCGAGGGCCCACTAAGAGTCGCAGTTCTTAAGTTTCAGGGCACTCAGTCAGTATGGTTGGGTTTTTCTCTGGCCACATGTCAGTTGCATGGTTGCTGGTGTGGTGTAGGGGAAAAATGGATTTAGTCAGGTTAGGGACTTTTTTTTCCAAATTTTTTTTTTGGCTGCGTTGGGTCTCCGTTGCTGCGCGTGGGCTTTCTCTAGTTGCGGCAAGCGGGGGCTACTCTTCGTTGTGGTGCGCGGGCTTCTCATTGTGGTGGCTTCTCTTGTTGCGGAGCATGGGCTCTAGGTGTGTGGGCTTCAGTAGTTGCAGCATGCGGGCTCAGTAGTTGAGGCTTATGGGCTCTAGAGCGCAGGCTCAGTCATTGTGGCGCACGGGCTTAGTTGCTCTGCGGCATGTGGGATCTTCCCGGACCAGGGATCGAACCCGTGTCCCCTGCCTTGGCAGGCAGATTCTTAACCACTGCACCACCAGGGAAGTCCCAGGGTAGGGACTTCGACCAAGCAAACACAACAAAGTCAGTGAGTCAGGTAAGATGGAAATGCATCCAAGGGAATGATTATCATCATTTACCATGGCATTTAACTTCAGAAAATAGAGGAGATCATGAAGTTGAAATGCGATGAAAACGTTGTTGGACCAACTGATAGGATTTCTCAGAGGGGTTCAAGGAGTTTTGGCATCAGGACACTAGGGAGGATGAATTAGAAAAAGAGGAGGTGGTGGTCAGGGAGTCTGATACATGAATTAGAGATTATGGAAAGAGAACAGTTATCGCATATGACAAGGTCTGTGATATGACTGTAGCAACGAGTGGCTGAATAGATTGGAGGCCAAGATCAGGGGAAGAGAAGGAACAAGAAAATAAGAGGCCAGGCTGCAGAAGGATCATCTCTGCAGGTACTGGAATCGCCAGGAATTAGGACAGGGCTAACGCTGGAGTAGATTGCCATCAGCCAGGAGCTAAGGTAACCTAGCAGTGGGGGGTGGGGGTGGGGGTCCCAAGATAACTATAACAAGAGAGGAGAGAGTGGGCATAATGTGATGACATTAAATTCTAAACTGGGGCGGTAAAGGAGGAGGGACCCAAGGAAGGATGGCCTGGAAGTGTCTTCAGGGAAGAAGGAGGAGGCCTGCCTTACTCTCAGGCCTGGTCGTATCGTGCGTGGGGAACACATGACCATGACTCGAGAGGGCTGCACAGATTGCAGTTAGAGCAAGAAGGTGAAGAGAATGTTCAGGAAAGAGGTTGACAACATAGGAGATGGGGCTGATAACGCTCCACGAGTTCCAGACAGCACAGGGAAAGATTTCAAAAGTTGTGGCCGAGTGGGAGAAGGGCACCGGAAGGGAAAGTGCCCAGCCTTTTGAGAATTAGAGTGTGAAGGATGAGGTGTGTCCTGGGGAGCTGGGTGGGAGCTGGGTGGGAGCTGGGTGGGGCAGCTCTCCTGGCGATGAACGTGAGCAGAGAGAAAAGGCCATTTGAGGTTAGAGCCTGGGGCCGCAAGGCAGACAGTGATGTCAGCTTTAGAGGCTGGGGAATTTCCAGGGGACCCCCCTTCATGTCTGCCTGTGGAAATGTACAGGTCTGGGGAGGGTAAATGCCATGCCGCCCAAGCCCGCCCTTGTGCCTTGATTCTGTCCTGATACACATGCATTCCCTGGGGTGATTGGCTGGATAAGGGACACTGGCATCTTTTAAACTCCAGGGCTTTGCTGATCAACTTCCTTCTTCCAAACGTCTGACAAAAACGGTGACCGGTTTTTGAAGAGAGGCAGAAGGTGCCACATCTGAGTCTGATGTTCTTTCTCTGGGCAGAAGGGCGTAAGCCCTGCATCTCTTTGATGCTGCTCTAGAACACTTGTGCCCGCACCGCCAGGGGCTCTGATGTTCTTCTAGCGCTTCTGGCGTTCTGACATCTGGACTTGTACTCTTCTGAAGCAGCAAATTGAAACAATAGTCAAACTCTGGTATAAAAAGAAAAAGGACAGCAAGACCTTATACAGAACTTTGTGATCCCACTCGCCTGATTAGAGAGAATGCTCTCTCTGCCTCTTCAAACACACGATCATCAGTTTCACATTTTATTATTCATGCCAGGTGTCTGTCACTGGGCACCCTTAGCGTCCCAGGATTTCTCCAAGAAGGGATTTACCAACCCACTCCTGAAGCCCAGATCCAAATCGACTGTTTCCTCCAAATGGCCTTTTACTTAAACATAACAACTATATGCCCGGCCTTAGGCTGCCCTTCACACTTCATCTTTTATCATCTCACCTTGAGTTACACTTCTTGCCTTCAGAGCACATGAGCTCTCTCTCTGGCCTTTGTCCTCAGGTCCCACAGATCCTGATTTGGGTCTGCCTCGTGTTGTTTTCACCTTCACATCTGTCGGGCGAGCTCTTCTTCCTCTCACAGTGTTCGTCTTCAAGCTAACCATCTTCCAGAGAATGTTCCAGATCACAGCCTTTCAATCAATGGATCCTCTTCCCTTCACTTCTTTAACCTCTGCTTTCCATATACGTTCACATCCTTTAAGAATGAATGGAGGGGAAAAAGTGAACAATTTTGTTTGGTATTAAAGTTGCTTTGTTGAATGTGAAATCCTCGCAGACAGAGCATGCATCTCTGCTAACCTTAATACCTCAGGTCTCCACTTCTCTTCCTAACATCTTAGACAAGTTGGGTATTTTCCTTTTCTCCCAAACTTCTTTTTCTAAAGGCTACTCTCTTGCTGCCATGAGCAGATCAGATAGCTGAAGTGGATTTTCGTGATTTGTTGAGGGGAAAGCACCCCTTCATCTCCTTCCACAAACCCGCTTCTTGTAACATCGTTATTTCCAGTAAGATGTAAGTTGACAGGTAGCAGTGAAACCCTAGTGTGGGTGTCCCTGCAACTATCAGAGGCTCCCTGGAATCCAGTAAATCCAGTGCCACAGCAGCCTTTTCCCAAGGCCCCTGGGTCTGTTGTTAACTGTGTCACCAGGAGTCCTGCCCTGGCATCACTGAGCTCCCCTATGCTAGCAGCAATTCTGCATTTAAGGTCTGCCGTATCCTGGATTGTTTCTAACCAAGGAGGCCTGCCAGAGGACTCTCCGGAGTGGGGACAGACCCCAAACACTGCAGGCCCCCAGTCTGCTTTTTTAGCTTCTTTAGTAGGTCCGTCTTGGGAGCGTTCAGATGACAAAGTGGAGGTTCTCTCGGATAGAGGTAATTCTGTTTATAAAGAAGAGATCCTTCCAGAACAAATTGTTAGAGAAGGTAGCTCAGCTGCTGGTTGTGAAGCCCACAGCATGTCTTCACTAGAGGACCAGAAAGATACGTTTCTGGTTACTCCCATTTCTGAGAGCTCGGATGAGTTTTTTTGCTCTTCATTGGTCTCTGGATTTATTGGCCTTAAGCCACTCTCCTAATCTCCTAATCTCCTCTCCTAATGGACAAGACCAAAGTTGCCTGAGAAAATGTAATTTTAGTGACACTTAATATTGCATATTCAGGACTACAGTTAACCAGTCCCATGTTGCCTTCTTTCTTTGTTCTCATAAATAGCTATTCAGTGAACATCCAATGGCTTCTTGAAACTCCCTGCATCCATGTCTACACCCCATGTAGCCATATCTTCCCTTTCCATTTACTCTTTTTTTTTTAACATCTTTATTGGAATATAATTGCTTTACAATGGTGTGTTAGTTTCTGCTTTATAACAAAGTGAATCAGCTATACATATACATATATCCCCATATCCCCTCCCTCTTGTGTCTCCCTCCCACGCTCCCTATCCCACCCCTCTAGGTGGTCGCAAAGCACCGAGCTGATCTCCCTGTGCTATGCGGCTGCTTCCCACTAGCTACTTTACATTTGGTAGTGTATATATGTCTGTGCCACTCTCTTGCTTCATCCCAGCTTACCCTTCCCCCTCTCTGTGTCCTCAAGTCCATTCCCTACATCTGCGTCTTTATTCCTGTCCTGCCCCTAAGTTCTGCATCTTTATTCCTGTCCTGCCCCTAAGTTCTTCAGAACCATGTTTTTTTTAAGATTCCCTATATATGTGTTAGCATACTGTATTTGTTTTTCTCTTTGACTTACTTCACTCTGTAGGACAGACTCTAGGTCCACCCACCTCACTACAAAAAACTCAATTTCGTTTCTTTTTATGGCTGAGTAATATTCCATTGTATATATGTGCCACATCTTCTTTATCCATTCATCTGTCGATGGACACTTAGGTTGCTTCCATGTCCTGGTTATTGTAAATAGAGCTGCAGTGAACATTGTGGTACGTGACTCTTTCTGAATTATGGTTTTCTCAGGGTATATGCCCAGTAGTGGGATTGCTGGGTCATATGGTAGTTCTCCTTTTAGTTTCCTAAGGAACCTCCATACCGTTCTCTATAGTGACTGTACCAATTTACCTTCCCCCCAACAGTGCAAAAGGGTTCAGTTTCCTCCATACCCTCTCCAACATTTATTGTTTGTAGATTTTTTGATGATGGCCATTCTAACTGGTGTGAGGTGATACCTCATTGTAGTTTTGATTTGCATTTCTCTAAGGATTAGTGATGTTGAGCATCCTTTCATGTGTTTGCTGGCAATCTGTATATCTTCTTTGGAGAAATGTCTGTTTAGGTCTTCTGCCCGATTTTGGATTGGGTTGTTTTTTTTTTTTTTTTTTTTTTTTTTTTTTTTTTT